>NC_134472.1:33023747-33279446 GCF_964194025.1 Convolutriloba macropyga
CGTAGACGAAGCATGCATATGCTAGTAAAATTGCAAGAAGCCATAATTGTTTTACACAATAAATTCTGTGTGTGAAAAGATAAGCAAAACCGTGAAGAGAACAAGTTATGGAAAAGTTCTTAAAAGCTGTCAAATAACCATCAGTAATTCCTGTAATCGTCATTGCAACATTCATGCACAAGTTTTTTCACGAACTAATGAAGTTTTTTCATTAGAACCTTCATAACTTCGTTGCCATCTGAGATAATTAGTGGGCTGTCTTGGTTGGTATTCAAGCTTCATTAGAAGGCAGGTGTTATTTGTAAAATCCAATTTCCTACGCAACCTGTGCAAATAGAACTCAGAACGAAATTTTGGAAGAGCTTTCATATAAGATTTACAACCTAGGATTAGACCTCAACTTATGAAAAACTTTATAGTTCTAGTGGGGGGGGGGGTGGGAGGAGGGGGGGGGGGGGGCTTCATAGACTATAATTACGGTCGAGCACCAAGTTAAAGTCGAGGTAAAGTCTTTTCATGGTTTCCAGCTCTCATATTTATACATATAGCAGAAGGGTTCAAATTTTGCATTAAAGCAAGTACCATAATCTTACCTGCACAAAGAAATTTTTGCATTTCGCATTGTTTTTTAGATAAACTTTTTTTTGCATAATCTCTTTTTTCAAACTAAGGCCATCACATTTAATTTTTAAAAGAATGGCACAAGCTGGAAATTACAGTTTGAAACAAAGGATTTTCTTATTCCTTCAAACCGCGCCATTTATCAGAGAAAAAGCTTAATGAGGAAAAGTTATATAAGATCAATGAAATCCAAAACTTGCTGTCTAATGTGACTGCCCAAGAAAAGCAGCAGAACAAATTTTTGAAATATATTCAAGCTCAAAACAGATCAGTTTCTTCTCTATCAAAGTACGTGGGTTGAATCGAATTACTACCGTGCGACGTTCTGGCAATTTCTGGCACAATTTTGCGAGGACAAAAATCTTTTTGCACGACATTTGTCAGAATCTTGCAAGATACTTTTTTATGCTGCCAGAATCCTTAAAGAGCCATGATTCCCTTCATCATTTTTACTTTAAAAAATGAACAAAAAAGTGCTCTTAGCTCCAAGAAATCTTCAATTGAAAATAACCAATATTTGAATACGACGCAATATTTGAATGTACACAGATTCCGCGCATCAACAAAATAAAACAAATTTTGGGCAAAAAAGGAAAATTATTTCTCTAAGACATAAGAAAGGAATTCTTCCATCTCCTCTTTTTCTTCAAATTACTCAAAATCGTTACCTTTTTCTTGATCAATTGCTCAAGAGGTTTTGACACCGGTTGACACGAAAAACAAATAGCTTGCAAAAATTAAAAAAAAAACAAAAATATTGCAACAAAACAGCAATCACGGTATTGGTGAAGAAAAAAAATGCTGACATCAAAAAACGACAGCGCAAAAACTTTTTAAAAAAATTATTCACAAAACCGAAAAAAAACAACATTTTTATACAAATATTGTGAAACAAAACAAAATTGTTACAAAACAAAATCGTTGTTTTATACAAATATTGCTAGAAACAAAACAGAAAAACACAATATTTTTATACAAACGAAAACAAGCTGAGAAGAAAGCAGTTGACAATTTTTAATCAGTTCGTGGTGGAGAAAATAGATTATGTTAAAACAACGCTGATGATTCTGATATCCGCCTTGACACTTAAAACTGACCCCAAATTCAAATTTTGCGATAATTTCAACATTTTTAAAACTTTTTAATTTATTTTTTGAAAACGCACTGCGTTTTTTCTCTGCAAAAACTGAAGCTTATATTCCTGTTTTATAGCTCTTAAACCAAACATCTGTTTTTATTTAATGGTATGCTTCTTAGAAAATTAGCAATATGAGCTAATATTGCCTCAGGATAACAAAAGTGCCCCAAACAAAGAAAACATGAATTAGAAATTGTAGAAAAAAGCAAAATGCAACAAAAAAAAATTGCATCGTTTGTCGACATATACGGCACTGCATTTGTTTCTTTTTCAATCGAGTAACGAGACAATGCGGACATTTCATAAGATATTGCAAAAGGTTTTGGTATTTTCAAAAATGAGGCAGCACTACAATTTTCTGTTTTTTGGCTCCAGATATTGAGTAAAAAGCAATTGAGAGCTTTTAATCTTTTATAATTTTGTTGAGGATAATTTTTAACACCTACCCAATGCGAATTTACAAAATCGCAAGCATTTCTCAATTTTGTGCATATCATTTTTTGTGTTATTTTGATTCATTTTTTGTTTTATTTTATTGAAAGATGATTTGAAGCCGCTGCAGCTATTAGTCAGCTGCTTATATCTAGTTTTAATTGCCTGTCTGAGGTATTTTTGCTTTTTAACAATTTTTTCTATACTTATTTTCAAATGAAATTTTTTTTGGCAATTTTTCCGTGATGAGTTTTTGATAGAATTATTCAAGGTTGCCATCGCGCAAAAAGATTTTGCATTTTGTGCAGCATGTGCCAACATCCAGTAAGATAACCATTTGGTCTCGTCTAGAGAACTGAATGACTCTTACAATGGTGCCATAATATCTAACTCATAAATCTTTTCATTTAAACATAGGACAATTCTCAGCACAGAAACGTATAACTAAGAGATGAGACCCAGATTTATTTTTCACAATTTAGCAATTTTGCATAACAACTCAAAAACAGCTGTTGACTTTTTAGTTTTTACCTGGCACCTTGGAATTCATAATTATTGCACGCAACAAGGTAAGCATTGATTCTTGATGTTTCGTCTACCCTTGAGCATTGCATATTGTAGCAAAAATATGTTTAACCAAGTTGTTGAAAAAGAACTAGGTCCGTCTCTATCAATAATTATAAAAAAACTCTACGCCTTCAAAATTTAAATTTCTAACGTTAAGAATTCCTTCCGTTGTCAATGATAAAAAATGTATTTTGCATCTATCGTTTAATGTTAATAGACAAAATTTTGTTTGAAAAGTTTTCTGTTTTCACTGGGCTAGTTTCAAAACTATGAACAAGCTGCCTTTTTACAATGTTAAAATTACTTTTCTTCGTGATCTTGGAGACCTTGACAGTGATTTTCTAACATAAATACGCGGCAATTTCCCAAGAAACTGAATATGCATACTCAATTTTGTCGGGATTTTTCTCAACCCAAGTTCTGAGATTAGAAACTTTTAAGCGTATGAGCAAACGAATGCCATTAGACTAAATTCGTTTAAATTTGCGGATATATTAGTTTCGCACGGATACAGTATCTAATTACCGAAAAGAAAGAAAACCTAATTGGTCAATAATTTCGGAAATTTCGCTTTCAATAATAATTGTAGATTAAGAAGACAAATGCTGGTTTTGAAATTGCTCATGGCACTGTTCAAAAAAAACAGATCCAGCTAAGTCTCACTTAATTACTAATTTAATTTGGGAAGTGATATTTAGACTGATTAGATGCTAAAAATGGTTTTCTTCCCACAAAACTCACAATATATTGAACTTTGCTTTTCCGGTTATTCGTCACGTAATGCTTGTAAATCTCCAAATAATAAACAATTTTTGGGAAACGTTTTAGAAAAATCATTCGGCTATGATCATTCTGTATGATCGCGAAAAGGTTCTTGGTTATTTTCTTTATCTCTCTTCTTATTCAACCCGGCAGAGGTTACCAACAAAGATATGATAAGCACATTTATCGTTTCTTCAGTGGTTCTGTCGAAAAATGCAAATAGAGAAGCAAACTAATAGTTTGTTGACGACGCCAGTGAAACCCAAAAAGAACGTTCCAATTACAGTTGATTAAATAATTTGTCCTTCATCAAAAAATTGTGACAAACACTCTCATATGAATATTTAAAAAAACACTTTGTACCGCAAACTCTTAAGTGCTTTTGAGTTTATAGCCATTTGCAAATTCAAAAAACTTTCAGATATATAGTAAATTTCTGTTATTATAACGTGTCTTTCGGAGTAAATATCATTGTTTGACATATGCTTAGATCAGAACCAGCTTAACCTCCTTATAAAGAGATAAAAAAGAATTCACCCATTTAAGTGAAGAAAAAAATAGTCTATTTTTGAACTAGGTATTAACTTCACTTTTTTTCATCCTGAGAGTCATGACTTAAAATTTTGCAACGCTTAGTGGTGTATATGCCATGAAAAATGCTCAAAAATTTTTGATGAGACGGATTCGATGAGCATTTAAACATTGTATAAAAGGGATATTAGGAAAACTGTCAGTAAAACCACAAAACAAGGATCTTCTTCGTTTGTACTCCTCAATTGCACGTGCGTTATTGTTCCGACCCCTCTTGAGGGGGGAGGAACTATATACTCAAATGGGTTTTTTTGTTCAGAAAATCGTGGCCGATCAATATATTTATCGTAGAGAGTTGAGACTGGTATCATAAGAAAACTTGTCCAGCGTAGAAAATGGAATTAAAAAGATTTTTTTGATATCCGTTTTTTACAGGAATTAATCGAGGCTTAAACTTTTGAGAAAAATGAGTGAATTCCATTAATTTTATTCAAATTTTTCGGAAATATTGACTAAAATTTCGCCAATTTTGCTAAAAATTGTTGAAATTTTTCCAGAAAGTGTTGATTTTATTTTTATAGACGAAAAAAATTGTCAGCTATTTTTATTTAATTATTTTGTCAAAAATTCTGGCTAAATATTTCACAAAAATCAGACTTTTTCATCAAAAGCGGTACGAAATAAGTTTCTTTAATTTACTTTGATTAAAGTGGCAGGAAGTGCACACCCAAATAACACTATACAATTTTTGTATACTAAGAAGGGCGCTATCTCTTTTTCAACTTCCGTTGCTAATGCTCTGTAATTAAAACTTTGCCGTTTTCTGCTAACTTTATTCGTTGATTATCAAAAACTCAGCAATTGATTTTGATTTTTTAACTAACAAAATATCTATAGCTATGTCATTTGGAAACAAATTAAGTGCTATTAAAGAGAAAACAACATTAGCGCTAGTTTTAGACTAATCTTGGACTAATAAAATCCAAAACTAATTCGGATTGTAATCAGTCGGTCTTTTTTATTTAAAAAGTCGATCTTTTTATATTAAACAAATAACAGAACAATTCAAATCAAACCTCACTAGTGATCGTTCCAATTGGCTTCTTAATGAGCTCTAAATTCATTTATCTAGTTTATTGCTTGAAAATTATGGTCGTTTCGACTTTTAAAAACAAATGATTTATACACAAAAAATGGCTTATTAAACTTTGCCTCCATTTTTCTTTTAATTTGATCAAACTTTAACAAGGTGTCAGCACTGAAAGAGAACTTCTTTTTTCTACTGAATTCACAGTCAATCTTGATTGCGGTTTTACGGCTTAAGTTATGATTTTCTGGCTTTGATACTGATAGATTTCAGTTTTTTCTATTTTTAGGTATTTGCCCATTTTTCATGTTTTCTAGAATTGTCACTTTATCACGTAAATGACAGTTCATTTATAACATTATCGGAGTTCAAATTAAGGCAAACTTGATAATATTAGAATCCTTAAAAATATAGATTATGGTTTTTTACGGCTTCGACACTACTTTCTTTTAATTTTGTCGTTTTTACTTTGTCATTTTAGTCGTATGCAGTTTCCTGAAAAATGACCCGGTTTCTATGGCTTTTCATGCAAGAATAAATGAACCAAGATTCTGATATTTCAAGATAGTTGATTGCTTTCATGACTTTGAAATCAAATTGTTTTCCAAAATAGAAGAACACTTTAACTTCGCAAGTTTGTTCCTTTTATTTTGTTTGTTACCTAGTCTCGTTAATTATAGTCCGAATATGACATTAGATTTGCCATGGGAAGGTGTCAAAATTAATTGGTGTCACAAAATCTAATGTTTTTAAAGAGTTTGTTATGAATTTACTGGCTTCGCCACGGGTTTTTCACAAAAAAATTACTTTCCTCTGGAAAAACAAACGAACTTGTTTTATTATTTCGTTTTGTAACTAATGGCTCTCATGTCTTTGGAAAAAAAATTTTCTCTAAAAAAAAACAATTATTAGCTTATTTTGCCTTTTTTTGTCTATTTGCTACATAATTTAATTATTGAGAAGTTGCATAATAAATTATCGGTGTTTGGAGAAGGTGCAATCGAGCATATTTCGAGAGCCAAAGTATGGCTTTGTGGCTTCTGGCAAGTGTTTTCTGGCAAGTTTTAATTAATTTTTCTTTTGTTGTCTATTTGTCGTTCTTTTTAACCGCAGAAAAAATTGAATACCGACAGTTCTTAATTCCCTTCTATGGCAGCCGTGGTAACCAAAGGGATATTTTAGCTGATTTCAAATTGTTTTTATTACTTTGAATTTAGTTGTTTTTTAATAGGCTAATTTTTCAACTTAACTGTTTTTGTACTGTATTGTCTAATTGCTACCAAGCATTGTTATGGACTCGTTCCATGTCTTTTCTGGTGAAATACAATTTATTTTGTTTAATTTCAGTTTTATCTTAGGCTATTTTGACTTAATAACAATATAATAATATTGTTATTAAGTTTTTTTTAAAATGGACATAAAGTTTTTGATGTAAAAAATTTTTGTTGTTCTTGTTTGATTTTGCTGTTCGTCTTGGCTCGTTTTCTTAATATTGGCATATCTCATCAATCTAATGCATCATTTTTTTACTTTACTGAGTGATTTGCTTTGGAGGCTATCTTTTCGTTCATATACGAATGTTTTATTGAAAAATACTCGAATTTTTGGGTTTTCCTACCTGATTGACAATTTTTTCATTTGGTGGATTGCTTATTTGGTGGACAAGTTTGCCAAAATCGTGGATGAGCGGGGTCGGAACCTTATGTGCGATCGCATATTACCGAGCCTCCTTGCTTGTTTTTACATAACGATTCATAAAGTAATGATACATGCTCTGTAATTGAGGGATTCATAACGCCGTATTGGGAAGCACAAACTGAAAAAATCCTGAAGTTATCAGACATCGGCTGTTGACTATAATTTCAACTCATATTTGGATTTTCAACGAAATTGAAACACTTTATGAAGACCTCTCTTAAAAGCCTTTATCGCAAATATGTTTGGCGTTTTCTGAGCTTCATTTTGTATTATTTATATATTATATTTTTACAGATTTTTAAACTTAAGTAAAAAAAATTTATTAGAGAACAGCTCATTATTTAAACATCTGATTATGTATTTTCTCAAAACAAGACGTAAAAATATGCATCATGAAAGTATTGTTAAATGCTTTACAGCGCACGTGCGACGCGTATAGATGATACGTTTGTTTGAAACACTGTATCTTTGCTGCTTAAAATTTAATCACGTTACAGGTACGAAAGCTCACAAGCTTTTCATTCATTCTGTAATTTGCATTTTTTCATTCTTCTGCATTGCCGACATGGTATAGAGATCAAAAAATAACTTCGGCTTTTTCTTCTGTTAACATCTAATAGTTCTTCTAGCGTTTAAAATAGTGTTATATTGTTCCAATTTCTTCTTAGGCTATTTTTTCGGTTTCGCTGCTCACCTTTACTACCTTACCTCGAAATTTTTGGAACATGAATCGTTCAATGCGACAATTGACTCCCAGGACCCCGAATACGGCTTCTAGTGTAAATAAGTCGTCAGCTAGACCACAAAACAATGACATCACCCCCAACAACACTTTGTTCTCATCGCGACAGAACACTTTCTATCAAACCTCAGGAAATATAACAAATCGGTCCACAGAAAGGTTACAAAAGCGACATTAAACCTGTTTTCTTAATTATGAAAAATTTCAAAAACGACCAAAACGTGATCTTAAAGCATGATCAGGTATGGCTGCTTTCGCTGACTTCCTTTCCCGGCCGTATAAAAATGTTTGGCTAAACAACACAGGAACCAGAACAATTTAAAAATTGTTTTACAATGCATCAAAAATTGACATTGTATATAAAAGACCACAAGATGTGTTTTATAAACAAATTATCTCACGAGCATGAACTACGCTGAGTGGATCATTACATATAGCAAAAAAAACATAACAGAAAGGAATCAAGAAGTGTAACTGAAAAGAAAACGCAATAATAACGAACATATTACGACCATTCCAATTTTACCAAGAGACCAACCAATATATTTCTCATTAATTCAAAAGTTCACTAGATTGTAATAGTTATTCAAAAAAATTTTCTTCGTCATTGTTTTCACAAGATTCGTCAGTTTTTATTTGGTATTGGTTTCCATCCTCTTCTGTGTTTCAAATCCCTTCAATTTGTGTTCCCTTCAATTCAATGCTTGCCTTTTTGCAAAATGTTTCTCATTTTTGACTTCTTTGGTTTATGTTTCAACTCAGATGAATTTTATAGGTTAAGAGAAGTCATATATCAAGCCTCGAATGAATTAATTATTGAAAATTCCTTTTGATAACCTGTATTTCAGTAATTATAAAGCTGCAGAAAATAGGCACATTAAAACCAAAAATAGGAACGTAAAATTAATAATAACAAACCAGGAAACATTAGCTAACAACGGTGAAAATAATTACAGAGGACTAGGCAAAAGGAAGTGGTCAGTAGTGACAAAAAGGGTCTCCAAAAAATGTTGTAATGTTATATGATATTAACAAGGAGGCTCGGTAATGAACGATTGCACATAAGGTTCAGACCCCACTCATCCAAACATTGACATAATTGTCTACCAAATGAGGAAGATTACTTACATCCAAAAATTTATGTGTAATTTAAAAAAACCCTAATAACCAAGTCAAAAAGGCATCAGAAAAACCGAAATTAAACAAACTAACTTGTACTTCACTAGAAAAGATATGAGACCAGTCCAAAATAAGGAGCAGTAACAATTAGACAAAAAAGAACAAAAAGACTAAAGTCAAAAAAATCGGTTATGTTTTTTTCAAAAGGAATTATTTTCAAAGTAAAGAAAACCATTAGAAATCAATTGAAAACATTCCACACGTTTATGATTACCTATGCCTCTAAAGTAACACATTAGGACATGTGGCAACAAATGAACAAATAGACATCAATTGAAAATTCAATTAGAACTTGCCAGAAAACGCTTTCGAAGCCGTAATGCCATATGTTAACCCTCAAAATATTGTTGATTGCGCTTTCCCCGATCACCTATAATTTGATATGTCACCTCTCATTTAAGTAACAAGTAGACAAAAAAGTGGGACAAAATTATTTAATTCATTTGTATTTTTCGAAAATTAACTATTTTCAAAGTCATGAAAGTCATTAGCTACAAAATTAGATAATTAAATTGTTTAGTTTATGCGTCCACAGGAAACCCATGAGACGTGTAAATATGCAAAACAAGTCTTACGTCTATAAAATAACGTAAATTAAGAAAAAAATTTAAAAAATTGCTTTTTTGTAAAACTTCCGTGTCGAAGCCAGTAAAGAAGTCATAACAAATTAGTAAAAGATAATAGCTTTTGTGACACCAGTCTCTTGTGAAACTTTCCCCTGATACCAATAATGTCATATATGACCAGTAATTAGTGAGACAAGGTAACAATTAGACAATGAAAAGAACAAAATTGCGAAATAAAGAAGTGTTTTTTAATTTTGAAAACAATTGTTTTCAAAGTCATGAAAGCCATCAACTATCAACTGTACTCAGAATAATGGGTCATCTATTCTGCGATAAAAAGCCAATGAAATTTTTCATTGTGAAAAAAACTTAACACAAATAAAAAGACAAAGTCAAAATGGGAGTTAAATACAAAATTAAAAAATTTCAATAGCTTTCTTCGAGAAAGTGGTGTCAAAGCCGATGAAACCATAATCTTTATCTTTAAAGACTTTGATATGTTTAATTGTTCCTTACCTTGAACGCCTATAATTTTGAAATCTGAACAGTCAATAATTTGATAATGTGACAAAACGAGAAAACGTGAAAAATGGGCAAATTGCTAAAAATAAAAAACATGCAAAATCTAGTAGTACCAAAGCCAGCAAACTATAACTTAAGGCGTAAAATCACAAAAAAATTGAGCTTTAATTTAGTAGAAAGAAGAATCATTCTTTCTCTGCTGACACTACGCAACAAGTTGACCACATTAAGAAAATAAATAGAAAAAAATTGAAATAAAAATAGACCAAATTAAGAGAAAAATAAGAAAAAATATTAACCAAATTTGACAAAGAAGCCTATATAGAGCTTTTTTTGGATTAGAAAGCGTGAAATGTGAAATATTGAGCTAACATTTTGCCAAAATGAACAAATAAAGTTTTTCAACAAATTTTTTGTCTTTAAAAACAAAATCCACAAGACTATTAGTAAAAATTCGAACAAACTATATCAAAGTTGACGAAGTTTTTTAAAAAAATCCGGACAATGTGAAAAAAATAACGCAAATCGGTCTAATATTCACAAACATTTAAACATCAATATCTCTCTATAGGAAAAAAAATTCATGAGAACCTTTTAAATTGCATATTCTAAATTGAACGTTCTTCTTCATATGACCAAAAAGACAAAGTAGAAACGAGACAAAACTAAAAATCCAATTAAACACTTCGAGAAAGTGGTGTGTTAAAACCATAATCTATAAATTTAATAATTTTGTTATGCTCAATTGTTCAATTGTGCCCTATTTTGAACACCAATAGTGTGATCAGTCAACAGTCACTAAAGCCATAATTTGACAAAACGAGAAAACGTGAAAAATGGTCAAATGGCTAAAAATGAAAAAATGAAATCTAGTAGCGTAAAACGCGTAAAAAACTTATTAGCGTACACAAGGCGTAAAACCGCAATAAAGACCAGATTTTAATTCAGTGGAAAGAAGAATCAATCTTTCATTGCCGACACTAAGTTTTTTGACCAATATCAGAAAAAATATCGGCAAAGATTGTTAAGCCATTATTTACTTAAACATCAAATAATTTTTAAAGTCAAAACGATCATAAGTTTTCATTTAAAAAAAGTGATACACAAATTAATTTGGAGTTGCTTATGGAGGCAAATGGACCAATCACTAGTGAGCTTTGATTTGAAATGCTTTGTTCTTTAATTAGAATAAAAAAGATCGATTGTTTATTATAAGACCGAGTGATTACAATCTGATACTTTTATGGACTGTAACAGCCGAAGATTGGTCCAAAACTAGCTCTGTTTGTGCTGTTAGCCTATTAGGAACATTTTATTGTTCAAATGATATAAATATAGATAATTTGTTGGTTACAAAATCAAAAATAATTGCTGTGCTTTGATAATCGTAGAGTGAAGTTAGCCAAAATCGACAAAATTTAATTTTAGAGCACTTTCCTTGAAATTGGAAGTAGAATAAACCCCATTTGAGTTTACAAAAATTGTGGGTATTTGGATTTGGGCTTACGGCAACTTTAATAAAAATGGACTAAAGAAGCTTATTTCGTTCTATTTCTGATGAAAAAAGATGAATGTTGAAAAAATTGAACCAAATCTTTTGCCAAAAAATCTATCAAAACAGTCAACTATACTTTTTTGTCTTTGAAATTAATGTCAACAACACCTTTTCTAAAGGTTTTAACAATTATTAGCTTAATTGATGAAATTTTAGGCAAAAACTATTTTACGCAATTTTAGGCAAAAACAATTTTAGGAAAACGTAAATAACATAACGCAAATCTGTCTAAAGTTCACAAACATTTAAACATCGATAACTCTATCTAGAAAACGGAAATCGAGAAAATCTTTTTAATTCCATATTCTGCTCTGGACGTGCTTTTTAATGATTTTACTCGCAGCTCTCTAAGATGAATATATCGATCGGTCAAAATTGACTGAACAAAAAATCGTTTGAGTATATAGTGCCTCCCCCACCCATCAAGAGGGGTCGGAACAATTAATTTTTTCGATGAAAACATCGTCATTTGAAGTTCTGCTCAAAGCATTTGTATGAAGATCTCTGGCTATATCGTACTTTAAAGAATTATCTGTTTGCTTCCCGGTTCATCTTTTTGTTAAATTTACCGAAAGAACAACAATTTTATTTGTGGTTTGTGCGCAATCGCAGCGGAACAGCATTAAATCACAGCAGCCTGTTCTCAACTGCCTTCTCAATTTTTTCGACATTTCAGAATGTGTTTTAATTAACAGCATCGCTCTTTTTAGTGCGCTTAGGCACGCTTTGAAACGTGTTACCATCATTGCAGAAAGATCGACCAGGCTATGGTCAGCTTCAGGCTATAGTTAAGTGACAAGTCATCCTCAATCAGATAGTTTTACGGAGGCAGAGTATAGAATTCTCTACAATTGCCGAGTGAATCCTACATTTTACGTTTCGGCTATCACGTCATTAGGCAATAACTATTTTTGAGAAATTACTTGGACAATACACGTAATTTGAAAAGATTTAGTAATATATTTGTTGACAAAATGAGGTATTTGATGACAAAATAAAAAATATCTGATCGCTGATGCCTATTATAAGGTTACTGATGCAATAACACTGATGAATTTTGTTTCTTGAAATCTGAAATAATTCACTGAAATTGTTGACATAAATTATATGAAAAGTAATGGCACGAATCGTCGCCGACCCATAAAATTTTTAAAGGAAACAGATTTCTAGGTCGCTCTTTGCTCGTGGAATTATTACAACCTCCGACCAACAGGGCTCTTTCGTGTCATTCCTTCGCAAATCGTTAATTTTCCTAAACTGTCTGGTAGTTATAGTCGGATTTGCACTTCTGGGAGTATCAATTTGGCTTTTATTGCCTCAAGCGCACAGATTAGAAATAATTGATCTTCAGGCTAGTAATTTTTTTACCGCGCAAATATCAATTGGTGTTATTTTTTCAATCATTTATTTTGTGTACTCCGCAGTTAGCATGTTGGTCGCGGCCAAAGTGGAAAACCAGAAAAGTTTATTGGTATTTGATTACTTTAGTGGAGTAATTGCGACGTTATCAGTGGTCATTGTCATAGCTGGATTCGCATATGGTTCACAAATGGAGATTCCACTGAGTGTAGAAATGAGAAAAAAGTTTCTAAATGATTACGTCAGCGAGACATCTGCTTCGAAAACAAGGTGGTACAACTTTATTCCAACAATAACATATCAAAATTCTAAACACTGCTCATTTTTCATCAATTTTTTTAAACAATCGAAATTTCTCAACAATATGCATTGATGGCACTGGTGAGTATTCGAAATTAATTAGAAGTAAAAATTCTAATATTTCCGACGAAATCATGTTCAAAAGCCAAAAACAATCAACCGGAGAATCAAGGCACTAAATTTTTTAATATCCCGTTAATATTTATTCCTTTTAATATCAATTGAAAGGGTCTGTTTTCTGTTAATTTTCGTGGAAAGTTTTAAAATAAGGCGCTGAAATTATTTCTCAATTGACTATTGCACATTTCACTCTAAACAAAAACGCTTTGACTGAAGCTTTGGAAAGTGAAAATTTTGTCCTATCATAAAAGTTTCTCTCTCTTTTTGTAGTGTTGCATGGAACACTGCTCAAATAAAACTGGGATGTTGTGGAATGCGCGGAATCGAAGATTGGCAGGACACGTCATGGGCTACTAGCGAAGAAACCGAAACTGACATTTTTACAATCGGAAACTTCACCAAACTCTGGCCTGAAACATGCTGTGAATTGTCAGAAGAAACAAGTGATCTGTACTTGGAGTCGCAATCGTTTCAGCCAACGATACGAGAGCTTCAAGATTGCTACCGAGATCAACCGGAAGTTTCCACAAGTGTGAACACAAACGGGTGCTACGATCAAGTTAAGCAGATACTACGCGTCATCATATACTTACCATGTACTTTTTTAATAATCGTGTCACTAATAGCGGCAACTGAGACTGCGTTGATTTACTTGATTTATTTAAACTATAAAACTGAAGTTGTCAAAGCATCATTTCAGTGAATTCAATCTTTTTGGGTTTTAGCTTGAGAAAAATTGGAAAATTTAATATTCTATTGGGATCTATTCTGTCTATTAAAATTGAAACAATAAAGTGTGCGCAAAAGAGACTTCAGAAACTAACCCAGTATGATTGCGCTGAATGATTTTTAAATAGTTTTCAAGTTATTTTTTATTTCAACGTGAGCCAAGATGGAAGTTTCTATAAGTATTTAATTTTTGGTCTGATAAATAAGTTCTATTTGAAGCGAAAAATGTCTTTTGATCCAAAAACAGATTTTACAAGCAAAAATCAAGTTGAAAAATGACTTTTTGTTCTCATTGCGTTCTCATTTTGATTGCGTTAATTATCAAACCGGGTGTCCATTTCTATTAAACATGACAAAAGAAGTCAGAACAAGAAGTTTAATTCAAATTTCTGAGAAAGTAAATTGTTTTCCAAACTTTCGGCGCAAAATTTTAAAAACGTAGAAACGCTATTGAGGCCGTACCCAATAGCCTTTAAAAATTGCATTTAATCTACAACATTTGTACGCATTTCTCACGTTTGCATTTATTGATGAGATCGTTAATCCTTTCAAACTGTGTAAAACAGCCTGAATCAGATTTCAGTGGTCACGTTTTGTTTTAACTATTGCGACTTGCGGATATTTTTAAAGTCCTGGCCAAGAGTTATTCAGTCTTAGTCATGTCCTTGCCAAATCTTGAAAATCTTGACTTGTTATGATTTTACTAGTTACGAGTCAAGTTTTGGCAGACTCTTAGATAACAAGTTGTAAAGAAACCATGTTCTTTTATACTTGTCCGTCCCCAACACCCTTTCAATTTTGTAAATCAGGACTTTAATTCCTGATTGGTGTTGATTTTATTGAAGAAGTCAGAAGTGGTTGACATCAACCTCCAATCTTATCTATATTAAGGGATTTTTCGCTTTTGACCATAACTTGTGTGCCCATGGCGCGAAATGCGATGTATATGTAAAACTTAAATGGCTACCATGAGTGCGACTCTCAGAAAAGAAAACTGTTGAAAAGTTGCCTTGGCATGCACGACTTAGTGAGAATAGCTCAATCATTTATGGTGTATCCTAGGGTCAAAAGGGGACCTTGAAACTTGCTCGACTCAAACTGGGGATTTTTAAATTTCTTAGAGGGGAACTTAGACAATTGAAATTTTGGCCAATTTTGAACTCTGATTTTGATAATTTCAGAAGTTTTTAATCAAAAAACACCACTGTCACAATAGATCCCACTGATTTTTAAATCTGTCACTAGAAGTGAAACTGATATGAGATTTCTCCTGAGAAGGAAACTTTAGTGGGATGTCTGGTCACTAAAGATGGGCTTCTCTTTTTTCACGAAATCAATGTCTTTTTTCGAAACCCGGACATTAATAGGCGTCTAAGTATCGCTAGATCAGTATAACTAACTTTAAACTCCGCATTTGTTTTGAAAGGAGTAGGTCCTCATTTAGGTTCAAGTTAAAACGCACTACTAACACACACACACACACACACACACACACACATATATATATATATATATATATATATATATATATATATATGGACTTAAGATTACGAACTGCCGTACAGTGGCAGTGACAACACACAAATAACACAGAAGATTGCTGATGCATTTCAAATTCAACAACCCAAAGACATAACCCTACCACCACCTTCTCCTCATGTTGAACACTCAGTTGAAACTGAATATGTCATGAATGCCAAAGGAGCTGTGTACAGCAGTTGTCCTGTGATCAGCATCTCTGTGTACGCAAGAGCATTGTAGAAGTTTTGGAAGGCCAAGAGTTTAATTGAAAAATTGAAAAAATTCTGCAGAGACCGTTTTCACCTCCAGAACACGAGTTTCCCAACAATGGGGGACAACCAGATAGGAATAGTGATGGGAGGAGACGCATTCACAGCAAAAGTTCCCAGACAGTTCACATATGGAGCTACGAGCGCCCCACACGGAGTCAACACTCTGCCTGTTTGGACAATGACAGGTTCCATTTTTCAGAGGTGCACACAGTAGAGATTCGGCCAATCAAAAACCACAAACACAGGTTTTTCAATTATATCAGGAGACAGACTACAGGCCGATCCAGATGAATACTTTCTCCAGCTGTTCTGGACAATTGAAGGACTGAACTCCATTCAGTGGTCTTCCAAGTGGCAGTCTTCGAATAGCAATAAAACCGTGTCTATCTTCAACGATACCAAAAAAACATTGGTGACAGAAACACGACTAGACTTCCATGGAGAAAAACATCACAAGTTCTAACAACTACTTCAGTGCCATAATTCAATGGCTCTCACTGCAACAGTAGTTAGACAGGGACACAAATTTGCAAGAGCGCTCCGATGAAGCAATCCAAAAAGTTTTAGATAAAAACAACATCACATCTACAGACCCCAATTGAAGACACCATGTTTGTTACATTTCTCAACACCCAGTGATCAACAAACAAAATCCAGAAAAATCCAAAGACTCAAAAACGCTGCTTCCAGTTATAAAGGAATCATACTGATTGATGCATTGCTGACAGGGCGGGATCTACTTTTGAAAATTTCACGGCGTTCTTCTTCGCTGCAGAGAGTACTCGGTAACAGTTACAGTCGCCAGCCAGGCAATATTTATGCAGACTGACATCCAATCACAACACCGGGAAAATCTATGTTTTCTTTGGTCGGAGGATGGCACTGAAAAGATACTCAAATAGAATCGACTCGTATTTGAAGCCACGTATTCAACTTTTTGTCCAACCTTTTTCTGCAAAAGTGTCCAATCGACCCCAAACAAGCGCATCCGGAGACAGAGATACTAATCATTCAGCAGTTTTACTTAGATGATTTTATGCAGACCTGCATTTACAAAAAGGAGGCCCACAGAAGTACAGATGAGACCAAAACTATTCTGCAGACAGGAGGATTCAATTTGACAATAAACTCTTAAGCAATAGACGAACCGCAGCGCAAAAACTACTCGAAAAAGACAAGGCAGAAATGAAAACTCAAAGGACATTTGGTCAGACGTGAGGCTTGAAAAAAACTAACGTTTTTCTACACAGGACAACATCTGACTCAAAAGAAGGTGCTATCAATGGCAGCTTCTCTGTTTGATCCTGTTGAACTGATTTCATTGTTTGCCTTCAGAATTTGATGCATTATCCAGAAAATTAATAAAGAGGAAAAAACTGAGATCAACCACTGTCAGAGTGCTACCAACAAGAACTACAAGAGTGGATGAAGGACTTTGACAGCACGACCTCAATCCAGTTTCCTAGAATTTTGATTCCCAACATCAACGAAACTCATCAACTTTATACGTTCACTGACGCCTCAATGAGTGCAATTGCTAACAAATTGTATTTGAGGACTCCCAACGCCGGTGGCTCTTCCACATCACAAGTGAGATTGAGATGAGAGTTCTCCTGAGAAGGGAATTTTAGTGGGATGCCTGGTCACTAGAGATGGCCTACTCTTATTTGACGAATTCAATGTCAGATTTCAAAGCCTAGATTAAAATATGTGTCTAAGTATTGCTAGATCAATATAATTAACTTTTAATTCCGCGTTAGTTTTGAAAGTAGTAGATCCTCTTTTCTGTTCACAACACACAAGAGTTTAAATTGAAATTTTGAAATAGTTCTGCAGGGACTATTTTCACCTCCAGAACACGAGTTTCCCAACAATCGGATACAACCAGATAGGAACAGTGATGGGAAGAGATGCATTCACGGCAACAGTTCCCAGACAGTTCACATATGGAACGACGGGCGCCCCATATGGAGTCAACACTGTTCTGAACAATTGAAGGTTTGAACTACATTCAGTGGTCTTCCAAGTGGGGTCTTCGAATGCCAATGAAGCTGTGTCTATCTTCAACGATACCAAGAACACATTACTGACAGATACAAGTTTAGACTTCCATGGAGAAAAACATCGAACGCTCTAACAACTAACTCATGGCCAAAATTCAATGGCTTGCTCTGCAACAGTGGTTAGACAGGGAGAGAAACTTGAGAGAGCTCTCCGAGGAAGCAATCCCAAAACATTTGGATGTAAACAACATCACAACTGCAGTTGAAGACACTCTGTTTGTTTCCTTCCTCATCACCCAGTGATCAAAAAACAGAGTAAAGAAAAAATCCAAAGACTCAAAAACGCTGCTTCCAGTTATAAAGGAATCTTACTGATTGTTGCATTGCTGACAGGGCCAGATTTACTTTGAAAAATTCACCGCCTTCTTCCTTCAAACAAGCCAATCCGGAGGCATAGACACCAATGTTTCAGCAAATCTACATAGATGATTTTATGCAGACCTAAATTTACAATAAGGAGGCCCAAAGAAGTGCAGATGAGATCAAAACTAAAAGGCAAAAATGAAAACTCAAAGAGCATTTGGTCAGACGTGAGGTTTGAAAAACCGAAGATTTTTTACACAGGACAACATTTGACTCAAAAGAAGGTGCTATCAATGGCAGCTTCTCTGCTTGATCCTGTTGAACTAAATTCAACGTTTGCCTTCAGTGTTTGATGCATTATCCAGAACATTAATAAAGAGGGATCAACCATCGTCAGAATGCTACCAACCGGAACTACAAGAGTGGATTGAGGACTTCGACAGCATGACTTTAATCCAGTTTCCTGGTGTTTTGATTCCCAATAACAACGAAACTTCACACGTTCACTGACGCCTCAATGAGTGCAATTGTTGCCATATAGTATGTGAGGACAACCAACGACAGTGGATCTTTCACATCACAAAATATGATCAGCAAAATAAAAGTGGCACCGATCAAGCAATTGAGTTTTCCAAAACTGGACTTGGCAGCGGCAACACTTGGAGCAGAGCTAGCTGGAGAGCAAGATGACAACCACTATAAGTTCAAAGATTTTTTACACAGACAGGACTGCTGCATGTCGAGACAAAAGATGCACATTGTCAATAGAATGACCAATTATCACGAGAAATCCAACCCAGACAACTAGAGAGAGGAAACCCGCTGACCGCGGCACACAAGGCCTCTCCCCATCAGACATCCCAGAGAGCTATGGCTTGAACAGCCCGACTTTCTCGCCAGACATCATGATTCCTGGAAAATCTCCGAAGACACTGATCCCCACATATCCGCTACACATGCGAAACAACTTCAGCCACGTGTCATTGTGGTGGAAACATTTTCAACTATTTTTGACAACTCAACTCTACAAAAATTGTGTTCAAGGCAATAAGACTCTTCAAGGCAAAACTCCGATGGCGAGACATGGAAAAATAACTGACGTTTCCAACAGTGAGGATTTTGCATCACACGAGACCAGGGCAAGAAACAACCTGATCACAATGTAAAAAAAAACTCTTTTGCAGATATATTTTTTTCACTTCTGAAAGGAAGGAACCCTGTAAAAGGAGACAATTTGATGCCTTTCCAGCCCTTTCTAGATGAAAACAGACTCTTGAAGGTAAGAAAAAGGACTCAAGAAGGCACCACTAAACTACAGAGCGGAGCATACCCTTATTCTTTGTATCAAGAGCAGAAATAAGGGACCGGGAAACGAGCAGTACCTTTTTTGAATACCGGAATGGACATGCTTGGAAATTTTATATCAAGGACAAGAGATCAGTCGCTAGTCGCTCAGATGCACTACGTCTGCTTGCTCACATGCCTAGTCACCAGAGCTGTCCTACTAGAAGTTTGCCATGACCTCTCAACCCATTCTCTCCTCCCCATGGCCGTCCGCAAAGTTGTAACGTGGATACTTCGACCTCATTCTGAGTGAAAAAAGCAAAAACTTCATTGGAGCCAACCAGGCATTGAAGATTAAATTCTAAGGAAACTACAAGCCAGACACTAAGTAAATCAGACGGCAATTAGCTCAACAGAACAATCAGTGGACATTCAGCCCACCACTGGCAACACAATTCGGAGGAGTTTGGGAGAAGCTGATACAGACCACAAAGAGGAGTCTACTAATAGCATTTGGCAGTCGAAAACTAATACTCTCTCCCATTCTCAGTTTTCCAGCGAGTTTTGGCAGAGGCCGAGGCAATTTTGAGCTCCAGGCCATGACCACATGTGGACTTTCGCGTCTTAAATGACCACTTACTCCTGATCACTTCCTCCTTCGCAGACCACACATGTGTTTCAAACCTCTCGTGAAGAACAAACAGCGGCTCTCCACTCAGGACTTCAAGTTGACGCATACACTACTTGATTAGTACAGGAGCAGACCGCTAAAGGAATATGTTCCTGAGCTCAGCAAGAGAACAAATTGGCAAAAATCAAATGATGAGCTGGATGAAGGCGACAATGTGTGGGTGCTCAAAGACTGAACACCTCGAAGATTTTTGCCTCTTGGAAAGATTGTGAAAGAACACAGAGGCGCAGACGGAATAGCAAGGAGCTTCGTCATCGAGACGGCTACAGGAAGAATCCAAAGACCAGCAGTAACACTAAGCCGTGTATTCTCACGATTGTCTTGTGCTCTGGAGGGTTACTGAAACAAGTCCATTGAAAGACGAAAAACTCAAAATCAGAATGAAAACTTTCTTTCTATTTTTTTTTGTTTACGTGTTCATCTCAACTGTTAATTTCATGTTGCAAGGGAACCAAGTACTTTTATACTTTTCCATCCCTTGAACGCTTTCAATTTTGTAAACCATAACGTCATCTCCTTATTGATTTTGATTTTATTGAAAAAATCAGAAGTGGTTGACGTTCACTTCTAATATTATTTATAGTGAGGGATTTCCGTTTTTGACCATAACTTGTGTGCTCACGGAGCGAATCGCAACGTAGATATAGAGCTTGATTTGCTACTATGAGTATGAATCTCAGAAATACAAACATTGATGAAAAGTTGTCTGGTCATGCAAGAATTAGGCCGAAGAGCTTAGACACAAGTAGTTAAAATTGAACTCTATAACAAATTACGAAAAAAAAGTTTGTATACTTTTTTCAGTCCAAATTATCTAGAATTGCGAAATTGATCAAGCTATCAACGAAATGGAAAAATTGGAATCTTCAAATGGCACATGTACTTAATCACAACTAATTTTTTCATTAAACCAAAACATTCTGAGTGGATGTGAGCATATTCCAGCGATATAATACTTTAAGAAATATGGCGGCTTTTGTCGAGCCTTTATCTTCACTTTCATAGGTTTTGAAGGTAAACCTTTCCAAATGGTTTCTCCTCTATTTCGTTATCAAAACTGACATTAAAAAACCCAAGCATTGAGTACTCAAGTTTTAGCTAAAGTGTTGTCCAATCTTGATTATATTTATAAAAAAAGGTTTGTGATACTTATTCACAAATAAAAAATTTCCAAAAAATTATAGCTCTGTTTTACTGTATAGAGTAAGAACTGCAGTTACAGAAGTGCATATTAAACAAACACCTTTAAATGAAAACCAAAGACATTAATTGCAAAAATACTTATCCAATAATATGAAACAAAAATGACGTTTGAATCTCAAGTAGTTTAACTTCAGTTAATTTCATTTGGCGCTAGTGTTTTTTTTCTAATATCTTGAGTAAACAACCAGCTAAATGCATTTCTAATCACAGCGCTTTGTTTTGTAATTTGTATTTTAAATGGGACGGAGGTAAAATAGTGTACTGTTCTCCCACCTCGTTCATAACAATTCTATTTTTAAAAAGAAAGCGATGACATTGATGTCTTGATGTTGGCATTTGATTGATTGAATCACCAGGCGAAGAACGCAACATAAAGTTTGATACAACGATTAAAGTGGCATGGCAATAAGCAAACGCTACCGTAGTCATGACCAATAGTGCATTTACTAAATACAACAGGCACTGTAAACAATATTGTAAATAGAAACGGTCTTGAAACTAAAACAGCTGTAAAGAACGATGTACGTGATGCTTGCCTCACTTTTATTCGTCTTCTGGGCTCAACGTAAGTTACTTTTACGTTACCATATATTTATAATGAAAAAGTATGTTGTAATCTTGTAATTCTCATCATTATTTACCAACGACGTAAACTTGCAAAAGGCAACAATCCGATGACATCAATAGAATAGAAAACAAAAGATTGATGACCAGATATATGGATTAAGGTACAATTTATACTTTGATAATTTCCGAGCTGAGAGCGTCTCTGATGCCCAGCAGGTAGAAAGGTTAACAATATTTCGTAATTATAAAAAATCTAGATAAAGCAAAAATTTCAATAAGGCAATGTTACTCCGGAGACAATAACCATTTTTTGAAGAGTGAGCACAAAAATTTTAATATATCAGTAGCAAGCTAAGAAAAAATGAAACAGGAAAAAATGAGTGAAAAAATTATGCAAAAAATTGAAATTATAATTTTTTGCATCCTCGGCTTCAAAATTAATGAAAACCAATAGTTTCAAAACAGAGCTCATCAGATTCTAATGTTTGTAATTTCTAATTCTAATTTTTCTGATAAACTTTCATGTAAAACATGTTTTTTTGTGTGTGCGTCAATATCTTCTCTGCCATCCAGGGCATGCTTGACAGCGCTGAAATCAAAGCACAAAAATGGAATGTTTTCTTTGGAACGGTCTTCGAAAATTGGGCTCTTATTATTATTACTTGATTTTGTGTTAGAAGAATTCGGCCGAATTTCTACTGCTGATTGGAAACTGAGTTTAGCTAATCTTTGAAGAATAACTTCAAGTAGACCTTTTTATTTTTTCCATGGCAAGAAGGGGACTTCATCAAAACATGATCAGAGAACAACTGCAATTGTATAGAGTACTTTTGCTTTGATTATTGACCATATTTTTCTGTTATTTTTGCAAAACTGAGAAATGAATCGAAAAATAAATCAATTTTTCGAAAAAAAAATTGACTTAGTCCTGTTCGCCATTACACGATGAAAATGCCTCAAAAATAGGGGTAGAATCTTCGTCAGTGAACGGACTTTTGTTCTTTTGTTCTTTTGAAGTTTTTTTTGTTCCTGGCCATCTTGAAGTCAGCTTCAGCTTGATGGTATAGCGTTTGTCTCCAACTTATGACAAAGAACATTTTAAACCGCCCGGTTCGTTTCAGTGGTATTAAATCTGTTCAGATAATAGGTTTTGCAGTAAGCATTTATGAAATGTTTTATCTAGTAAATTTTAGGTTACCACTGCATTGCAAATATGACATTTGCTAATCTTAGTTTTTTCATTAGGAAAATAGAATAGAAATATTTTGAATCACACAATGGGATCTCTTATGAATACCAGTTCACTCCGGTAGGGATACAAGTCTAAGACTAAGATACCCTTCTAAGAAGAGTTTATGCAAAAAAATTTAGAATAATTTATGCTCCGTTTGACTCCTTTAACTCACTATTCGAAACAACAGATGCAGATTTAGCAAAAGTAAAAATGTATCTCAAGAACTTTGTACGAGGCACAGTAACAGACAAGTTATTGATCCAGAAAAAGTTTTAATAACAGACACAGTTAAGCCTGCACTAGGATTGCGTTTCACTATGCATGGCCAGTCATTTTAACGCTCTTGTTAAACTATGAACATTCCGTTGTGCGTGTCAGTTCTCAACTGTCCGCTGGTTGAGGTTAGATATGATGAGAGAAAATTTCTCTTTTTTAAGTAAGAAATTAACCACATAAGTTGGTGCTTGAACATGTGGCATATACGTTTTCTCGTTTGGTAGCAGAAGAGAAATTGTCTTTTGTAGACTCCATCGCTCATTCACATTTTGATTGACCGAATCACATGGTAGCAATTACTTTTCAATGGCCTAAGTATAATACCATCTCTTTTCATTGTATTCGTTCAACTGTAAGAGTTTGCTTGTTTGAGTTTTTGTTTGCTGTAGATCGCCACTTTTGTCTAACACTCAAAGTTTGCAAATATCTAAAATTTACCTCAAAATTAACCACAAGTGAGGTTTGCATAAGCTTGAGAATGTCAAAAGAAAGAACTTCAAATGAGTAAAAAATTCTTCAACGAAGGTTAGACAGGGCACGCAAAGATTCGTGTTAACAGAAAAAGAATGATTGGGAGTCAATGCTTATAAATCATTACTTATCTGAACTGACTTGAGTCAACGATCTGGTTCCAAATGGCTGTTCAACAATACACCTCTTTTTCTGTTTTTTTAAAGAACGCCTTCGGTGATTGATGGGTTCGCCGACACTGAAAACAATCAGTTCCTGCAACTTCTGACCAACCGCTCTCATACGCCTCTAATGTGAGGTGCTGCGATTGAGTTTACCTTCAATCTGATTCCTTGCTGAATTAAATTTGTTCGAACACTTCTTTATACCACGCTGAACGCACTCTGCAAACCCTTCAGCTCAAAAAAACGAGTAGCCGTTGATTAATGTGTTTGGTTTGCATCTTCGTGCAAAAAATCTTTTGAGTATATTCAGGAAGTCATAAGTTCCTAACTTTGGTACCACTTACGTTTGCACTGTTCTCACAGTTAGACTCTTCAACAGACAATACTATCAATCTTTTTCCGTCACCCAATTTTGACAGTGAAAAGGCCAAAGTATTGTACGCAAGGACTTGGAGAGGCTCTTTGAGTAAATATGCTACTACCGGTGTTACCGTTGTACTATTATTTTCATCCCGGTGAGACATTTGTTCTTGATTGATCCTAAGAAGTTTCGTATGCCTTGGATTCAAACTCTGTTGAACAATGTTTTTTATATTATAAACGCCTTCGCCTTGATTGTTTTTGTGCTCATTTCGAAGAAATCATTTAACTGAAAGACGTTTGCAAATTAGCAGATTTTATAGGCTTTGCATCGAAATCCAATTGAAATTTGCCTATTCTGATTTAAGCACGAGTAAGTCCTTCCGCAACGATGGGCAAGAACTATAAAATGCGCTGCCTTTTGGAATTTCTCCTAGATTTGGGAGATTTGAACTCTTCACGAAACTGCTAATACTGTATTAACCATAAGGAGATTGCCTTCGCCCTTTCGCTTTCTTCAACGCTGACAACAATTTTTGCCGGTTGGTGTTGAGGTTGCTTTTCCCCTTCCTGCAATAAATCGCAAAATTGCAACGAGACACTCTATTTGTACCGGTAATACCTCTATGTGTACCGCCCTCACAGTAAGACTTGTGAATAAACATCACAATCCCCTTTCGCTCCTTCGCCTAGTCTTAACAGTGAAATGTCTATAAAAGTCTACTGATGCAATTAAAAATACTGTTGTGGAATTTTTGCTCTTGAGGTAAATCTGCGACTGCAGGTGCAATCGTTTGCGCTCTGTTTTCCTGCAGGCAGCACACTTTTTATTGACTAAATGATGGGCGTTTTGTATGCCCAAAACCCATATTTTTTAGTGAACAAAGTCTCTCACAAGTTCAGCTTCTTCGTGCTGATTGTGTTTTTGTTAATTTTACAAGAAATCAACTTCGGGATGTTTGATATATTGGCTGCTTTGTATTGAAAAAGAATTGTTTTTTGCCTGTTCTGTCTTTGGCTCGAATAAGTTAATTTTTATAAAGTAAGTTTGCAATCTTTAATATCTTCTGCTTTCTGCATTGTCATTTTGAGCTTTTAGAGGTTTGATCTCTTCCGCAAATTGCTCTCTCTCTCTAGTAGACTAAAAAGGATTGCCTTTGCAACTGTTCAATTTTTACATTTATCGCTGCTGGCGTCGGTTTGATCAATTTTTTGTTACGCATGCCACTGCATTCAACAGCATGTTGAAGTTACTAAATCGTTCCCACCAATTTTTAACTATTTTTTTTACCTTGTTTCATGAAGATTGATATGGGCGTATCTGTTAAACTGAAGCCAAGACTAAATACTTATGCTCTGGCCATTCATTTTCAGATTGTTTTAAACAGGTCGATAAAGAGAGTCACTAAAATCTCTGGAATTTCGAATACTAATTGCGCTGATGCCAATGACAAACACTTGTTGTTTATGATGCGAGCTGTGTATCCAATGCACTACTGTAAATGAGTCTTGTCAGAAACTGCAACTATTGATCTCATTTCCATGCTCCTTGACTATATATTCTTTCCATCAAACTCCCACTCATGCTACTAGCAGCTTCATGCCTGCAATGGAAAGACGTCTTATCAATGCCGCTCTGAACTTTTCCTTAACAAACGCCAATTCGGTTAAAAAGTCCTTAGCCATTCAAATTTCCAATTTTAGTTTTGAAGACTTCGACGGCTTCTTCAGTTATTACAACTACTGAGAACGAAATTGACTATGTGGAAGTTTTGGTATTGCTTGCCTTGCATTTGGAAATATTTCGGCATTAGCGAGCTCCATCCCCTTGAGAGCAGAAATTGCACAAACTGGCGAATTCTTATCGCCAATTGTAAGACATTGAACATATTGCCAATTATTGACATTGAACAATTTCTTTAGTTTTTGAACCCAAGAGAAACCTCAAGAAAATTTTGTCCTCTTTGTAACTGTCGGGTTAGACAATTGATTTTATACTTTTCGAACGAGAACAATTCCTGCATTTCCATATTGGATAAATTTAGATTCAGCACTGAAGGATGTGACAAACACCTTTCCTTTCCAATAGCGTCTTGTAAGCCAAATTTGATCGGAATTTTTGCCAAATTATTTTCACATATTAATGTCCAACCTTGTTTAGTTATTCTCAGCCAATTTCACGTTTTTTGTCAAGGCCATGTGACAAAATTTTTTGAGTTCTTTTATTTGTCATGGGTCCAGTAAATACGCATCCCAAACACTTTGGAACGGCAAGGAGTTCACTCAATGCCCCCGTCCTGTAGCTCAAGGGTTTTGTAGCTCATAAGCGTTTTGAGCAAAATTGACGCAAATTTCTATTAATTTGGAGCTGTTTCTGGGAGAACACTCAACTGGCTGTAGCTTCGCAAAATTTTGGTATAGTTGTAGTTCCTGCTTCTCAACGAGATCAACGGTTGTTCTAATGCTTTGATTGAACGCAATTCTCAAGGCAGTCCGTTTTTGGACAGAAGACTTTTTTTCTTTCGGATCAGTCTTTTTGATGTCAGCCACCTATATTGAGTTTGATAATGGTGCGTTGTGCTCAAACTTTTTTTCACACGCTTGGACCGCTGAATAAAAGCCTCGGTTCATTTTTCAGAATACAAGTGTTCGGCTTGTTACAGCTGCTATGTATTGAGAGAGAAACTATCTGAAGAAAACTTGTCACTTTTCTGCTCTAGTTGATTGTTAATGCGAGAATGTTGACATCGTGAATGTCATCAAATTTCTTCAATGTCCGAGTTTTCTAATTATGGCAACTGATCTTGCGTCTTGACTCGTACATTTATAGCGCACGCGTTCAACTTACTCTCTTCGACTGCGGGTCTTTTGTCCAGATATCCGTATTATAAGCTTTGTTTTTTCACTGCTTCATACAGATAGGTCAAACTCATGTTCCTGAATAAACTATGCCTTCAAAATTTTTGAGCGCCATTATCTAGCGGACAGGGATTGTTTTACGTTTGCATCATTTCTTGCAAATTTGAGTTTTCACTGAAGTTCAAAATCTTAGGCAATTGTTCGTCTCTTTTTGTGTTTTGTCGTTCCTTTTCATTTTACTCTCCTCTGAACGCTTTAAACAAACGATTTCATTCACGAATTTTCGATAGCCATTTTTTGAACATAACAAAGTTGAGGCCAGTATTCACATTTATGATCAAAATTGAACCACCACTTTTCTTCGGGTACCTGAAGTAATTTATCTAATGTCATATTGATAATCGAGTATGATATCAAACAACTAACTTTTGTGTAATCTTAGACCACGTTAAAAAAGTTAGAGCCTGGAGTTGACTTGCCTTCCATTGTGCGTCGATGCTCACCTGAGGCTTTCCAAAGTGCCTCTCAAGAATGCTCTAGGCAGCACAACAGAACCGTCCAGAAGATCCCATTCCAGATGTAATTTTTCTTTGCCTAATTATTACTGCTGAATTGCTGGGTTGCTTTAACTTTGCTTATCAGTTTCAAGCAGGGATTGAACTTCAATTCCGTTTTCGATTTTGAAAATAAGGTTTGCCTTCCTTTTTTTAATTGGCGCTCTTTTAATTGTTCCCTTTAGCACTATCTTTATCAGAATTCATAGCTGTTTGCTTTCCACTAAAGTTACAGTTGCATTACAAATTCAGTTTATGACTGTCTGTGGATCTTATTTTTTTCGATATCAAATTGGATTAAGTTTTCTACTGATCAGTCAATACGGAATCTCGTAATATTTACCAGTTCAATCCTAAAAATTTCAAACATAATATTTTGCTACGTTTGACTCTTTGTACTCACAGGCCGGATGCTCAGTTAGCAGCAGTACAGCAGCAGCTCAGGCACCTTCTATGAAGGGGACACAATAACACTAATTTTATTGCGCAAAAATAATTTTCATAAGAAGACAAAGTAGGAACTACTGCTAATTGATTGTGCTTCAATACGCATTATATGTTAGTTTAACAAGACAAAAGTAACCCGTTTCAATCGTTTTTTTGTAGTTTTTTGTGCACCATTTTTACTCTGATCCTTCTGTTCTGCGTGTCAATTCTCCACTACCCAATGGTTGAAGTTAGCTGTGACGACAAGGAAGCCTATATTTTTTCATGCAAAATTAACGTCTTGCGTATGTTGTTTACCATGTGAACATCCATCAATTGTTCTGTATCCATGTTAGGTTCAAGAATTTGGCGTCTAATTGGCGCACTAAATTTGTTTTTTTAAATAATGCATTCCTTTCTATTTGTTGGGCGACATATGTCGACTTCTTTTTAAGCTAAATTTGTTTATTTAATGAGACATTTAGAAAAGCGTGACCTTCAAAGAAGGCAAATAGCTGAACTAATTAATTGTCATATGTTTATAATCTATAGTTCTCGTAAATTTAGCTTCAACATTTTTTGATAGTTCATTAAAATAAAAAACCTTTTTACTGATGTGAGATCAGCCAAAATCAATGTTCACTTTAAAAACTTGTTATTTTATCCATCGTTGAAAGTCACTGTAAACAATTTTTTGTCAAATTGTCTTTATTTGATAGTAATTACTGTATGTACATTTTAGATCTGTACACCGGAGAGCAGATTGATTCTATCTGGGAATCTCAGACGTTTATCGTTCCCAGTCGCTGGGACATGCTCAGCAGAAAATGTGCAATTCTCAGGTTTCAAATTCAGATGTAGAGGCTCCCCAATATACAAACAATGCATTTTAAACTATAACGCTCTTTTCATCATCCCGTTTTCTTAAAGAAAAAGGGACAAGATTAAATGTTCATCGAAGGAAAAATTAAATTTTTTAAAAAATGAAATGCAAATCCTACGCAAAATTTTCAGAATTTTTGCATCTATTCTGCCCCGCATATAGTGGGCATATAACTTTTCCTGGGGGGAGGGGGGGGGGGGGGGAGGGGTTACATTTGTTCTAAAACGACCAACTCTTGTTCACTTAATATCCCAGTTTGTTCAATTTATGGTTTAATGCGGAATTATTGCATCAAAGTCTTGACAATTGTTAACAAACTAGGATTCTGAGCTCATTTTGGACATGATCGTTTGATCAAGGCTACAAGAATCATGCGCTAAATGTGATTTGTACTATTATTTTCTAGCCAGCACTTTTGCCTATTTGGATACTTCTACCATTCTTCAAGAACGCCCAGAAATGATCCTAGCGAATTCGACCTCGGCAAATTTGATTTCCATGTTGGACTGCACTTCCTTGATTACAACTGGTTCTCTCTAATGCAAACAAGTTTTGGTGAGTTTTAAGCAGGAATTTAAAATATCTTCAAAAACGTAGTTAGAACAATTGAATTTTTTTTGTTCCAATCGTCCGTGAAATCGGGGTTTACAAAAATTAAGCGAGCGCGAATTCCTGGTGAAACCAGTTTTTAATGCTATTTGTTATGGTTTTTCAGAGACAAAAATTTAAATTATTGTCACATTTTAAAAATTTTTACAAGAGAAAGGAGTTTCTAGAAAATTTTGAATTGAGATGCCTTCAAAATTATGACTTAAAAGAGTTTCTGGAAATCTTTTTCTTCATCTTAAAATATTACAAATATTAATCGATGACTTTTATGCTTGAAAAGAAACCTAAGACAAATTCTATCAAAAACCTTTTTGTTCCGACCCATTCTAGTGGTGCAAGAACTAAAGGCTCAACTGGTTTTTTTATTCAGTCCGTTTTCGCCGATCGATACATTCCTTGTACAGAGTTATGAGCGGTATCGTTAGAAAGCTTGTCAAGCGTAGAATTTCAAATGAAAAAGATTTGTTGCGCGTTTTCCGAGGAGTGAGGGAGGTTTGAAATTTTGTGAACATAAGGCCCGCGTCCAAATATGCAACAAATATACCTATTTAGCCCACTTTGCTTTTATTAAGCGTAGAATTTCAAATGAAAAAGATTTGTTGCGCGTTTTCCGAGGAGTGAGGGAGGTTTGAAATTTTGTGAACATAAGGCCCGCGTCCAAATATGCAACAAATATACCTATTTAGCCCACTTTGCTTTTATTAAGCGTAGAATTTCAAATGAAAAAGATTTGTTGCGCGTTTTCCGAGGAGTGAGGGAGGTTTGAAATTTTGTGAACATAAGGCCCGCGTCCAAATATGCAACAAATATACCTATTTAGCCCACTTTGCTTTTATTAAATGGCATTGCAGATATAAAAATTGCCGACACAACCTGTATTCACTCTAATAGCTTCCGCTATTGAACTAACTAACCTTCCGCTATTTTATATCAATATTTGTCGAAAATTCATATATTTTTGGTCTATTGAGAATTTCGTCTACTTATAAAAAGATAACGCAATTATTCGGAACATTGCCGTTTTTAACAACCGCTCAGCAACAGCAACGCAAGTCTTAGTCTCACCGTTGATTTTTGCAATAAACATTTTGGATTTTATTTTGGGTCTATCATTTTTAAACTATACATTTTTCTTTGCGTTTCGTTCATCGCAATTGTGGATAAGTCTTTTTTGGCGCTCGCTCAAATACTGATAAAGGCGGATTCTCAAGCGTTAAGTATAATATTTCAAAAGACTTCCGAGTTCAGCTCCCTAAGAAACCAAAAGAAAAGATCACTCGACAGCTTGTCATGAGCAGCAAAAACAAACGGTTTAAACACCCCGAACAGTTCCGAGAAACCCGAAGCAGCCACTGGAATATCAATCAAGCCACATTGATCCTCGCGCAACTTCTATAGTTTTCCATAGGTTTTCTACCAGTTTAAACTGTTAAAACAGTTATTCTTCATCTACCTGCGAACGAGATCTTATGTAAGGGTAATCATTTGTAATTGTCAAATTCTGTAAAAGTGTCCGTAAACGCAGAAAAAAAAGAACTAAATCGCGGCCCAATTCAACTAGCTATAATAAACAGCACATTTAATATAAGTTCATTTGTCAGTCCTCTTATTTCTTTGTTCAGGGAGAAATTTGAAACATAGTTATCATATTGTTTCATTTACTGGCCATATTCAATGTATATATGAGGCTGCGCTTTGACTGCTATAATCCCCCACGTTTTTTGATAATATTTGTTGTTCAAATGCATTTCATCACTGTCACGTGAAAACTTAATATGTAAAATAAATTATTCTCTTTCTCTTGTTGAATCGCCTTAGATTCAGTTTTATTTCCAAATCCATTTCTGCTCAGCACATTGTTGCTCTAGCTGGTTAGCTAAGTTTATGGGATATTTTAGTTGAGAAGAAAATGCTGGTAATTCGGTTTGCTAAACTGTGTAAGTTAAAGAGGCAATTTCCCGAGAATAAAATTCTCGCGAAAAGTATGACGACAGAATTTGTGAATAACAAAGATTATGATTTGCCATTCTTGTGTTAGTTTCCCAGTTCAGAGTAGAGCCGGTTGCAAGAGAAAAGTTGACTCGATATAGATCGACTAGTGAAAAAACCAATGCTGTGTATAATTGAGGCCAGTCCAAATGCTTAGACTGATCGCGACAAAAAAATGTTATGTTAGAAATGACAATTTGCTGCCTGTAAACAGTAACGACTTTATGATGAAAACACGAATATTATTTGTGGATATATAGATCCGAAATTCGAATGAAAATAATGTAAATAAACAATAAATACATTAAATAAACAGTAAAAACAAAGTTATGTCAGCGAGGTGGTAGAACTCTTTCTTCTGCTCCTTAGCAAATGAATTAAAAAGAGAACAACCGACAAAAATATAAAGATTGACATGAAAATTCAGGTAGTACAATTTAGAATTATGTCAGAACTGTATTACAAGCTGCGCTGTATTTTTTTGCAAACGTTGTATGTGAGCAGTGTAGGTTGGCTTAGTATTTAGGGTCCTCAAAGTTTTCTGTGGAGCAACATCAAATGCATTGTTAAGTAGTGCGGAAAGAGCGTAGTTTCGCTTTGCATCAATGGCTACTCTTGACTTATGCTTTCTTAGACTCTTTTTGAAACAACACGAGTTATCCATTGTGCCCTTACCCTTTTCTAATAAGATATAAATTTGGCTAATACTAGCGAGGTATTTTTTGCTGGATATCACAACATACAAGACATTAACAAATGACAGTTGAGTAATGATGCTAGTAAAGTTCAGCAAATGAAGCAACAAACCAAAAATTTTTCCAGATATATTGCTTGATGACTTTGAGTAGTTGTTGCCTGAAGACATTCCTGTAATATTTGGCCATTTCATATTCTGCAGGAGACTGTTGTCTATTCCAACTGTTGCAATACCGGGAACAGGGGCAGCTGAGAGCAGGTGTGTCACCTGAAGAATATCTTGAGAACGCTACTTCATTCAAGCCTGACAGTCACAAAAAAGTTAATTGGATATCCGTGAGTGCTTTAGTTGTCATACTCAGTAAAATTCATTTTCAACTTAAAGAAGCAATTCTTGCCGTGCTCTATTTATAGTGGCTGGCGTTTCAGACGTGCTAAGTTCGCATTTGAGCATTTTCAGACTTGTAGAACAACTTGGTAAAATCAAACTTGTATAACATGAAACTCGATGTTACAACTCGCTATAAAAATGAATCATTTCAAATTTTTTCGAGTCAAATGAAAAACTTTCTGGCAAACAATATTTGACTGCTACAGGTATCTTATTTGTCTGAACCTTGTCTCAACATGATAGTTCAGATCGGTTTCGGGCCTGGCGAATTGAAAATCCACGGTCGCGTCAATCCCGATGCACCCTTCGCGTACCCCCTCAATGTTGGACAAGACCTCGTAATCGTAGAAGCCAGTAATCTGGTACGCGAGCTAACTTTCGAATGGTTTAAAGAGTATGTCGTGTGTCAAGACCAAAACTGGATCTGCGACAGAAGTAACAGTAGCAATGATAGAAACTATTCTAGCTTTAGTGATACTTCCGACGAAGACATAAGTGACATTTCTGACCCAGATGATGAGCTTTAATGGAACTAAAGTCCATAACGGAAAAATACAAAACCCTGCAATACTGGACGAGAAAGAACACCTGTCGGACCGCAGTGGCTTCATGATCATGGGCTATAGTAACTTATCCCAAAAAAGATGGACTGACATCTTAACTCTTCTTGTGAAAAGTTGAACGGACAATACTCATTTTTAATGATACATTGAAATGGTATAGAAATTGAATTAATGTAACTGATCAATTATTATGTTTTCTACATTGGAAATAAAGAGACGACATCCCAATGACGACAGTAGCTATTACTGTGACCAAATCAAGCTTCTAAAGGACAGTTAAATTAATTATGTGATTGTTAAATTGGGCAATTGTCTGCATATAATTCGTAGAGCTAATGTTTATCGTTCTGATTGTCTTGAGGCTGGGAGACCACAAGATTCGCCACCGAGTTCAAGTGCACTTTGAAATTGGGTGGCGGAAAGTTCCCGTTCCATTCCACGACCTCTATAAACGGCTTCAGTTTAGACACCGTTGACCTAAACAAATACATGAACATAAGTGCGCCCATTTTAATGTGGAGTTTAATTGTTAATTGTGTGGAGTAAACAAATGCACAATCGGCGTAGTTACAGTTTCACGCTAATATCACACTATTACCGAAAAAGTAGCTCCACTCAGCCTTCCTACCAAAAAAAAACTATTTCGTTCAGACATTGAAACTATATCTTTTAAAGCTATCAGTGAAAAAAAATCATCATTTTAAAAATATATCTGATATTTTCCGTTTGTGCATTTGCCCTGTACGTTATGCACCCCACCAAATACGGAGCATGTGCAGCATCATTACATAGCAAATCATAATGTAAAAAATGGCACGCGCATCTGGGGGTTGCTTATAATATGCACCCACTAAACTGGAATGGGAGGGGGCACAAACGGAGAAGATCTATCATCACTTTAAAAATGTAGCCATATGGAATACCTGAGTGGTGCTAAAAATCGATAGGTTTCTTCGGCAACGCAGATCAAACAAAAATGTGATACGAGGAAAAAGTGAGGGAACTCTCTCACTTTGTCATGTTTCTGCAGTATAGCATGATGAGTACTCTGAGTTTGCGACATCCCTTCCGGACGAACTTGAGTGACTTGTCTGTCAGATCCCCACAGCCAGAAATGTCCAACTGGGTCAGGAAGGGACACGCCCCACTTATGTACTGGATTGTCATGTCACCAACCTATGCAAAAAGCATTACGAGCCAGCGCCACTACAAAATAAAGTGGACCATTTTACATATTTAATTCCACCAAACCCATCTTAATACATGAAAAAAAAACGGTCTTATAGTGAGGAATATGGCGACAAAGGAACAATTATACTAATTTGTAATTACAAAATGTCTTGGTCCATTGTCGCCAAATTCCACAAATTATTTTAAAAAAAACAACTCAATATTAACTAAAGGTAGGGGCGCAGGCTGGTTCTGAGTGAATTTACAACTCACGCGTTCAGAGCCAATGAAAGATGAGATGAAAACGAAAGATTTAGCTTTTGCAGTTAAATTCACATCGTTATGGCTTTTCAATCTTATATACTTGGTTTAAACGCTATTTTGGGCATTTGATTCATGCATTGGATAGGTAAATTAAAGGTCAGCAACATCAATGACAATAATACAACATTATTATTAGTCAGTAAAAAGTGCAAAGTTAATAATAAAAGTTGATCAAATTCTAACGGGGTCAAAGAAACAATTCCTACTATTTTATCAAAAAAATTTATTCCTAAGTGTTGGCGTGTAAATAAATAAATTAAAGTAGCTATGAAGGTGCGCTGTAATTACAATTGACAAAAATCTATTGCGGAAGAGGAAACAGTTCATGTATACACTTTCTACACAGCAGTTTATAATTCTACGTCTGTAGGATTAAAAATATTAGTAAAATTATGTCTGCTTTGACCGGCAAAATTTAACCCCAGGGTAAAGTATTTTTAGAAAGAACCAAATAAATAAAACATTAAGTTTCAATCACAATTAAATGTGCTTATCATTATCTGGCTCATTTTTAGCAATAAATCGCTGGCTAAGTGTCTTGATTGATATCAAAAGCAAAGAAATATAAATGATTTAAATTTTCTTGTTCAAAAAAGAAAAATCTCAATAGAAAGGGCCAAAATTTTAGGGTTGGAACAAAAATCTGAACTGACCAATGTGCATCCAGCCAATCCAAGAACAGTTAATTTCCTGCACGAGTAGGCTATGTTTTTAAATGCCCCATCAGAGAGTGAGACACAGAAGGAGACATTGATGGCCTCCACATCTGGCACTGAGCTGACATACTTCTGAATGCCCAGGTCTGTTATGAGGGTGTTGGCTACCAGGTTCAAGTGTTTCAGTCTTGTGTTGTTGGCTAGGTTGTGCATTCCCTACACAAAAGTAGTAGTACTGTATTTGAATACGACATCTTTTTAAATTCGTTTTCAACTTACAATGCAATCAAAGTATCATATTCTGTCACATTGATAATGGTAACTTTCAAGGAGAACTAGCGATGGGGGGATGTCGAATATCTGTAAACACATCGGAATTAATCTCGATGACAGAATTCAGTGACATGCCCGGATAATACGTTCCCAATAATCCTGATCCGCTTGTTTTACTATTATTAGAAGAGCCGAGATCATACTATTGTTTAAACAGCAGTGCAACAACATAACAACAGCTAAATTGTAATTGGGGGCATAGAAAACACGGAGAGGGTAAAACAGAATAGGTCCAAAAAGTGAACAGTAAAAGTAGCCGACCATGATGGGGCTAATTGTTCTCGAAGAACAGGTTCCGACTCGACTCTTTGTAGCCTGAATGGGATCGAAGGAGGGGGTATTAACGCCGGGGGCTCACATGATGTTATAAGAGAGGTGTCGTGTTCTTCGCCCCTATTCTTTTAACAGCCAATAATTTATCCCCGGATTTTCAACCCTATATTATTTAACAACACATTAATTCAACCTCTACTTTGTTTCAAACCCATTTTAAAATTCTACTGATTGAGGATAATTAAATCTAATCAAATTTTAATGAGTCCTATTATTAGAGATCAACATAGGTGCGGAACGCCTCAGGAGTGAATAAAACATTTTCACGCCTCAGTTAATTCACTCCGATTTTAATCTGTAAAATAAAAGCTCATAATTGTCAAGAAAATAACGCTATGGACTCTAAAGCCAAATTACAACAACTATCGAATTAGTCTTTTCATTTAGTCCCTAATCAGGCAATTAAAGTAGTTGAGAAGTTAATTGAACTCTAGAACAAAAAAGGAGGTCAAAGATTTCTTCAATCAAAATTCCAGCATGCGTTGCCGTCAATCCAAAGTGCATCACCATGTAGGCTAAATTTAAAACAAACACCTCAGCGTTTAAAAAAATATTTACCAAATATTTTCAGCGAATGAATACTTTCAAACAAAACAAAAAACGTACACACGACTGCTTGATGTCTTAGAAACTATTGTCCAGGATTGTAAGTCCGATAAAGTGCTGCTTCATTTGGATTGCCTCAACCAGACGATAAATCGTCAAAAAGAACAGGTGTGAAAGCTTGAAAGGAGGTGATCCGAAATTAACAGAAGTTTACAAGGACGAAACTGATACTCATTCCTAGGTCTAGTGCCAGTTTTTCATGATTGTACATTGGAAACATTTCGTGTTTATAATGGTCTTTTTATATCAATTTAAATTTGATTTTAATCTTTTTGAGGTGACACTCTCTTTGCTTCTTCACAGAGTTACAGTTACGTTGAGGCCTGTGTGGGCATTTGACCCCGGGCGTTGAACCTATGATGAGATCCTTAATTCTGAAAACAGTTATACTCCACATCTATATATTAATCGCGCGAACACATACGGCGGCATGTTTTAGAGGCATAACTGAGCGGCCTGTTTTAACAGTACTACCGAAAAACACGGTTAAGCGGTTGCTTAATTGGAGTTATTGACCGAAAAAGTGTGCTTTAAGGTCACTGACCGATTAATGTTTCCAAAAGGTCATTGACCGAAAAATATTACAAAAACGTCATTGACCGAAAAGTGTTGCCATAAGGTCATTGACCCAAAATGTTGCAAAGAGGTCGTGTCATCAACCGAGAAATGCTGAGCGAAAAAATTTGTTGCCGAAATTTTTTTGTAAAAGAAAATGACAATAATCAACAAAATGAAAATGACAAAAAAACAATAGTGTCGAAAAAATCATTGGCAGGTTAGTTGTTCAGAAACAGGTCGTGTGACTAAAAACTTCTTCAGAGAACGGTCTGTGACCGAAAAGATTCTGATAGTGAAAAGGTAAATGATCGAAATTGTGCCAAGACAAAGACAGTCTATGAACAAAAACTTTGTTTTTCGTAATTCATTGTCAAAAAATTGTTGATGAAAAAGGTTGTCCTGAAAGTCTGGGAAAGAAAAGTTACCGAAGACGTCAAGGATTAAAAGGTGTATGATGCATATTTGTTTTGACAAAGTTTCATTGTACGAAAGTTTTTTAATACAGAATTCAGCGAACAAAATCTGTGAAGTGTGAAAGACCCAAAAAGTGCCGATGCAAAAATTAAAGTTAGGTGCCAAAAAATTATATATGACAAAACTGAGGCCTTGAAAAAAATACAAAATTATGGAGCTCAGAAGAAGACTTTCATAAAAAGGGCTGTTACTACTAAATTACTGCCTACAGAACATGATAGGTATATAATTTTCCGTCTTTAATTTTTTCGAGGAAAATTTTGTTGGTGGCATTAGCCAGCCCTTTAACTCAGCTATGTAATTGTTGACTTCGTAAAAGCAATCGCAAAGGCTTGCCAATCCATCGTGTTCTCATTGGCACATTAATCTTTGTTATGAGAACCGGAAATACTCGTCTCACCCAGGATCTGTTTTCTCTTTTGAACTGTTGTATCTCACTCTCTCTCTCTCTCTCTCTCTCTCTCTCTTCAGTTTCTTTCTCTACCTTTCTTTTTTAGTTGTGCGATCTTCTGTTTCTGCTCTTCAAGTGTTTTCTTTAAATGTGATACTTTTTTCGCACTCTAATTTTTGCTTTTGCTTTTTGCGCTTGCTCAATATCTCGCTGTTCTTGTACTTTGTCTCTCATGATTTCAGCTTCTTTCTTTTTGCTGTCCCACTTTCCTTCATTCTATCGCTTTCGTTTTTTCTTGCTTTCTTTCTTTCGCTCACTTTCTTTGTTCCTCCTTTCTCTCTCTCCCTCTCTCTATTTCTTTTGTCGGTTGTTTACTAACTTCTTTTCTTTTTATTTGTCTGTTTTTGATTCCATTTTTTGTTTCCTATCGTTTTTCTTACGGTGGGTTCCTGATGTTCTATTGGTTTTTGTTGCATTGTATTCTTTCTATTTTTTCCTTTCTCTTTTTCTTTCAATTTCCTTCTCTTTTTCGCGTTAATTCCCTTTTATCGCTTTTCGCTTCCGTTGGCTTTCTCCCAGACTCATTTTTCTGTTTTCCTTCTCTGCTTTCAGCCTTCTTTTGCTCTGTCTTTTGGATTTTTTTCGTAATTGTAAATCTATTTGCTCTCCGACTCATTATATATTTCTGCTGCTATCGTTCTCTCTCTTTCCCTCCCTCTTTATACATCAATCTATCTGTTTGATTTTTTTTAATGTTCTGTGAGAACGTCTATTATTCCTAACTGGCATTAAACCTTTCTTTGACAAATTTGGCTATCTTCATTTTTCATTGGTGTGTCAATGCAGTTTTGCAAAAAAAATTCATTGAAACGATCCCATGTACACCAGTTATCACGAATAAGTTTTTAATGAGAATATCAATTGTTAAAGTTTCAAGATATGATGCCTTCAGATAGCCTTTACGGACCTATTAGTTTAAAATAAAAATAGTTAAACTATATCAATTCAATCATTAATGCTCGCTCTAAAATAAGCTGTTAAATTTGGCTGATACAACTAAGCACTGTCCGTAAAATTTATCAATTTACCCTACCCAACTTTTGGCCCGTCAGAAAATCGACAGCCAGGCTAAACTTAACCGACTGATGTCGAACGAATTGCACTCCAATGACTAATTGTGGCTCGTTTCTATTATAGCCGGCCTAAGCAGGTGGTGACAGTAGCAGGGCAATAGGTTTAGCAAGGGGCTCCAAATGATTTCATTAAATTTCCTTAAATAGGCCTCCACCACTAGTAAGATTTAAAATTTTAAAATGAAATCAATTTCGGCGAGCGTTTCACGTAGCCACTTCTATTAGTAAACTGCCACCACTTGAGATCTACTCCATGAAATTGTGAATGACAGAGCAATTAATATCACTCAAAAATCAAGAAGTTAAGCGTGATAAAATTCAGACAGAATAGCTCAAACAGATTAGCCAAAAATTAGCCATAAATTATTCAAATTTCCTTCGAGAGAACTTATAAGGACCAAAATAGCAGTTGCTATACTTTGTCTGAGATAACCTAACAATCTCCGGCAATAACAGCAAAATGTGGTTTTTAAATGACAAAACGTTCAAAAATTAGCATTACTTATTAGACATCAATTTTGTCCTAGCTAATAATCGCGTAGCAGTACATAAAGGAAACAAGAGGAAGAACCACAAAAACTAGCAGTTTCGAAAACTCACGAATTTCTTATGAAAACACATTTCTAAGCTCTAAATACGTCAGTCAAAACGTAACCAACAGCGCAACCAAGAAAAAGTTTGGACGAACAGAAAGTTGATGAGCCTAGTCAATAATGAGACTAAGGTACTTGTCGACGACAAAGAGAACAAAAATTGCAAATTAAAATACTTGGGAATTACACAAATACTTTCTCTCAAATGATAGTCGAAAGAGATTTAAACCGTTAGCTATAAAATGAAATCCGTTTCATTTGAACATTCATTGAAGCAATAAAGCCTTTTTTGCCGGGAATATGCCGTACGACAACAAAAAAGGACCACAATTAGAAGCAAATACAAAAAAAACAACAATATGCTCAGTGAGAGAACGGCTTCGTAGACAATAAAACTATAAGCTCTTACGGAAATCATTGAAAATGTACCTTTGCGTTTTCTTTCAATGCCAATTGGAGCTATCCTTAAAGTGATTATTTGAAAAGGGAACAAATAAGAACCTCAAAATACAGGAAATATGCAAAAAGAACAAAATTTAGGAAATTTTGTCTAAGAAATCCAAGAAGCCATTAGTTAAAAATAAAACCACTATAAGTTTTTGTTACATCATATGGAATAAATATAAATTTGAAACTGTATAAATTGATACTAAGCAAGATGTGGACAGAAAAGAATAAAATATTTGCAAACTTCCAAATTTCACTCAATTTTTCTAAATAGAAATATATTTAAAGTCATACGAGGCATTAGATAACTGAAAGCAATGTCTAGGTTCACTTATAATTCTTAGGGAACCCCTTGGATCAGTTATTAATAAGACAAAACCATTATGCTGCCAAAAAAATGACATGTCAAGTCAAAACAAAAGAAATCAATTAAAGCTTACGAAAAGACACAGTCAAAGCCATTAAAACTATTAGCTTTTCCCCAAAGACATTATATATCTTCATTTGGCCTCATTTTGCTGTTAAAAGGATCAATAATTTTTTGGGCCAGGATTTGAAATCATTCTTGTCGGTAATCAACATAAAAAAACATACCCGGCAGATTGCCGGAAAATAGCCGCCGTTGATTCCAATAAGCATGATTGGGATTGAAAGAATAGAAGATATTGAAAAAAAAGAGATTTTTGTACAAAAACATTTTTAGGTCCGATTTATTTTGATGGCATTTCTTAGTTGAACATAACGTACTTCTGTTTCTTAGAGAGAGGCTATAGGGGCTACAATCAATACCAATAAGTATTAGAGATGGTAATTAAGACTTATAGGAACGACGTTCAAATAGCGGGCATCTAAAATTGGGCTTTATAGGTTTATCCCGTCTTATCTCTGACTTCAATTTTTTATACTAACTCTGTTCATTTTGAATTGCTTTGCTGAGCAACTGATGTTCAAAATCACTTTTAGCAGAATGAGAGAAGAGAGAAACTAGCCTAGAGAAGTCAAAAAGATATCACGCAAAATGTTGAAAAAGCGGCAAAATGAGGTAAAGCGAAACATTTTTTTATTCGACGAAGTAAAAAAATAGGAGCGCTATAATAGCCCGCTGAGAAGATGAGGGCGGCTATTAATAACAAAATTGCAAAATAAGAAAAAGACCGCGCTCCAATATAATCCGAAAATTAATTGATTGTAACATTACAAGATGAGTCCACACCTAGCCCAGATTTTGCTGCGCGCCCAACAAAACAATTAATAATTCTATATGTTATTAAAATAGATCAATTAGCAAATGAATTATTTCAAGAAAACAAAAATGAGTGAGGCAATTTGTATAATTATTGAGTTAACATTTCGAAAAACCGGCAAACATTTATTTCCAGAAGACTCCTATAGAAAACGAAAGTACAACAAGAATTTTTTGAAGTTTGAAAAGATTGTGACAGCGAATGTTAGGTCTCTATTACAGGCACATTTAAACGAAGTGGGATAAAAAGCGTATTTGGAGCCATTTTTGATTTAAAATCCAAAATGTGATAGTAAAAAGTCTCCGATAAAACCTTCGACAAAGCTTCTCTATCCTTAAAAGTAAAACCAATAACATTGTTGTTAACAATTTTAACAAACTTAAGCAAAATTGGCAACAATTTGGCAAAAAAATAAGCAAAATGTGAATAAAAACGAAATTCCGTCTGCTATTCACAGAACTTGAAACCACGATAATCCCCTTAAAAAAAATCTTTTTAAATCCATAGTTTACGCTGCACGGGTTTTATAATGATACCAGTCTCAATTCTCTACGATGAATATATTGATCGCCCAAAATTGACTGATAAAAAACCCATTTGAGTATATAGTGCCTCCACTCACAAGTGGGTCGGAACAACAAACGCTTATAAACTTTGAATTTTGGCCAAATAGTAAGGAATGCACAACTATCTATTTTATTGAAGAAAAATCCAACCAAATTAAGATTTCTGAAGGAGTTATAATTGATAGAAAGCCAGCCAGGATCGCACTCAGCTCATACAATTATATTTCAAACAATGAAAGCGTTACTATCACTGCTTGGAATTTGATGGTTGGAATTGGAGGAATTTGACAGTTAACGCCAAAACCGATACAAAACTTCCGTTCCGTAGAAGAAGACACGGGTCTTTCCCATTATAGCCCCCCCCATGAAAATATAGCCCCCCATTATGGTATATTTACCATGATTCGGGGGGGGGGGCTATAGGTTATCTGACCACTAAGTTGGGGGGGGGGGGGGGGGCTATAATGGGAAAGACCCAGACACTATCTATGCTAAGGATATTGAAAGCGTTACCGCTGCTTGGATTTTGACATGAAAAATTCATTTAGCATTAAAAACAACGACTTTCAAAAACTTTGCGACCAGTGAGGCTCGAACTCACGACCTTAAGATTATGAGACTTACGCGCTGCCGACTGCGCCATGGTCGCCTGATTGCTTCAATCAGTTTGGCTCCAGTAAATTGCATATCAAATGTAATACCATTTTTTGTTCTTCCTTGAACTAAAAATTTCTTTAAACCAATTTGTAACACTTTTACATCTTTGATAAAATGGCAGGGGGTATATTTGTTGATAATACGATTGAATAATTTTCTGCAGTTACAAACAACTAATCCCATCTAAATTATTTAATGACTGGTTCAAATAACAAAGCATTAACACGTAACATCAAATCACTAATTATTTTTTTTCCAAACATGTAAATTAATAATATAACCGAAAGGTTAAAGTTTACATGCCTTCAGAACAATCACGAATATTTATTGAAATAATCAAAATTATACATCAAACTTCTGGTTATCAATTGATGTTACCCATTAAGCTGTTCGTTCTACTATATAAAAAAATAAGACACGAATGATCCTAACTGTCTCTCTATTGGAAAACTTTCATGCTGACGTTGCAAAGACTCTGTTAAATTTCTTTTGAAAAGAATTTTGTTCTCCGTCGCTCTTACGTTAGAGGGTAATTTATTCCATTTTTGTATGCTCTTCAAAATCAAAGATCTTTTATTCTGCTTAGTATACTTTTGTGGTTTTATTATCAGCTGTTTTGTCCATTTGTTCTGTTTTAACTGTAGGCGGTTTGCACATTTTTTAAATGTTGCTGATACTATCCTCTGATTCAAGTCTGTGTGGAGTTTCAATAAACTAAACTTTGAAATAATTAATTCAGCTGGTAGGACATGCGATTTGAGAAGGATATCACGACAGGTATCGAATTTACGACGCATGTAACACACTTTTATGCCCCAATTAATCTGTCGATTTATACGCTGTACATTTTTTGCTGACAATGTTCGTAAATAAACTCCACTGAACGACAAATGAGACAGGACTAAAGATTTGAAAACTTGCAACCTTACTTCCAAAGGTATATGGTTTCTTACTAGATACAGTGAGCGAATGTCGGCCACCATTTTCTTTAAAACTATATTTAGATGTGCTTCAAAAGTCAATTTTGAGTCAAGGTGTATTCCTAAATAACGGTAACTCTCAGCAGATTTTATTAAATTTATATCTTATTAAATTTAAATCTAAAGTAACTTTTGGTTCTCATTCCTCCCTGGTAGAAAAATAAAGTAGTTCTGTTTCATCAGCATTCAAAGTGAGTTGATTTTCCTTCAAGTAACTGTCTGTTTTCAGTAAAATTTCAATTTTTGTTGCAATTGTTTCTCCTGGTTCATATCGACAAAAAATACTAGTATCGTCTGCAAATTGAGCAAGCTCAAAGTCACCTTTGATTTTTTCTGAAAAATCGTTAACGTCTAAAAGAAAAATTAGGGGTCCTAATACTGTGCCTTGCGGTACTCCGTGATTAACGAAAATGTGTTCTGAGACCTCGGTGCCTATTTTGACGCATTGTGATCTTTCTTCGAGAAAAGATCTCAATAAATTAACTGCAGGCTCAGAGAAGTTGAAGCACTCTGCTTTTTTAAGAAATATTTTGTGCGAAACTGAATTGAATGTTTTTGCAAGATCTAAGAAAATTGCTGCAGTGTTTTGCCCATTTTCATGGTTTTGTACTACTGTCTCATTGAAAAACAATACTGCATCTGTTGAAGATTTTTTGTTTTGGAATCCAAATTGCTCTTTATTCAATAGATTGTTTTTATTAATGTGATCCATCATTTGCAAAAGGAGAAGCTTCTCAAAAAGCTTAGCAAAAGTTGGTGTGACCGAAATTGGTCGATAGTAGCACACTTGTGTTGTTGATCCTTTTTTGTGAATTGGTGTGACATATGCATGTTTTAGAACAGTTGGAAAGACACTGTTTTGAATACATTCATTAAAAATAAATTGCAGATGAGTACCAATTGCGTACTTCGCCACCTTTAAAGCCCATACATGGACAAATGTTGGACCCGGTGATTTACTGTTTTCTAAACTATCGATGGTTTTGTATATTTCTTTTAAAGTCAATACTCTAAAATTGAGTTTTTCAGAACAGTGGTCCAACCTAGGGATATTGAGAGGAACGAAATCACCAGAATATTTGCCCATTTCCGCAGAATATTTATTAAATGCATTGCAGATTGCTTTTTGTCAACGGTCTTGGCTCCGTCTATTTCAATTTCAGACACATTCATACCTTGTTTCTGGTTTCCTAATTTTTTATTGATGAAATTCCATTTCTGCTTCGATCTTTCATATTGCTTAAAAAAATAACAGAATATTTGTGATGTGCATCTCGTAATTTTCGGTTCACTAGGTTACGGCATTTTTTTGAACTCGTCAAAAACATCGTAGTTTTGAGAGAATTTGTATTGATTGTACAAATGATGTTTTTCTGCTATTAATTTTTTGAGTTCCTTGGATATCCATGGTTTATCACTTTTGTTTTGTTTTATTGAAGAATCACAGATCTGTATAGGTGCAGCTGATCAAGTATACTTTGAAAAACTTCATTTAATTTTGTAAACATTTCATCACAATTTTCCTCTCGATCCATAGGTCGCCAGTCCGCAAAAGCCAAGTCCCTGTTGAATTTCTCCCCCGAGAAAAATTTCATGTTCCTTCTAAAGAAATATGTATCTTCGTTCCTCCCTATCATTTCTAAATTACTCTGATAAAATATGATATTGTGGTCAACCTCAATGGGCGGCAAACAAACTTTCCATTCTACAATTTGGTTTTTTGTCATGAAGCAGTGATCGATAAGGGGCTGATTAGTTTTGCTGATGCGAGTGGGAGTGTCCACATTTGTTGGATTAAGTGCCCGAGCATATGTTAAGTCATCAAGTATTTCTTTCTCATTTTTATTGAATTGGTCAATGTTGTAGTCTCCAAATAGAAGATTGTCTGTTAAGGAATATGCATTAGATACTTCAGCACTCAACTCGTTCAGGAAAAAATCGGAAAGATTTTTACTCGGATTGTACGAAACATTCACCAAACATTTATCTTTCAGAGGTTCATAAATTTCGAGCCACATTGATTCAAAAAAATTTGCATTAGCTATCTCAAATTCATTCTTACGTTTAACATTGAAGTGTCTGGGGATCCAAACTCCAACACCCCCACCTCGCTGGACTCCCATTTGTTTTGATCGAGCTTTTTGTAAGAAAAGATGTTCATTACTAATATTGAAATTAGTGTCGTGTTGCTCGGAAATCCATGTTTCGGTTACTATAAGTATAGTTTGCGAAATTAGTTGTTCAAGCAAGTTCGAAAGGTCTTCATACTTATTTTGTATGCTACGCGCATTTATGAGAACAAATTTCAAACACTTTTGGGATGGATCTAGCACTTTATCAAAAGTCGGCAAGTTCGATGTATTAAAGGGTCCAGGATTTTTTTCAACATCTCCACAAAGGTGTAATGTTTTTCTCAAAACCAAATTGCAAAGAAAACGAACAGCTTTGAGGTGAAAAATTTTTTCGATCCAGCTGACCATCAATATGTACAATATTGTATAACGAATGTTTTGCTTGAAGTAAACTGCTCCTACTGACTATGAAGTAATTTTTGTGCAAATTTGTCAGAAAAAAAACTACTAATATTAAAAAACAAATTCTCATATCTTTCACATTATTCAACTCAAGCAATATTGCGATAATTTGGAATCTTTCGAGGTTGGATCACATTCTGTGCTGCAGGTAGATTGTTCAAGACATTATAGTGACGAATATTATTCACAAGGTTTTTGATTCCATTTATGTTTGGGTGAACCCCGTCATAAGAAATATCATTATCTGTCAGAGCATTGTCAAGACATTCAACTTTTGACCACGGATATAGACCATCCAGTTCCAGACATATCATTTCAAGTTGCTCATTAAACTTTGTAATTGCCTCATTATTACTATTTCGACCATAACAGACGTCCTTGACAGGTGAAAATTTGCAGACAGCTACACGGTGTGGTTTCAACTTTTTCATGCACTTATCAACTGTAACTTTCATTTGCATTGCAGCATCTTGCCCAGATAAACCTTTATCAATTGAATTATGTCCAGCGTGTAGTACTAAAGTTTCCGTCTTAGCCCCAGGAGAATATGTTTCAACAACATTTCCAATATCTTTAATTGTTGCTGAAGAATATGAATGTATTGCCGTTTGCTGCGAGATGTCTTGTTGATTGATTCTGCAGTATGTGCTATCTGATATTAAGAGCTGCCTTGCAAAGCGCGGTATCACTTTCGGATAATATTTTTTATCTGGCGTTTCAATATTTTTTTTTAGTAAACGCGAATTATCCTGCTTTTCTACCAAATTATCAATGACTTCGGATGTCTGTTCTTTGAAGTATTCAACATCTTTCTTCAGACGATTTATTGTCTCTTTCTGGAAAGTAACTGTCTGTTTCTGCAATTCGTACTGTGCTAAATTGTTTTCTAGAGATTTTATGATTCCATCCTTCTCATTTATTTTTTCACAGGTTTCTAGAAGTTTCGCAATTAGTTCCTCTTTGTTACATTTTTAAAGGACTTTTTTTGAAAACATGATGATCTTGTACTGCTTTTAGTTGAATAATAACAAAAATTACAGTATCATTTTTTTAAAAAGTGGGGGGAAAAATTGTACCTGAAATAGAATTAAAGATTATGTGATGTAAATGGTTTGGTTTCACCCGATGACGAGATGGAATACAGCCCAATTTATGTGTATACAATACCCAAATTCAGATAAATTGACGTTCAAAAAAATGGCGATTAAGTTATCAAAAAAACAAAACTGTCTCGGGGGATCGTAACGGTGACACCAGTAGTTGGATAGAGACAGCACCCATACACTGATAACTAGAATACCCAGTAGTAATATACCGTAGCTTGAAAAAAAACCGAAAAAAACAAGTTCTTCACTCCATATATTTATTGTTGAGTACCGCTTGTCGTTCAGTATTTTTTAGTGTTCAGAAGGGAGTAGACAAAATTTATCAATTCAGTATCAAAGTGTACAATTTGATAAGTTTACAAATTTAGAATTGATTTCTCCTTTAAAAATATCTGATTAAAAATTCTATTTGATACTTCGATTTTAATTGTAACGATTGAATTTTTTCTATTGTTTTGAAAGCTTGAATTGTGTTGCGTTGCTGTTTGAGGGGCACCACTCTTACTACTGCGGTAGTAGATTGTGCAAAACGAAAATGGGGTCCCCATCTATCATTTCACCCCAAAACCCTTTCCCCAAACCCTGCGACTCTCAAATCTCCGCGCTTATAACTTTATCCAAACTCTAAGTATCTCCTAAGTGGCACATACTTCTCCGCACACACAAAACATCCGCAAAATGAACACAATGAGCAGTTACCCCGTCTTGAACATTGCATCCAGTAAGATCCAGTGCGTAGAGGGATTTGACGGAGGCCACAAACTCCATGCCGGCTTCAGTGAGCAGCTCCAGGTGACATAGGGTCAAGTACCTCATCGAAGCACACCTTTGCACAGAGGATCAGATATCACATCACAGAAGCAGTGTTCGCAAAAATAGTTAAATAGGCCTGGCATTTAGGCTTAATTACGTTTACCTCTAGAGGCCCTACATGCAAAGTGTGCCTAGCGATAGATTTTAGAATAGCAAGATATAGACTTGAGTTCGTGAAGCCACGGGAGCTCCGATTGTTGAAGTAGTTGCAAATTACACTAATGTGCTGCAGAATATAGATAGCAGCAGATACAGAATTGAGTTGATGGAGTTGCTGATGCAACATACTTTTATCGAAACATTTCAAATAGCTTATTTGATTCAGATCACTATGCCTTATGATAAACATTCTGAGGTATACAGGAGCCCCTATTGACGTTGACCGGGTTTAATGTAACCTTCAGTGACTTTATTATTAAAAATAAAAGCCATCCAGCGAGAGACCCAAGTCATTTATTAAAAAAATATCAAGCAATTAAGCTTAAAACTCACTGCCCATTAGTTCAAGAAATGACTTCGCGCCATTGAAAGTGGAAAAAGAGCAACGAAATAACGGCATAGGAAGACCAACTAAATCATTCTTCGATGTCAAAAAAAACTTCAAACAAAAACAAAACAAAGGAACAGACAGAGTAGGTTCAAAAAATGTATAGAAAAATCAATTTAAAACTCACTTCCAACGAGCGCAACAGATGACTTTATAACGTAACTCCATAAAGTTTCCCCAGCTTTGCGAAGTCATTTTCCTATCATCATTTGTCCAATTTGTGAGCAAAAAATCTTGGCACGTCATCTGTATAATTGAACTGCGTAAAAGTCAGACTTCAGTGTCGAATTTAAATTTTTTTACTGATATGTTATTTTCCTAGTCTGCGCTTCTTTATGAAAATTTAATAAATATTGTCATTGCTGTAGATTTTTTTAAGTGAATTCCACCGAAGTTCTTCCGGCTATATCCTTTTTCGATGAAAATAATACTTTTTTAAAACTAAAACTGCTTTAATAATTTCAACCGAAAAATTCAACTGAAGGACAATAATACCTAAAAAAATTGCAAAAGGTGAAATTAGCTATCAGCGGTGGATATTTAGCCCATTACTCAGCCTGACACTTCTATAAATCCTTTAAAAAACAAATCCCTTCTATTAAAAACAAACCCGGCAGATTGCCAGAAAACAGCCACCCTTGATTCCCATAAATTCCTAGGAATTAGAAGAACTGAATAAAAATGATTGTGCAAAAACTTTTCAACAGTGCCAGCTATTTTGATTGGATTTTGTAGTCAGCCTATACTCCTGTTTCTTACTGAGAGGAAACAACATTTGATATTAACACCAATTAACATTAGACCTGGTAAGTACGACTAATGAGAACAAAGTTCATACACGGTGGTCTCTAAAGGTGGGCTTGATGGGTTTATCCCGTTAATATGTTTGATTTCGCTTTTCATTCATTTTAGATTGCTCTGCTGATCAACTGCTCTTTAAAATAACTTTCAGAAGAATGATAGAAGAATCAAACTAGACTAGAGAAGTCAAAAAGGTTTCACATAAAATGTGAAAAAAGCGGCACAAAGAGGTAAAGCGAATCAAATTTTGTCTAGCGAAGTGACAAAGACATAACAGGACAAGTCCTAAACTACCACTCAAATTGCCACACGTGAACAAAACACTACTTTAAAAATGAATTTAAATAATATCACGCTACAAAACCACTCGCTTTTTTGCTCAACATCCAGTTTTGGCGAGACCGAAATCACTAATTTGACTTCAGAACTCATAAAAATGTGAAGAAATCTTTTAAAAAAGAAACCTCCCCAATACTATTCAAATTGGAACTCCCCCCACTCATCATCATCATACCGTTGATTATACCTCTGAGATATTCTAAGAAGAGATGCGTCTGTGACTCTGATGCAGTTCGTCAGATTCAGCTCCCTAATGATTGGTCCACTGGGTCCTTCCACTATTGCACGAACTGCTGAGTCGTTTATTCTTAAATCACACGAGAATCTAGAATGACCTAGATACAAGGATCATATCTGATATAGGTGTGAACTGTTAACTTTTCCCTTCATGAACAAAATTTTTGTGCTCATTACAATATGTGAACAAACTGACGCTTGTTTTTGTGTAGCCTGATAAAACTAGAAATTTTCATTATTATTTACTCTTATAGGTGCAAAAATGCCAAATATGGAGGGTTACAATCAACCAGGGGATGAGGAAGAGGAAACTGTTCCAAAAGATTATAATCATCCCCCAAGCTACCTGAGACAGTCGGCTAAGTTAATAACTACGATTGACTTCAAGTGAGCCACAGATCGCATGGAGATCTCTGTGATTCTGGAGCAGTCACTGATGTAGAAGTGGCGAAGGGAGGAACACCTGTCACCGATGGCAGAGATTGTCTTGTCCGACACACGCGTACTAGCTGAAGCAATCGAACAACACATGTTCATAAACGTCAAAATATGTACTGAAACCGAAAAAAATGCATATAATTTGTGACTTAGGACTTGCTTTCCCGCAAAAACTTTAAATTCGCAGAAATTAGGCGAGGTCTTTGAGGGCTACCAGGACCGAAGGTCATGGGTAAATGTACTGAATCACAACATTACACTTCATCATTCTTATTATGGCCATATTTTGATCACGTCACTTGTCACTTTTTACCCAGACAAGACAAAAAATCAAGCAAAAAAAATGAAAGAATAATATAAATATGGGCAGTTTCAAGTCTGATTCTTGGTTTTCAGTGCGCAGTGAAAACACGAATCCTGGTAAAACTCTGAACGGCATAGTTTGAGGACTGTAGGGGATACATGAAACGTATATATTGTTTGGTTCCCTATTCTCTTCGAATCTCTTTCAGTGCTTGATACAGCATTATACGGTACTGTTTGATTCTGATAAATCATTTTTCTTTCTTCAACCGAAGCCGAGGGCAGAATGATGACAGTACCATTTTCAGTAGTTGGAACCAACAGCCACGTGAGTCTGTCTAATTCCAATTTAAGCCATGGCTCAAATTATTGCCACTTTTCAATTAGCGTTGGCCCAAGATTTATGCCCATTTCAACACAACAAGAAAAACATAGCAACATACAAACTTGAATATGATAAAGGGAGAAAACAATTGCCCCAAAAAGGAATTGCAAATTCATTTTTCATTTTAGCATAAAAGTTAAAAGATGCCAATTAACAGCAAATATTTGCTAATATTTCGGGGCAGTTAACAGGGAGTTTCAGTTAATAGTGGAGGAAATCATTTAAAATAGTAAGTCAGGGCAGCACTTCGTGAGTTACCTTGTTTGTCTTCCATTTCTGAACAAAAAACGGTTAAGCTATATATGGTCGATAATTATTCATACAAAAGTAACAACTCATCTTGTTTTTGAAGCAAATTTTATCAGCATAATCATGCCCGTTTCTTTTGGGTTTTATATCAATCGGCACAATATTCAGAAAACTGGCCAACCCACTGACAGATAAAATCCAGATAAAAGTTTGCCAGTTTTTCGTAACAGGCAGTACATTGAGTCCATATAAAATTTGCTCAACTCACTAAGTAAGTAATTGCACTGTGAACTTAATGACTTTATCAACATGTTGAACTAAATTCACACGGGACTCGGGACATGGGAAAATTTCGATATTCAACTTATCAGTGTGTATAGTGGTTATCATAGAAAACCTAGAGAAAATCGAACTTTTTGCCAAATCATATAAAAATTATATACGATATTCGAATGGCATTGCTTTACAAAAAAGGCAGTTTAGTTAAAAAGCAAATTGAGCGTCTCTTCTTTGCCAACAACTTAAGTACATATTATGAAAGAAACTCTGTCTCATTTAACAAACTTTGCCAGCATAATTAAGGAATATAACTATATTAATATGAGCGTCCGGTGTTTTAGCGAACAGTGCTAAAATATACATAATTGCTCCTCACGTCGTCGATGAAACAAGAAGGCTCGCATTATTCTTTAAGCGGTATTTGAACTTCAGATGTTTTAGGAGGACAAATAGTGTCCATATAAAAATTCTCATAACAGAAAAAGTATTGATTTTTGTGGCCCGAAAAGGATCAAAGTCAACTGAAAAGACGCGTTTTGAAAAGTATCAAAAAGTTTTGGAAATTAGAAAACAATCATAATAGTATCATAATCGGGGCTGTATCCAGAATATATCCGAATTGTCCACAACCTCGAAAATGATAAAGTAAACCAATCGCTGTGTTATCGCTCTTGGTTTACCGATTAGTGCGTATAAGTCTCAGTTAAATTACTAATGTGGTTAAATAAGTTATTAATTCACCAAGTTATGTATACAGTTAGAAAACCCGTTCCAATCTAATAATATTTAAAATATAAAGCTATAATATTGAACATCTATAAAAGGCTCTTCGTTCTCAAATCAGCGGGGATAGCTGGAACTTATGAGCTATACTAAGTTTGGCTTACCAGTTTAGTTTCAGGACGGTCGGATTAGATTTTAGAAAAAAAAACTAAAGTTTAGTCTGAGAGTTTGTTTGTGAGGAGAATGTGCGGAAGTAAGTAGAGTTTTACAAGTAAAAAATTTGGCTATTTTTTAACAGTTTTTCTGCCAACTGATTTTCAGGATTCTCGGTGTGTTCTGTTTTTTCAATTCAGAGATTTCTCTCTCTCTCCACTTCGTTTCGAGAGAGAACCATCTGCGCCACGTCAGATGGTTGACGACATCTGACGTTGCGGGATGAAAATAACACACCATTTGGTGATTCAGTATTTATTCACCAAGTTTGCTGTTTGTTTTAAGTGGCAGTTGGTTCTCCAGTAGCTGCTTCTTTTATGTTTGTGGTAGAAAGTACCATATGGTGCAAGAACCACGGAGCCAAAGTTTTCAAGTGTGACTCAACTCTAACTCAACTTTTTGTGACCTTGGAAGGTTTTAAAAGTGAACTAGAAAGGTGTTTCTACGGTTACAATAGATATGGTTAAACGTCTTGTATCTTAAAAAATTGAAAAAAATAAAACAATTATGGGGCACAAAATTCATAAGAGAGCATTATCTGTTGTGCTGCATATGTAAAAACACTTCCTCTCAGTAACTTTATATAAGCAGCATTATAGTCTGAGTGAAAACATTATTGCACACGGCTCAAAAAGTGCTCTACGGAGGACTGTGAACAACAATTACCATTTTGTGAACTACAGAAGCAATATTTCTCACATTTGCCTTTACAAGTTTTTCCTGCTCATAAAAAGGCTCTGTAACAACTAGACAAAAAAAAGAACAAAAAACAGCAAAGTTAAAAAAATTGCTTACTTTTAAAAACAAATAATTGCAAAGTAATGAAAACCATTAGATAGCAATTGAAAACATCCAACGTGTTTATGATCACATACGCTTCTATAAGAGGGCATTCAGACCTGTCATTATTCAATTTTTTATTCGGTTACAAAAGGACAACAAATAGACACAAAAAACAAAAACTCAATTAAAACTTGCGAGAAAACCCTGTTGAAGCCGTATAGCCAAATTTTGCCCCCCAAAATATGTCAAATTGAGCCTTTCTCAAGCGCCAATAATGTGATATATGACCTCTCAATATTGAGAATAGGTAACAAGAAGACAAAAAAAAGGGCAATTAAGTAATACTTTTGCATTTTTCGAAAACAATTATTTTCAAAGTCATGAAAGCCATTAGCTACAAAATGAAAAAATTAAATAAGTTCGACTAGTTATACAAAAGAAGCGCTTGAGACCTAAACTACCACTCAAATTGCCACACGTGAACAAAACACTACTTTAAAAATGAATTTAAATAATATCACGCTACAAAACCACTCGCTTTTTTGCTCAACATCCAGTTTTGGCGAGACCGAAATCACTAATTTGACTTCAGAACTCATAAAAATGTGAAGAAATCTTTTAAAAAAGAAACCTCCCCAATACTATTCAAATTGGAACTCCCCCCACTCATCATCATCATACCGTTGATTATACCTCTGAGATATTCTAAGAAGAGATGCGTCTGTGACTCTGATGCAGTTCGTCAGATTCAGCTCCCTAATGATTGGTCCACTGGGTCCTTCCACTATTGCACGAACTGCTGAGTCGTTTATTCTTAAATCACACGAGAATCTAGAATGACCTAGATACAAGGATCATATCTGATATAGGTGTGAACTGTTAACTTTTCCCTTCATGAACAAAATTTTTGTGCTCATTACAATATGTGAACAAACTGACGCTTGTTTTTGTGTAGCCTGATAAAACTAGAAATTTTCATTATTATTTACTCTTATAGGTGCAAAAATGCCAAATATGGAGGGTTACAATCAACCAGGGGATGAGGAAGAGGAAACTGTTCCAAAAGATTATAATCATCCCCCAAGCTACCTGAGACAGTCGGCTAAGTTAATAACTACGATTGACTTCAAGTGAGCCACAGATCGCATGGAGATCTCTGTGATTCTGGAGCAGTCACTGATGTAGAAGTGGCGAAGGGAGGAACACCTGTCACCGATGGCAGAGATTGTCTTGTCCGACACACGCGTACTAGCTGAAGCAATCGAACAACACATGTTCATAAACGTCAAAATATGTACTGAAACCGAAAAAAATGCATATAATTTGTGACTTAGGACTTGCTTTCCCGCAAAAACTTTAAATTCGCAGAAATTAGGCGAGGTCTTTGAGGGCTACCAGGACCGAAGGTCATGGGTAAATGTACTGAATCACAACATTACACTTCATCATTCTTATTATGGCCATATTTTGATCACGTCACTTGTCACTTTTTACCCAGACAAGACAAAAAATCAAGCAAAAAAAATGAAAGAATAATATAAATATGGGCAGTTTCAAGTCTGATTCTTGGTTTTCAGTGCGCAGTGAAAACACGAATCCTGGTAAAACTCTGAACGGCATAGTTTGAGGACTGTAGGGGATACATGAAACGTATATATTGTTTGGTTCCCTATTCTCTTCGAATCTCTTTCAGTGCTTGATACAGCATTATACGGTACTGTTTGATTCTGATAAATCATTTTTCTTTCTTCAACCGAAGCCGAGGGCAGAATGATGACAGTACCATTTTCAGTAGTTGGAACCAACAGCCACGTGAGTCTGTCTAATTCCAATTTAAGCCATGGCTCAAATTATTGCCACTTTTCAATTAGCGTTGGCCCAAGATTTATGCCCATTTCAACACAACAAGAAAAACATAGCAACATACAAACTTGAATATGATAAAGGGAGAAAACAATTGCCCCAAAAAGGAATTGCAAATTCATTTTTCATTTTAGCATAAAAGTTAAAAGATGCCAATTAACAGCAAATATTTGCTAATATTTCGGGGCAGTTAACAGGGAGTTTCAGTTAATAGTGGAGGAAATCATTTAAAATAGTAAGTCAGGGCAGCACTTCGTGAGTTACCTTGTTTGTCTTCCATTTCTGAACAAAAAACGGTTAAGCTATATATGGTCGATAATTATTCATACAAAAGTAACAACTCATCTTGTTTTTGAAGCAAATTTTATCAGCATAATCATGCCCGTTTCTTTTGGGTTTTATATCAATCGGCACAATATTCAGAAAACTGGCCAACCCACTGACAGATAAAATCCAGATAAAAGTTTGCCAGTTTTTCGTAACAGGCAGTACATTGAGTCCATATAAAATTTGCTCAACTCACTAAGTAAGTAATTGCACTGTGAACTTAATGACTTTATCAACATGTTGAACTAAATTCACACGGGACTCGGGACATGGGAAAATTTCGATATTCAACTTATCAGTGTGTATAGTGGTTATCATAGAAAACCTAGAGAAAATCGAACTTTTTGCCAAATCATATAAAAATTATATACGATATTCGAATGGCATTGCTTTACAAAAAAGGCAGTTTAGTTAAAAAGCAAATTGAGCGTCTCTTCTTTGCCAACAACTTAAGTACATATTATGAAAGAAACTCTGTCTCATTTAACAAACTTTGCCAGCATAATTAAGGAATATAACTATATTAATATGAGCGTCCGGTGTTTTAGCGAACAGTGCTAAAATATACATAATTGCTCCTCACGTCGTCGATGAAACAAGAAGGCTCGCATTATTCTTTAAGCGGTATTTGAACTTCAGATGTTTTAGGAGGACAAATAGTGTCCATATAAAAATTCTCATAACAGAAAAAGTATTGATTTTTGTGGCCCGAAAAGGATCAAAGTCAACTGAAAAGACGCGTTTTGAAAAGTATCAAAAAGTTTTGGAAATTAGAAAACAATCATAATAGTATCATAATCGGGGCTGTATCCAGAATATATCCGAATTGTCCACAACCTCGAAAATGATAAAGTAAACCAATCGCTGTGTTATCGCTCTTGGTTTACCGATTAGTGCGTATAAGTCTCAGTTAAATTACTAATGTGGTTAAATAAGTTATTAATTCACCAAGTTATGTATACAGTTAGAAAACCCGTTCCAATCTAATAATATTTAAAATATAAAGCTATAATATTGAACATCTATAAAAGGCTCTTCGTTCTCAAATCAGCGGGGATAGCTGGAACTTATGAGCTATACTAAGTTTGGCTTACCAGTTTAGTTTCAGGACGGTCGGATTAGATTTTAGAAAAAAAAACTAAAGTTTAGTCTGAGAGTTTGTTTGTGAGGAGAATGTGCGGAAGTAAGTAGAGTTTTACAAGTAAAAAATTTGGCTATTTTTTAACAGTTTTTCTGCCAACTGATTTTCAGGATTCTCGGTGTGTTCTGTTTTTTCAATTCAGAGATTTCTCTCTCTCTCCACTTCGTTTCGAGAGAGAACCATCTGCGCCACGTCAGATGGTTGACGACATCTGACGTTGCGGGATGAAAATAACACACCATTTGGTGATTCAGTATTTATTCACCAAGTTTGCTGTTTGTTTTAAGTGGCAGTTGGTTCTCCAGTAGCTGCTTCTTTTATGTTTGTGGTAGAAAGTACCATATGGTGCAAGAACCACGGAGCCAAAGTTTTCAAGTGTGACTCAACTCTAACTCAACTTTTTGTGACCTTGGAAGGTTTTAAAAGTGAACTAGAAAGGTGTTTCTACGGTTACAATAGATATGGTTAAACGTCTTGTATCTTAAAAAATTGAAAAAAATAAAACAATTATGGGGCACAAAATTCATAAGAGAGCATTATCTGTTGTGCTGCATATGTAAAAACACTTCCTCTCAGTAACTTTATATAAGCAGCATTATAGTCTGAGTGAAAACATTATTGCACACGGCTCAAAAAGTGCTCTACGGAGGACTGTGAACAACAATTACCATTTTGTGAACTACAGAAGCAATATTTCTCACATTTGCCTTTACAAGTTTTTCCTGCTCATAAAAAGGCTCTGTAACAACTAGACAAAAAAAAGAACAAAAAACAGCAAAGTTAAAAAAATTGCTTACTTTTAAAAACAAATAATTGCAAAGTAATGAAAACCATTAGATAGCAATTGAAAACATCCAACGTGTTTATGATCACATACGCTTCTATAAGAGGGCATTCAGACCTGTCATTATTCAATTTTTTATTCGGTTACAAAAGGACAACAAATAGACACAAAAAACAAAAACTCAATTAAAACTTGCGAGAAAACCCTGTTGAAGCCGTATAGCCAAATTTTGCCCCCCAAAATATGTCAAATTGAGCCTTTCTCAAGCGCCAATAATGTGATATATGACCTCTCAATATTGAGAATAGGTAACAAGAAGACAAAAAAAAGGGCAATTAAGTAATACTTTTGCATTTTTCGAAAACAATTATTTTCAAAGTCATGAAAGCCATTAGCTACAAAATGAAAAAATTAAATAAGTTCGACTAGTTATACAAAAGAAGCGCTTGAGACCTGTAAATAATCCGAATATGCACGTCTAAAAAAAGAACGTCAGAAAAAGACAAAAATCAAAATTTAGTTTACTTTTTATTGGGAAAAACACGTGTCGAAGCCAGTAAATTCGTAACGAAGTCATTAAAAAACATTAGATTTTGTACACTTGAACCTAATCTAGACGACAATAATAACTTATGTGAACTTTAGATAACAGGACTAGGTAACAAATTCACAAAAATGAACAAAAAAGCGAAGTTAAAAAGTGTTTTCTATTTTTGAAAACTATTGTTTTCAAAGTCACGAATCCCATCAGCAATCTACTTGAATCAGAATATAGGCTCTTTTATTCTTCCATAAAAAACCAGTGATATCAACCATTATACATGAAATTTGTGAAATTTCATACGACTAAAAGAAAAAGTAAAAACGACAGTTAAGGACAAAATAAAAAAAAAATCAATTTAATTCTTCGAGAAATGGGTGTCGAAGCCGTTGATAACATTATCCATGCCTTTCAAGACTTTTATATCTTAAATTGTGCCTTTTTTGATCGCTAATAAAGCAACCTGTTAAATGTCAAAAATGTGATAAAACGAGAACAGCCAGAAAACCATAACTTAACGCGTAAAACCACAAAAAGTTAAAATTGAAATCAGTATAAAGAAGAGGAAGAAGAAGCAATTTTTCTTTGCGGAGACTAAGCTACAAGTTGATCATATTAAGAGAAAAATAGTGGCAGAGTTCAATAAGCCACTGTTGATTTAAAAATCAAACATTTTGAAAGTCAAAAGGACCATAATATTTCGAGTGAAAAAACTAGAAAAATTATTTGGGAATTGCTTAGGGAACCATTTGGACCTATCAACAGTGAGCTTTGGTTTGAAATATTCTTTTCTTTAATTAGCATACAAAAGATCGAATTTTGTTTTCGAAAAAGACCGACTGATTACAATCCGAATTATTTTTGGATTGTGACAGTCCAAGGTTGGACTCAAACCAGCCTTGCTATTGCTGTTCGTCGATTAAGAACACTCATTTGTTTCCAATGTTATAGATCTAAATAATTTGTTAGTTAAAAGATTTATAAAATTTCTGCGTTTTTGATAATCATAGAGTACAGTTAGCAAAAACGGCAAATATTTAATTCCAGACTACTCTCAATGGAAGTGGAGGTAGTACTAGCTCCCTTTGTAGACTATAAAGATTTTCTCAGTTGTTTTGGGCGTGTAAAATTGGTAAATTCAATCAAAGTGGACTTAAAAGCTTATTTTGGGCAACTTTTGATGAAAAATCTGAATTTGATGAAAAAAGGCGAAATTTTAGCCGAAAATAATTTAATCAAAATAATGAACATTTTTTTTGTCTTGAAAAAAAATCCACAGTACTGTTGTTGACAACTTTTACATATTTTAGGCAAAAATTTCGGAAATTTGAATAAAATAACGCAAATTGGTCAAACATTTACAAAAGTTTTAAAACACGATAACTCTTCTCTAGAAAACGAAATTCGAAAAAATATTTTCAATTCCATAGTCTACGCTGGACGAGCTTTTGAATGATACCACTTACAACTCTCTACGACGAATATTTCGATCGGTAAAAATTGTCTGAAAAAAACCGGTTGAGTATATAGTTCCTCCCCCTCATGAGGGGTGGAACAATAAAGCTGGATTCAAGCAAGTTTTCTTTATACAATTTTGGACTATATTAGATTTGAGCATTGTTATCGAAGCTTCTTTCAACAAACCTCTCAGCAAAACAACATGACTAAGAACAACATTTGTTGTGTTATTTGCGTCACGTCACCCGAAAACCTGTTAACAGAAAAACGTGATAAACTTTACAAATCTCGAATACTTTTTGCTGTGTTATGTGCGTCACATCAAGCTAAACTTTATTAACAGCAAAATGCAATTAACTGCCCAAATTTCCCATATATTTCCACAATATTACGCCAAATTTGCCCAGCGCATTATTATTACCACTATTGTGAACAAGTAGCCAGAGAACAATAATAGGAATAATGGAAAGATGATAAAATAGGATTTTCATAGAAATTATTCCAAATTCAATTTCACATTCAATATTCCCTCTAACTTAAACTCAACCTTCATTATTCCTTCTAAATTCAAAAATCAACATCCAAAATCCTTCAAAAACCAATCATACTAAATTGTTTTCAAAAATCAAAAATCAATTTCAAAAATCAATCATGGCGGATTGTTTAACTTCACTAAAAGCAAAACTCAACAACAAGAAAATAATGGAATAAAATGGCAGATTGTTTAAAGGATCTTTCCGAAACGATTACATTAAAAGGGATCTCTATGAAAGTAATTGAATTAAACAAAATTTTTTATTGTTCATGAGTTCTACAGTTCTCTCGCTGAAATTTCTGCGTTGACCTATCCCCGGACTAGCAAGCCATGATATATCAGAACTGCCACAGAAAGTTTTGTTTAAACGACAAATTTACAGCTCTGAAAACGTGTTTTAGAGGTTTATATCACTTAGAACTTTGATCGAAAATACAATAAAACTCCTCTGTATGTCCCGATACTAACCCAGTCTTACCCCCTCTGACACAAGGATGAATAAAGTGGGCAACCCTTGTGGCCACCTGAACACAGACTTGTTCGGGTCATTACAGTGAAGAAATACAGTGTACGATCGGTTTCATTAGTTTTAGACGTGGATTTTCATGCTTAGCGTAGAAACAGAGTAAAAAAATAGAATGAAATCTGAGGGTGAAGGGAAAAAATTCCAAGAGGATCACTGCAAAGAGGGTCACTGCCAAGAGGATCAATGTGCGAGTGGAGCACGTGAAACCATCCATGTCCCGTGAAGACTTCCTGAACAGAGTGAAAGATAACGAGATCAAAAGGAAAAAGGCTAAAGCAGCAGGCACACGTGTCTGTCTCAAACGACAACTTAAGCCACCCAAGAGAGCATTCGAAGTTCCCTGCAAAGCAAACGAGAGAAAAAACGCCTTATTACTATAAACGAATTATCAACCGCAGATTTCGGTTTATTTCGCTATGCGCTTTTTGTGTGTAGGTGACTTTGTATTGCAATCAAGAAAAAAGCGCCGTAATACTTTATTATTAGCCGCGAAGTATCGTGCCGCCCGTGCGTTAGAACTGCTACAAACGAGTTAGCCCGTCCTACATCAACAATGTCTAGTGACGGTGATACCCGAAGAGAGAGTTGATCACGTCGCCATTATGCTGGAATCAGAGGATGGCAGCCGCCAAAGACCAGAAACGCCGCCAAAGATGCGACCTTGTCCAAACTGGCTCTGCTTAGGAATTAATTTCCTGTGATCTGTGCTCAGTAATTGGTCGGATTTGTTTTCTTTATCGTCACCTCCGTGTCTTATGCAATTTCCAGGTGTTACGCACCTCCGTATGTTATGTGCCATTATATGGTAAATCATTTAATATAGTACACGCGCGCAAGGAGCAGATGTGTGTGTGTGTGTGTGTGTGCGTGCGTGTGCGTGTGCGCGTGTGTGTGTGTGTGTGTGTGTGTGTGTGTGTGTGTTCGTCGATTAAGAACACTCATTTGTTTCCAATGTTATAGATCTAAATAATTTGTTAGTTAAAAGATTTATAAAATTTCTGCGTTTTTGATAATCATAGAGTACAGTTAGCAAAAACGGCAAATATTTAATTCCAGACTACTCTCAATGGAAGTGGAGGTAGTACTAGCTCCCTTTGTAGATTATAAAGATTTTCTCAGTTGTTTTGGGCGTGTAAAATTGGTAAATTCAATCAAAGTGGACTTAAAAGCTTATTTTGGGCAACTTTTGATGAAAAATCTGAATTTGATGAAAAAAGGCGAAATTTTAGCCGAAAATAATTTAATCAAAATAATGAACATTTTTTTTGTCTTGAAAAAAAATCCACAGTACTGTTGTTGACAACTTTTACATATTTTAGGCAAAAATTTCGGAAATCTGAATAAAATAACGCAAATTGGTCAAACATTTACAAAAGTTTTAAAACACGATAACTCTTCTCTAGAAAACGAAATTCGAAAAAATATTTTCAATTCCATAGTCTACGCTGGACGAGCTTTTGAATGATACCACTTACAACTCTCTACGACGAATATTTCGATCGGTAAAAATTCTCTGAAAAAAAACCGGTTGAGTATATAGTTCCTCCCCCTCATGAGGGGTGGAACAATAAAGCTGGATTCAAGCAAGTTTTCTTTATACAATTTTGGACTATATTAGATTTGAGCATTGTTATCGAAGCTTCTTTCAACAAACCTCTCAGCAAAACAACATGACTAAGAACAACATTTGTTGTGTTATTTGCGTCACGTCACCCGAAAACCTGTTAACAGAAAAACGTGATAAACTTTACAAATCTCGAATACTTTTTGCTGTGTTATGTGCGTCACATCAAGCTAAACTTTATTAACAGCAAAATGCAATTAACTGCCCAAATTTCCCATATATTTCCACAATATTACGCCAAATTTGCCCAGCGCATTATTATTACCACTATTGTGAACAAGTAGCCAGAGAACAATAATAGGAATAATGGAAAGATGATAAAATAGGATTTTCATAGAAATTATTCCAAATTCAATTTCACATTCAATATTCCCTCTAACTTAAACTCAACCTTCATTATTCCTTCTAAATTCAAAAATCAACATCCAAAATCCTTCAAAAACCAATCATACTAAATTGTTTTCAAAAATCAAAAATCAATTTCAAAAATCAATCATGGCGGATTGTTTAACTTCACTAAAAGCAAAACTCAACAACAAGAAAATAATGGAATAAAATGGCAGATTGTTTAAAGGATCTTTCCGAAACGATTACATTAAAAGGGATCTCTATGAAAGTAATTGAATTAAACAAAATTTTTTATTGTTCATGAGTTCTACAGTTCTCTCGCTGAAATTTCTGCGTTGACCAATCCCCGGACTAGCAAGCCATGATATATCAGAACTGCCACAGAAAGTTTTGTTTAAACGACAAATTTACAGCTCTGAAAACGTGTTTTAGAGGTTTATATCACTTAGAACTTTGATCGAAAATACAATAAAACTCCTCTGTATGTCCCGATACTAACCCAGTCTTACCCCCTCTGACACAAGGATGAATAAAGTGGACAACCCTTGTGGCCACCTGAACACAGACTTGTTCGGGTCATTACAGTGAAGAAATACAGTGTACGATCGGTTTCATTAGTTTTAGACGTGGATTTTCATGCTTAGCGTAGAAACAGAGTAAAAAAATAGAATGAAATCTGAGGGTGAAGGGAAAAAATTCCAAGAGGATCACTGCAAAGAGGGTCACTGCCAAGAGGATCAATGTGCGAGTGAGCACGTGAAACCATCCATGTCCCGTGAAGACTTCCTGAACAGAGTGAAAGATAACGAGATCAAAAGGAAAAAGGCTAAAGCAGCAGGCACACGTGTCTGTCTCAAACGACAACTTAAGCCACCCAAGAGAGCATTCGAAGTTCCCTGCAAAGCAAACGAGAGAAAAAACGCCTTATTACTATAAACGAATTATCAACCGCAGATTTCGGTTTATTTCGCTATGCGCTTTTTGTGTGTAGGTGACTTTGTATTGCAATCAAGAAAAAAGCGCCGTAATACTTTATTATTAGCCGCGAAGTATCGTGCCGCCCGTGCGTTAGAACTGCTACAAACGAGTTAGCCCGTCCTACATCAACAATGTCTAGTGACGGTGATACCCGAAGAGAGAGTTGATCACGTCGCCATTATGCTGGAATCAGAGGATGGCAGCTGCCAAAGACCAGAAACGCCGCCAAAGATGCGACCTTGTCCAAACTGGCTCTGCTTAGGAATTAATTTCCTGTGATCTGTGCTCAGTAATTGGTCGGATTTGTTTTCTTTATCGTCACCTCCGTGTCTTATGCAATTTCCAGGTGTTACGCACCTCCGTATGTTATGTGCCATTATATGGTAAATCATTTAATATAGTACACGCGCGCAAGGAGCAGATGTGTGTGTGTGTGTGTGTGCGTGTGCGTGTGTGTGTGTGTGTGTGTGTGTGTGTGTGTGTGTGTGCGTGTGGCACAATTGAGCCTCTCATTACCTGTTAGGGCAGCAAGTGCCTTGCATGTTGCAAACCGTGATAACAACGTGATAGTTGTTTTGTCTATCAATTAAAAATTAGGGCAGAGCATGATAATCTTGTTTTCATATTTTACATGTATTAATTTACTCTTGTTGAATATCTGCTTGTCTGTGTAAACAGAGAGAGGTCTGTGTTTAAGTGGCCACGTCAGCAGCCCACTTTGTTCATCCGCTTGTCAGAACGGAGTAAGCATTGGTTAGTGTAGGGCCTTGTAGAGGACAGTGCGTACAAAAGCAAGCGCAGCATAATTACATTCCTCAAAAGTGCGGGTAATTGCAACGGAATGATGCTACTTGACTATGCACATCAAAAGAAAAGGCTGCTGCTTAGATTTAATGGCGCTCTCAAAAGAAGGCATTTGTTTATGCGGGCCTTTGTTCAGTTCAGAATTGAAAGTACTCTTTTCATGCTCATAATAAAATGTGTCATGATCATTTTTTATAATGGAATTTCCTAATTGAAAAATACTCAGCACTGCAATGCTATGTAACGTAGTTCCGGGTCTGTCAATTCATTTCTCCCTATCTTACCTGAGTATTTGATGTTTTTCCTAACGCTTAAAATCCTTTGTCCTTTCAGAATGCAACTTAAGACCCAAATGTGTGAACTTTAGTTAGCCAAAGCATGAACTTCAATCACCTTATTTTAGTTTTATTTACTAAGTATGAGTTATTTCATTTACTCATGATCGTACTTACTTTCAGAGTGTGAACTACAATTCCGTTGTTTCATCAGTATTTTTTACGTTTTAATGGTGTGATATATACTTATTTTCTCGCTTTTTAAATTGTTCATTTGTGTAAAATCGCGAACATAAGAGTAGTTAAGGAGGGTAATTAAGAACACATGTATAAACACATTTGGCGATATTTATTTACTTTCAGGTGCAAATTTGCACGAATTCGCTTTCCTCGCGTTTTCAAATAGACTGTAATGAGCTAACCACAACAGAAAAACAAGAAGACAAGGACATTAAACACTCATTACAAATTCAGTAAATACTCATAAAATCCAGTGCCCCAAAATTCAAAATGTAAGTATGTATCACACCTTTAAAACGTGAAAAAATACTGACCAAACAACAATTGTAGTTCAAACTCACGCCTAAGGTAATCAAAGTTCATGCTTTGGGTACAACGCAGCAACAAATGTGAAGGGCTTACAGAAAAAAAATCGGAAAAAAATCGGTCTGGAGCATAAACATTCAGATCAATCAAATAAATTGAGATCATTTTTAATCAAATAAATTTGCATGAACATTCAGAACTCAACATTCAAAAAACTAAACCACAATTCGGATTTTAAAATTCCCCTTTACACAGCATGGCTTTACCAGAACCGTAGCTTAGTTTCACTCGGAATTTTTTCAAAATTTGCTAAATGGCTAGACATTGAACTAATACTGGCATAACTATTATTTCTCCACATTTTGTTTCAAAGAAACTAGAGCCGCGATTGATTTCAAATGGCGGGATGAAAAAAAGTATTGATACATTTGTTAAAATTTACTAATGCAGGCCCAAGAGCAGTAAAGCTAAGTAACGGGAAACCACTGAAGCCTAGAAAAGAGTAGAAGCAGCAAAAAAAAAATAAATTGTATTTGCATAAAAATTAAAACAAGTATTTCTAAGAGTAACACTCGGTCTTTTATAAACTGTTTTTTCTATGCGAATGACCTCTAGCAAGTAAAATTGTTCAAAAGCAACTTTTCAGAAACGAAAAAGGCAAAATCTTAGAGAAAAGAAAGTTTAACAACAGGCAATATTTTATTGCATCTCGCAACAAAATGGAACTCTATATCGCTTTTGATTCAAATAGTTTGCCACGTATACGTCAGCATGAGTCTATTACAGCATTTTTTGTGAAAATCAAAAAATGTTGGCATAGAATTGACATAAAAAAGATATCCAAGAGCTGAAATTCGAAATATTTGAGTATAGAAAGTCTCGGCACAAATTTTCATCCGTCGAAAGATTCCCTGGAGACTTCAATACCCAGCCTAGTTCCAAACATTTTATATACAAAAAACGTTATATATAAAATTGGCTTCATTCAGGAAGCACGTACAGCCACCAGCTTAAAATTCAAAAAGATCTGGATTCAATATTTCCACAGGGCTACGAGCTTTCTGAAGAAATGAAAGAAGCAGTCAATTTTCCTGCTCAAAATGCCCGAAAACGAGGTACAGTTTTACTTCCAGAAGAGAATTAAAATATGAAGGATCTTTCAATGCATCTGTGACATAATGCAAGAAACTTTATCACGGACTTATACTTTTTCCTCTTTTGGCAAAATAGAAGGCAGAGGATTTACTCGTTTGTTCACTGATACGAAAACATATGAATCTATGGGGCAAAAATATGGCCTGAATGTGATCGGGCATGACCTTCGATTCTGAGCCAGGTGAGGAATGTGAGAGTAGACAGTTGGATGAGGCTCTCGTCACTCAAGTAGGGACACATCTTCACACTAACTGACCTCAGTTTACGACACCCCTTCAATACCAGCTAAAACACAGACACCAATCAACTATGTTATTTGATACATCAGACATTAATTAGTTCATTTGAGTAAGAAAATAAAACCGTGCCGAATTGCTTGTTGCGGACATTAGAAGTGGGTTGCAATGGGAGGAATTTACAGACAGTTCGTGAAATCATTGACCACTTAGTATAGGAAAAACCTTTTGTACCAGAGGGAATGGATTTACTTTGCAGCAACTAAGAATTAATTATCAAAATACTCAAAACATAACCTTTCTATCTGAAAAAATCTAGAGCAAATAGAAACATAAACCGACAAATGTCGGAAGAATTGCTCTCGAACGACAAGTGGGAGCTCTAATTAATTGCAGCCTGCTTCAGTCGGGGGGAGGGAGGGGGAGCCTAAATGGGACTAAAAAGTTCAATAGTGGGCTTCAAATGACCACATTAGAGGTTAACATATACCACTATTAAGATTTAAAGTAAAAAATGGCACCAGTTTCGGCGCACTTTTCATTTGACTTTTAGTATTAAATTGCCGCCAATTGAGTTCAGCTGCTTGAAATTGTGATTGAGAGAGAATTTTAGATCACGCGAAACGCAAAAAGTCAAGGGCGTAAAAGTCACTCGAAAAGTCATAATTGTCAAGCGAAAATTTTGCAAAAAAAAGACACACGTTTACAATAATTGCTATGAACTTCGTTCAAGAGCAATTAAATGCATATTAAACCAAAATATGACATTAACGGCATAGAAACAGTTACAAGAAACATTGCACGGAGTAATAAAGTATATATCGATTGTGTCCAATGATAACTTACCTGAAGAGCATCATTGTCAATATTTTTGTTGTTGTTGCAGTAGAATGACCTCAAGTTGGGATAAGCATTGCCAATGTATTTGAAGCCACTGGAGCTAATCTGAAACAGTCTCCTAATATGAAAAAAGGTAATTTTTTAAAGTAAATATTCACTCGACATTGGTATGCTGAAGTGTAATTGTAACCCGAAACAGCATAGCCGAAAGGAATATAAGGTATCGGTTAACCCTGGGTTTTATTCATATCGATTTAATACTTTTGAGTACTTTCAAGTTAAAACCAAATCTCTTTGAGCGCTTAATTTTTTTGTTAATGGCTTGTGAATAATACAGTTTACACAATGTCAATGTCAATGTGACACAGTGACAATGCTTTCAATGTGCGAAAACAATTGAACCAATTCACGTTGGGACCATGAAGGCAAAACGTCTAGCCCTGAACTACATTTATTGGAGAACAGGTGATAACAGTTTTGATAATTAGGTTACAATCTAATAAGTATTAGAGAAATCCAATAGCAATCGTGTTTCCTTACATTGAGACATCCGGATACATCGATGTGTCTGAACTGTGGGGCGAGGCGTCCCTTGGAGAGGTAGTAGAGACCCTTGTCAGTCACTAACTGGCAGTAACCAATGTTCAGGTATTGTAAGTGAGGCATGTAACTGAAACGAAACTCAGCGTTACAATTCAAAGCTTTTCACAAATATATTATTTTTTGTTGGAGAAAAGAGAATATTGAAAAATAGAGGTAATTTATTAAAAACTACACTACTGCGCGCAATCTTCAAACTGCTTACATTCTTTTAGACATCATGCAACAAAATGCACCCCTAAAAATAGAAAACAAAACTTAATTTTCGGTGGGAACTTTTCAAATTATAGAAACTACAGAAACATAGCCGGCAGATTGCCGCGATAGACGCTTGTGGCCTTCCATGATTTGAAACAACTAAATAAACAAGATAGGCAGATTGACCAAAAGTCCTTTAGTAGACCACTAGATTTTTTGGTTAGATACGCACTGTCATTTTTAAGATACACATACGATCTATAAGGAAAAAGCCCTGAAACAGCTTTTTCAAAACTGATTTTCGAAATCAAAAACTCAAGACTAATACTCAAGATTAGGGCATATAAGTTTGGCACTACTTAGATGCACACTATTGATCTTAAACTAGTAAATGTTCATAAAATAAAGTTCCAGAAATCACTTTTTGTAAGAGTCACGCCATCTACCTAAAAACACAAATGACGTCACGCAGACAAATTTTAACTGCAAAGCAGTAGAAGTCCATTGGCACAAAAAACCATGCAGTAGCTTTTTATCAGACCGTGGAACATGTTTTCTGACACTTGAGAATAGAAATATCAAAAGCTGACAAAAATGTTAGGAAAATTTAAAAAAAAATGCAGATTTTATCCAAAAAATAATAAAATTCCAGACATTAAAAATTTGAAACATTCCATTGATACTAGAAACTATGCAGCACCCTATTATCAAACTTTAAAGGAGATTCCCTGGCCCCTGAATCTAGAAAAACTTTCAAAAAATGACCAAAATTTTCAAAAAAATTGAAAAAAATTGCAAGAATTAGTATCATATTGCGTGTTTGTGCTTGTAGTAACAAAACATATAACTCATAAAAAGGTTATAACATGTAATTTTATCTCGCAAAAAACCTTCATTTTAAAAAACTTCGACCTAAGACTAATAAAAAAACTCGAAAAAATCACAAAAAACATGAAAAATTGCACCATTTTGAGCCCAAAAATTCCTAAAAATGACCTTTTAACCTTAAATTAAGGCCATGCCAGCAGCTGCACCACTTGAAGCACTTGAAGGACTACTAAAAACAACTTTGGGCCTCAAATGAAACTTAATGCCCGCTGGGCGTTACCTCCCGTTTTGAAAGATCAGAGTCATTGAAAAAATGTGTGAATACAATAATAGCCGCCTGTAATTGCTGACGCGGCTTTTAATTATATGAATCTCAAAAAGAATTAAAACTAAATACCATGCCTTGCCGGTCTCTAAATTTTTTCGTGACAAAAATTAACTTAAATGCAGTTTGGTAACCGATTGAGGACAATGCTTTCCAATTGGATCGTTCTAGCTAAACATTCGAGTGTTCACAGGAAAATGTTGGCTTTTTATAGGAATACAAGACTTTTTTTAAGGAAAACACAAGACTTTTTATATGATTTATATTCTTCGATATTTATGTGTGGAAAATTTGAATACAATGTAATAAAAAACTTCATGTATTGACATTTCCTACGCATTTCTATAATACAGTCTGGTTTCTGCCTAAAATTTGTAGAATGGTTGTGCAATCAAGCTTCGACGTAATCAAAATTTACGGCTCTCACAAAGATGTTGAGTACCTGCATATGGTTCTAAGTGCTTTGTCGCTGATTTTGGTGTTGGCGATATTGAGATAGAGCATCTGGGAGCCACTGCTGAAGCCAATGTCCTCTATCACTTCGTCCTGTAAGTTGACACAACCCTCCTTTTGATCAATAAAAAAAGAACAACGAAAATTTTGAGACGGGATAATTTTCGGACCTCCTAACCTGGCGTCTATGAAAAACCTCACTGTGTAGAGGAGGCGGGGGGGGATTACACAGGGATTTGTTCGGTTGGAACATGACTATGGTTATTAGTATTGTTTGGAACACAACAATTACAAAACTAGTCGCATTAAATTTGCAAATGATGGAAACTATAAGCTAAAAAACTAAAAGCTTTAAAAAATGTCGAAAATAGTGTTTTCAAAATTCTAAAGACTTACGTTGATATTGGTGTGTGAAAAATTAACATCTTGCAGGTTGCGACACTGGGCTAAAACAGATCCACTTCATAATTAAATAAAACAACAGTTCTTGGCAGCTGCAGGGATAATAGAGATTAAAACCTTACCAATAAACCCGAAGCCATTACTAGTGAGTGAGGAACAGCCCTGCAAGTTCAGGTGGACCACAAAAGGTCTTCCAATGGTCAAAATGTTAATCAAACGCTTGTCTGTCAAACTAAAATGCACAATCAGGAAAACGCTAGACAAAAACGAAAGGATTTCAAAGGTATCAGTACTTAGATTCGCCTTACCTTGCATTGTAAGGACTGAGATCAACCTAAAAAACAGAGCGATGAGTTAACTGAGGATCGAATATCAAAATGAAACGGTCAAATTTAGGACGATTAACGTTTTTTATTTCAAGTACATTAAAAGCATTTTTCACGTCTAATTCAATTGTTTGAGGTATTTCATCTATTCACTTCGGAACACCACATGTGCAGACACGTCGAGCTTGCATATAAATCTACAAGTTTTGATGACGAACTCATATATTAAACAGCTAAATCGATGTCCAATTAATTGGAGTGCAAAAGTAGTTTAAAGCGATAGTTGGAAAATGGTTGCAGAACTAGCCTTGTTCCAGAGCGCATTCGACTGAATGATGACCTTCCAGGATCTGCATACGAGTGAACACTTCACCATATCTGCTAAGGACAATTTGGTAAAAATCAGAGCCGACACCTGAAAACAGAATGCACCTCAAATGCTCGAATAGTGCTAGCTTTAGCGTTCGCTTCAATGGAGAAAAAGTAATATGAAACAAATATTACCTAACGGAATTACATGCCGAGAAATTATTATATCAGCTGCAAAACAAATTTTTTGTGCTGAATATCGTAAAAAAGAACGCTACAGGGCCCGTCTGCTCACAACTAGGCGTTCGATTTATGTTTCTGATTTTTGACGCCATTATAATTATCGATAATTATTAGAAAGTTCGTGACTTGACATTTTTCATAAAATTTATTTTTTTCCTGACCATAAGAAATAGAGATAGACAAAAGAACGTACGTACTTCAAAACACTCGAAAAACTTTTTTATGAGAATGGAGCTCTATACAAAATTATCTTCATTAGCATTGAGTATACACAGATATAGCCTTGCAAAAAAGCAATTAAAAAGGCAAAATTTGCGCTTATACACAAACCAGCATAAAAATTCGACCCTAAAATGATCCGTTTTTTGATAAACAGAATTTATAGTAAAAAGGAGAATCAGTAATGTACGTGTGCATATAAAGTGTCCAACCTATCATATGCCATAAATTTATGGAAATTTGGAGAGATAATGTAAGGTTAAACAAAACTTAAACCTAAAAACTATAAATACTTTTTCGAAGATCAATTTACGCGTAGTACCTGAGCCTTTTGACCGGTGAATCACCTCAAATTCCAAGATTTTTGGCCAAACTGACCGTTTATATTTTTACTTTGCTAAGAATACCTTAGCCAAAAGCAAGTCTCGGAACAGATAAACAGCCAAATTTCGACAAAACAGAAGTACGTTAGAAGGCAACTGCAATGAAATAAAGGAAGAGCGTAACGAAAAAAAGAAGAAAACAAAACAGAAAAAATATGGGATAAGATCCACGTTGAATTCAAAATATTAGTGAGCTGCTTAAGGTTGAGCAAAACCATAAACCGACTAGCGTCGGACGAATGGCTCCAAAATAACACGGCAAACAATTTCAAAGAGATAGAGAGAGAGAGAGAGAGAGAGAGAGAGAGAGAGAGAGAGAGAGAGAGAGAGAGAGAGTTAATTTCTCTGAGTAAAAATAAAAATCAAAATATAGCACATTAGAGGCAGATAAGAAACCGTCAAGTTATCTTTGCACTAAACATAAAACCATTGTACACTCAGAGAGGGCGGCTCACAGGTCAGACTGGTTCACTGACCACTGCCCTTTAATTTTTTACAATTGGACATTACTGTTCAAATTTTTCTCTTGTGGAAGATAATAGATGAAATTCTCAACATAATTGACGGAAATTTCATTTTTTGACTAAAATCTTGAGCCATTTAGGAAACCCTGGACACAGCAAATTGAATCATTCTGTGATGTCTTTCTTTTTAATCAACTTTGAAAAAAAATTGAAAAAATGTAGTCGCCTCTGATCTTATGCACCAGACTCACAAACGAACAATCAGAAAGCTCAATAACGTTTGATGGTAACACATTGTTTTCAAAAAAAAGATTAAAGAATGTTGCACCTCTGTATCTCAGTGAATTCCTTTCAAAATTTTGTTTACACTTTGGTATTTTCAAAAGCAATTTCAAATATCTTCTCGTTGAATTGTTAGATCGGGATTCGAAAGTAAAAAACTCTTTAGGATACGTATCTGTGTGCATTTTACACATTGATTGTTTTACAAACTTAAGAAGTTCGTAAATATATAATTCGTAAGCAGTAAAGACCTTGCATTTCTAAAAACAATGAGTTACATTTTCTGTGTATTTCCGGAATTAAATGAACCTGATTTTTTTTGCAAAGAACTAAAAAATGAAGGGCGGTAAAGATAACACACCCATATATCAACACACCATATTGAATAATTGGTTCCGTATTTGATGAAAAAAACTCGAGTAAGACAATTTTGGTACATAATGCCTTAAGTTTGACACTATTCCGCACTGAACTGATAACTTTTTCTTCACTTCCTCAGTGAACTCTGTGAAATTCAATTTTTAATTGAAACGCACTCCAAGACACTTGCAGCTCTCTGACTCAGGTACATTAACAGAAATTGTTTTAAAAACAGACGAACTATTGCCATTAGAGGCAATGTTTCCTATTTTAAAATTCAATTGACAACTTTTTTCAGGATTAAGGGACAGTTTGTTGGCATTAAGCCATTTCTCTACGTTGACCAAATACATTTGTTTTGACTCAAAATCGCTATTGCCTGCTGTTAGGTTGCGAAGAGAAAAGTTCTAAGACTCGGTACACGTCTGGAAGGTCATTATGTATATCAAAAAAAATCGAGCCAAGAATCGAGCCTTGTGGAACACCACAGTTTAGATTCCGAAAGCTGAATGTGCAATTAGTGACTGAAACACATTGCTGTCTTTCCGATAATCACTAATCCATCTTAGGTAAACTCCTCTTATACCATATAGTTCAAGCTTTTGTAATAGGATTTTGTGCTCAATCGTGTCAAAAACTTTCCTAACAAAGGAGGCTACCTGAAAATTGCGGCTGGCACCAACGGTGTCCGTTAATTTTGCAATGGCATCAATTATGACATTTTTTGGACAACCAAAATGAGTAGTATGGAACAAATCGAACGTTTCAAAGTAAGTATAACCTCGTTATACAAAACGCGTTCAAAGATTTCACTCCACAAAATCAGTAGCAAAATTGGTCTGCAGTTAATTATCTCCTCTTTCGCTCCTGCCTTATGCGGAGGTACAACTTTAGCTTGTTTCAGAAACCTTGGAAATTTCTGCAAAAGATTTATTTACAAGATGATCAAGATGCTTGAAGTTAAGGAATGCGTCTTCCTGATTAAAATTGTACTAATATCATCCACCCCCGAAGATAATTTTTCTTTGAGATCTTCAATTATTTGCAAATTATCGTCGCAATTTGTTTGATAAAGCCACATACTCTGCAAGCTATTACCCTGAGGACTAACAAAGACCTCATTTTAGATGCCTTACTTAAGTTTCTGTCATATACCTACAAAAAAGTGTTGAGCTCGTTTGCAACATCTAGGTTATCACCAACTCTTCTACCATCTTTTATAAAGTAAGCAACGTTAGAGTTTTTAAAAATAACGCCGTTATGCCCATTTAAAAATTAATAAACCTGTTTTGGGTCTCCGATGCTTTTTGAGAACTTTTGCTCATAGTAAAATTTCTTTTTTGCTTTGAATGTTTTCTCCGCTTTAATACGTTGTGCTTTAAATGTCCCTAATTTTAAGTTGAACTGACGGTCCATTTTCCACGAAGCGTGTAAATGGTTTCATTTGCAAATCAATTTTTTCAAATATTTATCAAACGATTTAGGTTTTCTTTTTGTATTCCCCACTTGAACTCATTGCTAATGCTTCTTTAAAAGTATTTTCAAATCTGTCAAATACACAGAATAATTTCCGTTTCCTGGTATCTTATTGTAGCTAAAGATTTAGAAAGGTTTTCAATAAAGCAAGACATTTTATTTAATGATTTTTAAAAACTGGTTTCACGAAAACCAATTTCGGATAAACATTTCTTTCTATACTTCTCAAATAGGAATCACAACAGGAGAGTGATTGCAAAAATTTTGACTCTCCAATACAAAAGCTTTCTGAATCTTTAAATTTTTCACGAAAAGTGATCAAAACAAGTCGAGGTATTTTGGCTGATGCGAGCTGGCTCAAGACAACATAGTTGAAATCCCTTTTGAGTGGATAGTCGACCGATATGACGGATTCATCAGATTTTTATATAGCGCGTTGATTTTGAAATCTCCACAAACTATTATTCTGTAATAACTTTCATTGATGATTTCCAATGTTTTATCTAGCTCAAAAACGAAATTCTGTTTGTTAGCTCTGGGGGATTATAAACTACTAACAAAGCAATTTATAACTCTCCGAATTTCAAGCGGGCCAAAAGACTTTCATTTAAATTGCAATTCAGATCTTCAATCAAGTTCAGCTCGTCACTTATTTGAATCAGGTTACCTCCACCCCTGCCAAACCTTGATTTTGACAAGCAAGTACTATAATTTGTTACATTGAACAAATTTGGATCATCATTATCTGTTAGCCAAGATTCTGTTAAACATATGACGAAAGGCGGAGACTGAAAACAAGATAGCAGTGCCTCTAATTCTTCATGATGTTTTTTTAATGGATCTAGTATTTAAGTGTAAAAGATCTAGTATTTAGGAAGGGCACATAGACCCGAGAAACTTTTGTAGTTCAAAAACTTCTGACTACGGAGGGGTTTGTTGACTTTAATCACTACGCTACACGAGCTATATACACTCAGCTTTCACAGTCGGTTTTAGGTGAATCATATTCTTAGAGACTAGTTAGCTAGTTAGGTGTTAGGCTCTGAAAATCCCGTTTTTGACGACACAAAGTCAAATGGGTTAGATGAAAAATCGGTCCAGCGAAAAATTGCACAATATAATTGCTACAATCTTCGTTTGAGAGAAATTAAACATAACAACTTTAGAGTTCTGAGACAAATATGAGGTTTGCCATCTGCCCAGTGGAGAAGAAATCAGGACATAATTGGATAAAAAAATAACTTCAAATTTTAAAGTCAAACAATAAATAAAGCAGCCGCTAACAAAACAACTTTCCACTTTCCAGAATGTTAGAAGAAGAAGAAGAAGAAGAAGAAGAAGAAGAAGAAGATTTATTTATCCATCTCATACGTATTAACAATACACTAGCAAAATCAACAATATTTACAGATGGAAGGGACAAACAACGAGTCACTGTGAACTTCTTTTCAGTTCGCCCAGGCGATAGATCAAGAATTCAAGAAGTAAATTTTACACAGCGTATATAGTACCGACGGAAAATTATTAATTAACAACAAATATTACTAAATTAGCAGCAACCTGGTATAATGCTAGAATCATTGAATCAAGCTCAGCAGCAATTTTAACACCTTTACATTCTTAGTATCAAAATGGTAAGTAACGAAAGGATAAACTTAATGATTCGAGTAGATTGACTTCCTTAATCTTTTAAAACCATTTGAGTCATAAGTTAAAATGCGCAACATGACCCCCAGCATAACGACATCGTCAGCATTCCTAAAACGTCTAGCAAATGCATGGTCAGCATTCTTAAAACCTTTACATGCTTAGTATCCAAAGGTTAATAGAGGAAGGGATAAGCCAAAAGATTGGTGTAATTTACCTTACTCAATCTATTATAAAGAAAAAAAATTGAATTAAAATTTAAAACGGGCAGCACAATACCCAGATAAAAGCTCTTGAAACCACGTCACAGCAGGGGAACTAGTCTTTCGCGCCAATAAAAACAAAACATTTGGCGCTTTGGGTGAATTTGAAACCAGAAGTAGAAACCACTGTGCCGGGAAGACATCCCTATGAGCTGCTTTCGGCCCCAGGCAGTGATCAACTACTTCGTGTCCCAAAAAAAGCGATCAATACTTAAGTAATTAACTGGTCCGATGCCTGTTGAGCTCCGAGAAGAGCTCCTGCTAAGTCACACTACAAACTAAATACGAATTTAGATAGTTCGTTGTTACAGACGAGGTACGAATTTTTGAGGTGATGACAGAAGTCTGTTACTTTCTGGACAGAATTTAGATCAAGATCAGATGGAATTATGCCTATTGTTTTTAACTTATTGTACAATTTAGAGGCCCGTAATTTTATTGAGAAGCGCTCAAGTTTGTTTCGACACTTTGGTTGAGCTATTAGATTTGATTTTGTCAATCTCGTTGTGACTTTTGAATAGTTATAGGAAAACATGTCATTACAAAAAGATTCACTGTGGAGTCCATTCAAAGCTCTTAAAACAAATTTCAGTAACTCATAAAGGTGCAATTCGTAAACTGAAAGAATTGAGTGATTGACGAAAATATCTTCACATGTATCGCTTTTCCTTCTGAAGTAGATGAACTTCAAGATCTTTTTTTGCAAAGTGAATATAGGTAGCAGTGATGTATAACTGCAACATGCATAAACAAGGACACCGTATTGAATAATGGGATTGATGCACGTTTTGTAGTAATCAATTAATTGAGCCCTAGGAACAAAATGTCTCAGTTTCGACACAAGACCGGACTGGTTGCTTAATTTTTCTCTTACGGATTGTATATGACTAAGGAAGGATAATTTCGAGTCAATGGTAACACCTAGATATTTACATACTGGTTTATTTTCAATGAAAGCAGAGTTTAGAGAGAATCTTTGCTCCGAATCGCTTGTCTTTTTATTAGTTCCTATATTCATTTGAATTGTTTTTGATACATTCACTACTAATTTATTGGAATTTAGCCAATCGTTAAATTTTTTAATATCTTCCTCGATATCCACGCAGTGTAGTCCAATTGCAGAAAGGTTTGTATCATCTGCAAAAAGTATAGCTTCTAAGTGTCTGCAAACTAGAGGCATGTCGTTTACATATATAATAAACAGTAGAGGACCTAATATTGAGCCTTGTGGAACACCGCAAACAATCTCTTCCCATCCAGATGACACATAATTTAACTTTACTCGCTGTATTCGGCCTTTTAAATAAGATTTGAACCAATTAAGAGAGTTACCTCTTATTCCATAGTTTTCCAATTTACGGATGAGTAGGTTATGATCAATCGTTTCAAAAGCCTTACTAAGATCAAGAAAAAAAGTTCTTACTTCGTTTGTGGTTCTGTTGAATCTTACCTTCTCAGTGAACTCAACTAGAGCATCAACCGTGCTGTGTTTAGTCCCAAATCCGAATTGCTTACAGTATAGTAACGAAAATTTTTCTAGGTAGGAATAAACGCGCTTGTAAACAACTTTTTCATAGATTTTGCTCCACACATTTAGTAATGATATTGGTCGGTAGTTATTTTCGTCAAGTTTAGACCCGCTTTTATGCATTGGTATAACTTTTCCTTTTTTCAGTTCTATCGGAAACTCACCTTTGTTCATCGACAAATTTATTAGAAAAGTCAGATACCTAGCTGTCACAGGTGCCGAGACTTTGACTAGGACATTACTTATATCGTCATCACCGCTTGAGAACTTATTTTCCAGATTATTGATTATTTCAGCAACTTCACGCTCTTTTGCTTGAAAGAGGAACATAGATTGTTGCGCTTTGGGGACCAGACATACAAAATCTCCATTGAGATGTTTACTTATCTCAGAACCAATATTGGCAAAGAAATTATTAAAGACCGCAGCATTATCCCGCAATGAAGGACTTTCAACAATATTCCTGCATGACTCGAGTATTGGTATTTTTTTGCTTTCATTTTTTTTTACCAGTGAGCTCATTTAGCATATTGTATATTTGTCGTTTATCCCTTTTAAAAGATGTGAACTTATTCTTGTAGTACATGGCTTTTGTTAGTCTAAAATTCTTTTCAAATTGCAATCTCGCGTCTTTGAATTTTTCTTTAGCACTAAAATTTGCCTTATCTTTCAACCAGTCTTCATGTGCTTTGTTCCTTTTCGTCCTTAAATTTTTAAGTTTATTATTGAACCAATTGGGCAGGTTTTTGTATTTATTTGTTGATTGTGTCAATGGCGCGTAAACATTTACAACCGACAAGAAAGCCTTATTGAAGACATCAAAAGCTATCGACGCATCAAGGGCTAAAACTATATCCGTTTCTACCTTGGATAATTCCGTTTTCAAGTCAACCTGAAAAATCTCCCTCAGATTTTTATTTTTCAGAAATCTCGTATCTCTAAAACTGACAAGGTCTGCAGTTTTTTCACCATAAATTTTCCATTTTAAAATAATCGGGTAGTGGTCAGAAAAACTTTGCAGCTCCAGTACATCCCAATTTGGTTGTTTGACATTATGATAAATGAAATGATCAAGACAGGTGGATGAGTCTCCCACAACACGTGTTGGTCTTTCTGGAGCTAGTTCGAATCCGTTTGCGGTTATTAGATTTTTGTAATCTCTGGTCAACTGGTTATTTTCCAGCGTATTTATGTTTATGTCACCACATATAACCGTTGGACATGCAGAGTAGCACTGTCTTTCAAGGAACTTTTCGAGTTTAGATAAAAAGTCTTTCTTATTAGCTCTAGGTTTATTATAAATAACAATCAGATTAACTTTTCTGTTATGTATTCTAATTTCAGCAAAAATGGACTCTTCGAATGGACTTTCACAAACTTTGACTAAATTACAAGAGTTTCTTAGTTGAATCATGACACCTCCACCTTTAACCGTATTTCTATTTTTAACCGCTATCTGGGTGTAACCATTTATCGAGTAACTATTTATGTTGTCATCATTTGACAACCAGGTTTCACTTAGACACAGGATATCAGGCTGAGCATCCAAACTAAAAACAAGTGATTCTAGTTCCGCATAGTTTTTCCTAATCGGTCTCACGTTCAAATGAAGAATTGTTGCATCAAACTGCTCATCCACATCTACAAAATTTACAATTTGTTTATTTAGTTTGTCATAGTCAGAACCCAACATCGATCCGAAAGGGCTGATTCATTTGACTTTGGTTATTGGCTTGCCGTCCCGAAAAAGGCGTTCTTTTGAAACAACGCATTACATCTTCAAGGTTGTAACTGAGATCTACACCCCCTTCGTATAATCCGTTTATTTTATATACAAGGCCATCTGGTTTCCATTCGTAAAAAATTGCACCCTCTCTGGTCCAAGTTGCGTTGATTCGAATATCACTTCGCATCAAATTGACAAAAGCCAATCGTTCTCTGCTAATATCTTTGTAGATTTTGGCACTCAGGTTGGATGGAATGAGGTTGAAACAATAAACTTTCATTATCACCATATTTACCTCTATCGGCAGTAGAGACACTCTGTCATTGCCCTCCTCGTGCAACTCGTCCTCATCTCTCTGCTCGCCATCTGCCTGGTCACCACGCTCCAGTCGCTGTAAGGAGAAATAAATGTTAATTACTTCACCATCATTTTTTTCAACATCATGAATGTCAAAACTATTACTTGAAAGCATGCAAGTACAGGACTACAAAAAACAAGAGCTGTTTCTTTCCAACAAAAAGATGTTGAATATGCTTGGATGTCATTTACAGCATAGTCTCGAATGCAATTTTTGAAACGAAAGCTATAATCATAGAGCTTCGATTTTATAGTCTACGTTTGGCGGCAGACTAAGGTATGCACATGGAATGTACTCCTTTCCATTGGGGGATACATAAGCAAAGGGATGAGACACAAATATTACACGGTATGAGAAAAGATAAAATGAACATGCTGTACCCATTCACGCAATGAAGAGCTAAAAAAGCATGGTCAAGTTTACATCTTTACTGTTGTTGACCCCTTACCCCCAGTATGTCAGGTAAACTCCGTGTATGTCATCACTTAGCAAATAAATATGTGTTAATTCAGGACCGACATGGGCGGGCGATACAGGGAAGAGATCTGAATATTTTGGTTAAACACATAGATAATATTCAGCTTGTAATACTGCCATCATAGACGGTGAACAAAAATGCAAAAAGTTTATCGTGAACTCTGGTGTCAAAGTAGTTGCAAGCAGTTTATTGAGACCTTGAGAGAAAACATGGATCTATTCTGTTTGTTTCAGGCCCAGTGTTTGTTATGAACCCCACTAACAAATTAGGTGTTGCCATATAACATGTTGCTATGTATAAAACTATCACGTGTGCTTTTAGGGGTAAAATTCATATGCCCACTAAGTGCAAGGAGGGAGCTGAATAGATCGAAAACATTTCCGTGCATGTTGAAAAACACACCAGATGTGATTGAACACAGGACATTTGAGACCTACTTCTAGCATCATGTTCAGGTAGAAGTCACGTGCTGCCTACAAACGACCAGAAAAAGCTCATATACAAAGAAATTCTCAGTAGTGAAAAATGTGGGCGGTCAATCGGAGGGATTTAGAATACCTCCAACTTAGTCTCAAATCTAATAAAGAAAGAATTAATAGAAAATAAAAGCATAGGTTTATTTTTTCATAATGAACATGACAAATAGACGGGATCAGGTAACAACTCTCTTTGAAGTTCGGGAGCTATTTTTGGTAACGCAAACAATTTTGGCCTTAATCAAAATAATCTAATCTCCGCCTCAAATTCACTGTTGATATCATTACTACAGAGTTAACTAAATCCAACTTGCAAGCTCTATGGAGAAACGATGACCTTCAGTTGAGGGCCAAACTTTGGTCCTGAAAGACTAAACCACGAGCCTAAACTAAAGCGCTGATAAAAATTAGAGATCAATTCTGCTTCAGAAACGCCGAAAAAGTTTGCTAACAAATTTATTTTTTTTGGTGGCCCAAGACTATCATTAGAGACAGGTTAAAACAGTTTTCGGAAGCAGAACAGATCCGACTATAGACAATTATGTACACAAGGATGTCGATTGCTCTTCTTTTTGAGTTTGCCATCAGTGCACTTCTCGTGTGCAGTATGATGTGATGCAGCAATTGGGCTGCGCCCATCATCCGAGTCGCTAGCCTTCAATATTTCACAATCAATAAAAAAGCTGTATTTAAATGATAAACAATTATAGAAAATGTCAGGGGTCTCTAAAAAGCATTTATGTCTACATGATAACTGTATTATTGAGAAAATGGACACCATTTGCTTCTTTACCCGGAAGCAACCCAGCAGGTAATTTTGGTTACATTCTGGAAGATAATTCGAGAAGGTTCTCAGATTACTGAGCACCTTCCAGTGAAAAGCAAATCCATTAACTAAGATCAGGTTTCTGAACGAACTGTGGGTGTAACTCGAATGCAGTAAAGTCATTTAGAAAAAAATACTTGCAATTACTGTAATGTAAGCAAAAAATAGGGTCTTCATAAAAATAGGGTTCGATCGGCGTCCTCAAAAACAACAGAAATTTTTTTGAAATACAATTTGCAGCAAACAATGTAAGTAAAAATTAAATTTTGCTTCCACTGCTGTATAAATTTAAAGCCAATTCAGGCAAACCAGTTAGCTTCTTAAATGAATAACAAATGACATAAAAATAACTGTCCATTTGCATAGAACTTCCCAATCCTCGTCTCAAATAACAAAACATAACCGGCCGATTGCAAGAAAATAGCCGCGATAGACGCTTCTGGCGTACCATGAATTGAAACAACTAAAGAAATAAGATTGACAGATCGACCACCAGTTTTTTTTAATAGACCACTAGACTTTTTGGGTTAGATTCGGACTGTCATTTTTATGCGACACATTTGCTCTACAAGGTAAAAACCCCAATGGAGCTTTTTCAAAATTAACATTCGATATTAAAACTCAAGACTCTATTGCTCGGGAATAAGGGCATATAAGTTTGGAACTATTTAGATGGACACTATTGACATTTAATTATTAAATTTTCATAAAATTTAAAGTTCCATAAGTGAGTTAAAAATTCATTTTTTAGTGAGGTAAGTTACGCAATTAACATAAAAGCAGAAATGACGTCACGAACACAAATTTTAACTGCAAACCAGTAGAAGTCACTGAAGTCAATGAAAAGGTCAATTGCAAGAAGTCAGGGTAAGACAAAACAAAGATCTGTTAGACGAAGCAAACAAAATAGGAGCGCAATAACAGCCGCCTGGAAATGCAGACGCGGCTATTAACAATGTTTAGAATTTGAAAAATAAAATTTTGACAACAATTCCAATCCTCAGATATTTAATCAAAAATTTTTCCTTTCTTGCAAAATACGGAGACAGCTGTGGAAGAAGAGGTTGCAGACTATTTTCATTTCAATGCCATTTTCCAATCCTCCTGTTGCGGTCGTTAAAGCTCAAACCGATAAATCCTGTTCCATAGATTGAAAAGAAAATGGTTCAAAATTCCAGAAAGAAACTTCCACATCTATTTATCTGAGAAAAAAAAGTTGATAATCAAAACAACTTTTCTACTGAGATGCATCGCTCAGAAGTAAAAAATATTGGAAATTAAACTTGGCATCAAATGTTTGGATGAATCAAGACTCATCTGTGTCGTCAATTTTTTCGTTCAATCACAAAAATGAGGAAATGTAACATTTCAGCCGAAAAAGTTCTAGCTGTCGAAAACACAAGGAATATCGGTCAGCGAGGTTCTCGTGCAAAGAAAAAACCTGCGTCTTATTGATGCCTATCTCAATTATTTATTTTAACTGTGTCATACCCTTCATGTCAAATAAATGTATTTTTAAGAAGTTTGTTGTATTAGCTCTTTTGAAACTATTTCTTTCAGAAAAATTTGTAAATTAGTAAACTTTTGTAAATTTTTGAGTTTCGACATCAGATGTCAATTATTCTGTCGCTCCGTTAGAGTATGAAAAATGATGAAGCTCAATGAATGCCAGTAGTGGCAGAAAAAGCTGATGAAAGACTGGAGCGAATATTCTTTCATGATCAGACACGGTTTTTCTAAAATATAATAAACAAATTTTGCTCTGACCGTTTTCATTTTTATATTTATTTTTTTTTGAACTTCAACACATTTAAGTAAAATTTCATTAGGCAATAACGAAGCATAGTTCAATTTGGATTTCGCTTTCACTTGGTGGCTAATCAAAGAGTTAAATTGACGCCATTAAATTCTTCTTAAAATAGTATGAATTTTAGTTTGGCTTTTATTTGGATTTCACTTTTGGTAAATTGGTCACGTCTAGTTGATTACAATTGCACTCATCGGCTAGTTTGATTTATGAAACTGCAAATGGTCTGCTAAAATTTCATAATTCAAACCTCTCAATGTGCCTATTTGACAACAAATGGATTTTAAGTTTTGTTTGGAAAGAAAAAGTTCTCCAAAATATTGTATTGTCAATTCGTAAATTAATCTCCTTGGCAAGATGTCCAAGCGGTCTCAGACTCAGTACTAAGTGCATTGAGGTTTTAGTTTTTGGAACTTGATGTGCGATTGTATTTAGTTAGCACCATGATTTTTCAAAGAAACAATTTTTTTAGGATCTTTTCAGTTGTTTGATGGCATATACGTGTGTTTATATGAATTGAAAACCATACTGCTAGAGCAATCTTTTGATAACTTCCAATGGCAAACCTGAGATAATTCAATCGTGACTGACCTCGTTATTAAAAAGCTTGGGTAACCTCTTTTTGAATTTGATCTGATTTTGCATTCTCAATTTAGATTTATATGTGAGTGAAGAGGTCAAGGTTTAAAGTAGAGCGAAGAGGTCAAGGAATCCAATCAATATTATTTAGAGGCCATTTGCTCCATAAACGACAATTCAACAGTTCAGTTTGAGATTTAGTTTGAAAACAGGATAGATTTCATTTTTGCTCTCATTTTCTGTTTTTTTTGGAAAACATAATTTTTTCACTAAAGACAATTGTTTTCTTTTACTTGAGAAATTTCATAAGACTTGATTTCGTCTGTCGTTTGGTTTGCTCGGGTGTTAATTCTAGTAAAAAAAAAGAAATTTGATCTCACTGGTATGAAAACCTCTTTTGTAAAGAAGTAGGCGTATATTAGTAGACAAATGAGTGAAGATTTTTGATGAGCGGGGTCGGAACATTATGTGCCATCACATGTCAGCAAAGATCCTTATTTAACTAAATGTTTATATCACTTAAATTTTCCGATACTTAAAATATTATAATGTAAAATCTGGGTACTCAGTTGTGATTGGTTGAGAACTTTTTGCTTTGATTTTGGCAAACTTGATCGGATTGGTTGCGGTATTTATGGAGTAAAAGATGAAAAAATTTGTTAATTTTAAAATCGGCACAGTGCTACGTCGGCATAGTTGTACGTAACCATATCTTTTGAACGGTAGATTTGTTTTCCCTTTAAGACGAGCACTTTTTGTGATAATTTCAACGTCAGGTCAGTGTGATAATGTCTTTGTGATAATTTTTTGGTCCAACTTTCTAACTGTTCTACATGTCAACGAATAGCTAGCGAATTTGCTCTATCCTGATAGACCGGCTTACTATCAATTTATATTGATTTTATAATAAATCTTTTGCTTATTTAAAGCCTGAAACAGTCAGAAAAATGAAAGAAAATGAAAACGTTTTTTATTCGAGAAAAAACTAAAGTCTCTTCAAGGACTGATCCAGTTTTTAGAGCTTTTAATGGATATCATTTTTCGATACCATCTGGATAAGATGAGGGTTGAGGCAGTTAGATGAACACATTCAGTGTTCTACCATCAAAGCTCTAGCTGGCAGCACTTTCAGACGCTTAAGAGCATTTATTTGACTATCATTCTTTTATAGAGCTGGCCAGCATATAATAGTATTGCCTAGATATCTGCGATGAAAGCATTTTTCAAAAACGCTCCGCTACCGGTATACAGTGGTATCTACATTAAATGGACTGCTCATCAACTGGAGTAGACACGAGATGAACAATCTTGGCACTCATACAAGGAACATAGGAGTAGTATAGGTACGCGGCTAGGGGAACATACAGGGGGGGGGGGGACATTTCCAAAAACTTCTACCATTGGTGGGATTCGAACCCGGGTCTAGTGCGTGGGAAGCGGATCTCATACCATTGGACCAAAGGTGTATACAATCTTAGTTTTATGTAAGCTTCAATGTAAGCTTCAATGTAAGCTTAGTTTTACAAGCTAAATTTGTTGTTAGTACATATGTGATAACTTTACACTATTGTATCCTCATATTCATATTCGACCAATAGTAGATGTAGCCTTAGTAGGCTACTTGAGACAATACTTCATTTAGTTCACTTTACAATAGCAAGCGTGTAGTCTGTAAGAAGCTAGACAGTACAGCGTGGTTATAATAATTCTGTTTACTTTAAAACAAAAGCGTATTATTAAAGTACGCATTTTTAGAATAATAATTACTCTCTCTCAACTGACTAAGAATGTCAGGACAAATTTTGTATTCAGTTTTTCTTTTGTTTCAGAGAAAACGCTCATAAATATTTTTTACCTGGACAGAATAATTTCAAAATTTGTTTATTTGGATTTTGTTTAATGTACAGTTTCCAGGACAACATCAAAGCAATTTTTATCCAATCCAAAGACACCTGCCAGACGATAAAACCGGGCACATTAATTATGTCTATTAAAGTTGAACAGCAATTTAAGTTTTGCTCATTGTTCCTGTTTCATTCCTTCAAAATTGTTGTTACGGTGACGGTAATCTCACCCGAAAACTTTCATTTTCAAGAGGATTCTACGTTCGCTCCAGAGCTATCAAGAAGTTGACAAATTTTTTGAAAGTTTTGAGAGAAATTGTACAAAAATTTTCTAAGGTATTTCAATAGACATCCTAATTGGTGAAACGTTAGCAGACATGAAAAACCACAAGAGAAGACAGAACATACAGAAATTCGATCTGAACACGGCTTTTGAATTTTTGGGAAAACTATAACACTTTGTCAACTGCTTGATCATAGTACGACTAGGTGAAATCATGGCAACTATGAAGAATGGGAATGGACAATCCGACGTTTCGTCTTCATCACCTGATAGATTCGCAGCTGTGGATTCAGACAAACGTGAGTTGTACATTTTGTATGGTCATTCTGCTTTTCTTTGCGTTCTAAGTTTTCAAGCCGTTCTAATATCGAAAATGGTCACAGTGTAAGTATAAACAGGACTTACAGTGCGCTTTTTTGAGTAAGGCTGTTGCAATTTTAGCTGCTTCATACTGTAATTGTACTTTATTTATGTCAAAGAATCGAACTCAGATGAACCATGTGGGCTCAATAGTGTAAATGATTTGTCGGATCCATGTGGAGAGTGCTTTGCTTGAGTTCTGGGCTATGAAAGGACTATCATCGAATTGCAGAAAGAGCTTGATAGAGTGAAGCAACAAAACACTAAAGCGCAGTTTCATGTTCAACGTCTGAATGATCAAATGTGGCAATTGAAAGATTGCTTCGACAGAGCAATTGAGCAGAGGGACGCATATCGTGCAGCATTTGACCGCATAGTGGTACAAAGCAATAAATACCGGCGACGGTCGAACCACAGACGGACCTACTTGAAGACACGTCTGGCTAAAGAAGAAGCTTTAAGACTTCTCAAAAACATAAAATAGCTGCTTTGAAGGAATGCTTCTATGTGTTCTGCTTTTGTAACATTACAAATAATGCTCGGAAATTTACTTCATTCGTTTGTTCTTTTGATCTTCAGGTGTTAACATATTTTGTTTGACTTCTACAATTACTTTTTTAAAAATATAACCATGGTTACCTAAGGAGGTTTTAACTGGTAAATATCAAAAGTATTGGTGAAAAATAACTTGTGTATTGGATCTTAAGCTACCTACTGGTTACCTAAGGAGGTTTTAACTTGTACATCGAAAGAGTATTGGTGAAAAATAACTTGTGCCCTGGATCCTAAGCTACCTAGTGGTTACCTTAGCGAGTTTTAACTTGCACATATAAAGAGTATTGGTGAAAAATAACTTGTGTATTGGATCCTAAGCTACCTAGTAGTTACCTAAGCGAGTTTTAACTTGCACATATAAAGAGTATTGGTGAAAAATAAGTTGTGTGTTGGATCCTAAGCTACCTAGTGGTTACCTAAGCGAGTTTTAACTTGCACATATAAAGAGTATTGGTGAAAAATAACTTGTGTATTGGATCCTAAGCTACCTAGGGGTTACCTAAGCGAGTTTTAACTTGTACATCGAAATAGTATTGGTGAAAAATAACTTGTGTATTGGATCCTAAGCTACCTTGGGGTTACCTAAGCGAGTTTTAACTTGTACATCGAAAGAGTATTGGTGAAAAATAACTTGTGTATTTGATCCTAAGCTACCTTGGGGTTACCTAAGCGAGTTTTGACTTGTACATATCAAGAGTATTGGTGAAAAATAACTTGTGTATTTGATCCTAAGCTACCTTGGGGTTACCTAAGCGAGTTTTGACTTGTACATATCAAGAGTATTGGTGAAAAATAACTTGTGTATTGGATCCTAAGCTACCTACTGGTTACCTAAACGAGTTTTAACTTGTACATATTAAGGGTATTGGTGACAATTTTGTGGCTGAACAAAGTAGTGTGGAGAGCAAAAGGGACTGCAAAGCGGAGAGCAAGGTGGAAAGCAACGAGGAGAGCAAGTTGGAAACCGACTGCAGAAAAGGAATAATTCAGTTAGTCCTTTTAAGTTTTACATCTTTTTGACCAGTTTTTGGGTTTTTTTATTTCAAAACTCTCCTCTTTGTCTCATGACATTTTAGTTAATCACCAATTTCTGATGTTGCTCACCTTTATATTTTGTTTGTTGATAAATTCTATATATTGGGAATTAATTTTAATATCTTGTCTGGAGTACAAAGTCTTGAGATAAACAGTCTGTAGAGTAGCAGGAACTGTACTCGCTTGACGCCAGTAAACTCCTTGCCTTCTTAACTTTGGCAACCCCAATGATTGAGAAGTGGACCTTGCTGGTTTAGAGAAACCCCATTGTGAAAATAAGACGGCACCAGTTCACAAACTTTTAACACGCACCACAATTCACAAACACTCACTGAGTTCACTTAGACACTTAGATCAGTTGTAGGGTAGATTATGACAGATTGCTACAATCGACACAGATGATCTACGGAGGTAACTATGAATATGTTCCTAATTTTTTTGAGACAAAGAGGAATTTTTGTTTGGTAATAAACATCAGCTACTTTTTTCATTTCCATCTGATAACGAGGAAGCTTTTTAAACTCTTATACTATGGATTGAAGGCACTGAGGATAAAAATGACTTAGATATAAATTGATCAACTGCTTATATGGGAGCTTTTAAAAGACTTATACTATGGATTGAAGGTACTGAGGTTCAAAAAGACTTAGTTATTAATTGATCAGCTTCTAGTATGGGAGCTTTAAAAGACTTATACTATGGATTGAAGGTACTGAGGTTCAAAAAGACTTAGTTATTAATTGATCAGCTTCTAGTATGGGAGCTTTAAAAGACTTATACTATGGATTGAAGGTACTGAGGATAAAAATGACTTAGATATAAATTGATCAACTGCTTATATGGGAGCTTTTAAAAGAATTATACTATTGATTGAAGGTACTGAGGTTAAAAAAGACTTAGTTATTAATTGATCAGCTACTAGTATGGGAGCTTTAAAAGAATTGTACTATGGATTGAAGGTACTGAGGATAAAAATGACTTAGATATAAATTGATCAACTGCTTATATGGGAGCTTTTAAAAGACTTATACTATGGATTGAAGGTACTGAGGTTCAAAAAGACTTAGTTATTAATTGATCAGCTTCTAGTATGGGAGCTTTAAAAGACTTATACTATGGATTGAAGGTACTGAGGATAAAAATGACTTAGATATAAATTGATCAACTGCTTATATGGGAGCTTTTAAAAGACTTATACTATTGATTGAAGGTACTGAGGTTAAAAAAGACTTAGTTATTAATTGATCAGCTACTAGTATGGGAGCTTTAAAAGAATTGTACTATGGATTGAAGGTACTGAGGATAAAAATGACTTAGATATAAATTGATCAACTGCTTATATGGGAGCTTTTAAAAGACTTATACTATGGATTGAAGGTACTGAGGTTAAAAAAGACTTAGTTATTAATTGATCAGCTACTAGTATGGGAGCTTTAAAAGACTTATACTATGGATTGAAGGTACTGAGGATAAAAATGACTTAGATATAAATTGATCAACTGCTTATATGGGAGCTTTTAAAAGACTTATACTATGGATTGAAGGTACTGAGGTTAAAAAAGACTTAGTTATTAATTGATCAGCTACTAGTATGGGAGCTTTAAAAGACTTATACTATGGATTGAAGGTACTGAGGTTAAAAAAGACTTAGTTATTAATTGATCAGCTACTAGTATGGGAGCTTTAAAAGACTTATACTATGGATTGAAGGTACTGAGGATAAAAATGACTTAGATATAAATTGATCAACTGCTTATATGGGAGCTTTTAAAAGACTTATACTATGAATTGAAGGTACTGAGGTTAAAAAAGACTTAGTTATTAATTGATCAGCTACTAGTATGGGAGCTTTTAAAAGACTTATACTATGGATTGAAGGTACTGAGGACAAAAATGACTTAGATATAAATTGATCAACTGCTTATATGGGAGGCTTTAAAAGACTTATACTATGGATTGAAGGTAATGAGGACAAAAATGACTTAGATATAAATTGATCAACTGCTTATATGGGAGGCTGTAAAAGACTTATACTATGAATTGAAGGTACTGAGGACAAAAATGACTTAGATATAAATTGATCAGCTACTAGTATGGGAGCTTTTAAAAGACTTATACTATGGATTGAAGGTACTGAGGATAAAAATGACTTAGATATAAATTGATCAACTGCTTATATGGGAGCTTTTAAAAGACATATACTATGGATTGAAGGTACTGAGGACAAAAATGACTTAGATATATATTGATCATCTGCTTAGATGGAAGCCTTAAAAAACTTATAATATGAACTGTTTTAGGGCTCTAGTTGAAAACTTTCTTAATTCCGACGAACTGGTAAATACTTTTATGAAAATAAAGCAGAGATGAAACAAATCACAAAAAGTAAGCTGTAAGTTTTACAAGTTCAGTTTTCTTCACTATCTGAGTCTATTTGTACCACTCTCCATTTCTTTATTCTATCTGCGTCGACAGATTCATCTTCAGAGATCAGCTCCAGCGTTCGTTTTGCACGCTTTTTTATACTACATTTTGATTGTCCGGGATGATTGATGGGCTGCTTTCGTGTCAAAGTGGTGGTAGAGGGATGAATGGGGGAAACTGGTCTTATGTCGATAAGACTAGGCGACGAACCTGATTCAACGGCTAGATCATCTATGAAAGAACATCTATCAAGCTCTCCTTCACTCTCTTGTTGAGTAAGGTTTGTAAAATTAACAATATCATCCTCATCCTCACTGTACTCACGCTGGTTAAAACCTGGATCAGGTGGTGACCAAGTTTCTGGAAGCTGACTGTGCAGTGTTACTGGCGGACTCTGTTCCATAGTCGATTCAGCAAAATACACGTTAGTCTCCCCTTCATCGCTCGAACTCCAGTCAGGATCTTGAACCATATTTCGCATGAACATTTCCTCTCGCAACGCGTGATGGCCGTACGGTAGTGTAGTGATCCTATCATCCAAAATGTAACGTTTATCATCATATACAGAGAGTGATTTTTTGTTGCAAACAACTGTCATCAGCTGATGTTTGCTTGAGGCAATTCTTGTGTTGACTAGTCTTACTGTTTCCCCACCAGTGAGCACTTGTTTGTACATTTCATGAGCCATTTTATTGCGAGCATCCTTTGTGACTCCTTTAGCCGACTGCTTGGCAGATCCTAAAATCGATTTTTGATTTTTGAGCTTGTTCAACGTTTCTTCTAGTTTTTTTTAAACGCTTTCAGTTACTCTTGTTCTACTTTTTTGGTTACTTGTTCAAAGAAATAATCTCTTCATGCGTTTACTAAAAAGTTTATAAGTGTACTCACCACCTGCGAGCTTGATGAAGTATAGCTTTGGTTTGAGGCCCACAAACTCCGAGATCAGTTTACCACCCATCTCATCCTTGAACTTCAGAGTTACTCGTGCATTGCTACAGTCATAGAGTTCGTGGTCACTGGGAAAATTCGAGAAGTCGAAGAGATCCCTGAGAGCTGTTTTTCGTTGCAGATCAGCGTAAAAGTCATTAGATCTGATCTCGTAAACGAATGAGTCTGTGTCTGAATACAAGAGTTTACAGTTGAAGTGTTTTTTCATAGTATTATAGTGAAAGTCAAACATGAACTTCTTGGAGAGATCCAAGATACTTGCACCAATAATTGTTGGTTTATCCCACAGAATTTCAGTTTGATTTAAGCTGATTGTTGCGAGATCTTCACCAATTATTTTGAAGGATTTGAGTTGTGGAGCGCATGTCCACTTGAGAGCCTCATCTTCGCTCCGAGCTAGTTTTACCTTGATTCGATTCCTCTTCCCCTCACACGTTTTTCCGAATGCGCTGTTAACCATCAATTTATAGAAATTTTCTTTAAATTTGTTTTTTGCTTCCTTTCGTTTTTGAGTGTTGAGTCGTACATATGGGGCCAACCACTTTGACTGATTGAAAGCGAGAGAACGATGCAGTTTTTCTACTTTCATACCTAACTGCACATAAAGTTTTAGTGTCTGATAATGTAGAATATAGTTCTTCTTGGGGAATAGAGTTTGTATGAGCTTATTACTCGAGGGCGGTGCATTCATTTTCATATCACTTAGGAGTTCTTCTTGGTAATCACCTAACCAGCACGGTTCAACCCGCTGTTTCATTGGAGCTAGAGGGAAATCAGCGTGCAGGTCATGAAGAGCGTCCGGGTATGACAAGTCCACTTCCAAGATGTATCCAACATCACTGTCGTCGGGAGTCTCCAGTACTTTCTGAATAAATTGTGGCTCAAGATCTGGATCCCATTGTTGGTCCGCGAACTCAAAATAATTGAGAGGCAACGAGAATTTTTCCATTATGCCGCCGTAGAGATTGTTTGCATCAATCATAACAATGAATGTCAAAGGCTTTCTAGGATTGAAGTCTGGGAGATACTTGTTGTTGGCAATTGAAAGTCTCTTGTCGTAGATAGAATTCACTCCACCCCTTATCAAACCCTCGACCATGTCCAACTGTTCTCTATCTGTAAGAAGCTCAATGGGTGCCTTGCAAATTTTGAGCATTGCATCACCCGATAGATTTGAAGCTTTGTAGTACTGACAGCAGTCAAGTCCATAAGTTTGGTAGCATACCTTGCGAAAGCAAAGTACGATAGCAGCCAAGAGAAAAACATCTGTTTTCAAATAGAGGTTGTAATACTCGCCAATTGTTTCACATTTGAACGCCTTGAAAACTGCTAGAGCGTACCTGTATTCATCCTCAGTTACACTAATTTGGTAATGTTGAAGGCTGTTTGTCCACTTTTTTCTCGATGGTAGCTCAGCTTCTCCGAGTTTTGCAAAGCTGTCAATGTAGTTGTAGGGGAAATAACCTTTCTGCTTGAGCATGTTTATAGATGATTCTGGCCAGTCTGTAAAATAGTTTTCGAGCAGTGTGAACTCGTCTGATGGTAAGTTGTTTGCCAGGGTATCTAGTGATGATGGCATGAATCGAAACGAGTACAGTAGTCTTATGTGCTCATACACTGGTTTGGTAACTCCATTTTTATCAGCACGCATTTTAATCAGAACACCAATTTCAACGGCTATGAATTTTTCGTCTGTACTGGGTATGATTGAGAATGTATTGCTCATGTTGCTTCCTTGTAGAGCAAGAATTACGTGGTGTAGATCGTAATTCGAAAGGTTGTGAGCAAATAGTGGGGTGTAGTTTAGGAACTTTCGATTGATGTTACAACTGTTGTGTGCCCATCCTAAAAATTGGCCCGTAAAGTGACAGTGATCCAAAACAGTTGGGTTTTCTATCGTGTTTTCCAACGCTTCTTCACATATCCAACAATCTGCTGCATCTTCTTTAGGATATGGGGCCTCACCGTTGAAATATCGGTTGCGTTGTTTCGCACTATGCACTTTCTTTGCTATTCGCTCGAGCGATTCCACAAACTTGGACATAATGCCAGGACCGCTCTCACATTCAAAATGAAAGGGCTCGACCTCATCCTGCCCTACAAAAAGCATGGCATAGCTGAATGGTTTGTGAAGCTCTATGATTCTTGTTTCTGCTTTTAGAGGGTTGTTTCTACAGCCAGAGACGGATTCTAGGATTGATTCCAAGTCGAAAAACCCAACTATTGGAGCAAACCACCGTGATTGGATTTTTTTGTAATTGAAAGAAGTTTCCTGCGGCATTTTAACGACTGCTGGCTTGTTTTGTTGACAGAAGCCAATATGTTTATTGTAGCGTTCTTTCGAGGTAGAAACGTGAAAACAGTTTCGACAGAGATAGTTTTCACTTCTTGGTACTCGCTCACGGACTCTGTGTATAAGACTGTGTAAGTTTCGGATTAAAACGTGGTGATGCATTTGACCATCACTAAGCAGTAAAAGATCCAAATTGAAATCACAGTCTGTCTTTTTCGATACTCTGAACGGTGTGAGCCCACTCTCAGCGTACCTAAAAATTAAGTTTTTGTTTTTTTTTTACATATTTCAGTGTTCGATCTTGTTTTTTTTGGGTGGGGGGGTTTGGAAATTTAAATTTTTCTCACCGAAAAACGTTGACACAGACTTCATTGAGTTCCTCGAATCTTGCCATTTGATGAAAGCCCATTGGCATTTTAAACTCACCACTTGCTTGTTTCGCAATTGGATTTCCTGGTCCGTATGTAGCAGGGCTGGTTATCCTGCTTGATGAAGAACCAACAGGAACAAGTCGGGGGCCATACTTCAGATGGTACGCTGCGGTATAGCAGTAGAGGAAACAGTGTTCATCTTCTCTGTTTCTTATGTTAAGCAAAGCCGACATGCCAGAGAGTTTTCCCGGGAGCGCTAGATATGAAGATGCGCTTATTGGATTGTTTTTTACCAATCGTACTTCTATGTTCTCAATGTTCTCAATCCGATCGAGGGTCCAACCGCTACCGTGTGATGCAAAATTGTTCAACGACAGAATCATCTGCTCAACCATGCTATGGAAGCTTTTGTCTGTCAGACCCCCAAAATCGACACGTTCCATTTTTGACTGTAAATACACTGAGATTCGATCTAGTTGACTTGAAGAAATTTCATCGTCATTATTTGGAGGTTTTGTCAACTGTATTTTTGTGCTGAATTGGACTTTTTGTGAAAGTTGCTGAACGCTCAATCGCACAATGTTTTCAATTTCCTGTCGTTTTATATGCATGACATGAAGTAGATCCAGATCATTTGCCCCGACTGCAATTTCGTACGTTTTTAGAGCGCCCCCAAAAGCTCGTTCTGTTGGTAAAATACCCGAATCTTGAAGGTTTTCCGAGTTAATATTCCATGCTGGCACACTATGAACACCGTTCATGTGCTCTAAATAATCAACATCGCGAGGGAAGCATTTTTTGCAATATAGACAGTAGCGGGGATTGGGCGCATCGTGTTGTACTGTCATGTGTCCCGTTAGTTCGTAGAGACTTTTCGTCGAGAAACCACACTCATTACATTCGAATGAATTAGCCTGCGGATAGATCTTGTGGATGCTTTTTCGGTGACGCCTGAGGCTCCTTTTATCAGCAAGCAGTTTTTGGCAAATATTACACTTGACTTGTGGCATTTCGAAAACACGGGAATGTTGCTCCGATTAGTTGAATTTTGAGAAAATCCGAATTCTGTAAACAAAAACTGAATATTTTGTGAACTGATTTCAAGATGTAAGGCAGAAAGCAATGATTAGCTTTCAAGTCCCCGGGACCAACTTCTCAGAGATTTAATCAACCAATCAGATGCAAGAAATCTGTTTGTTTGTTCATGTCTAGTCGAGTTAACGTCATGATGCTGTAATCTTTGTTATTTACATACCTAACATTCCATTGTCTAGACAAAATTTGAATTTGTTTACAAGCTGTAAAATGTTTGCCCAGCTTTCCGTCTATTAATCCAGGGACTGAATTTAGTTCAAATGTGCTCAAATGCATTGCTTGATCTGATGAGTCATTAGACAAAATAAAGAAACTTCTAGAATATTCACTTCACATTTTTAACAAATGACAAAAGCTGAACTTCATTTATATCGGGAATGAATGGAAAGTCATCATTGAGAACATAATGAGCAATATAAATGCAATAAAGTCCACACATTTGAGAGTTTGCACTTTGCAGGGGTTTGTTTGAGTCACGTCGGTCTTCCATGAGGTCCACTATTATGCTATCAGTAGTGCTTTGTCGAAATCGGTCTGATATGTGTTTATATGAATAGAGAGGTAATGCCAGCGGGTCGGCAAAGTATGTTATTGGGTAGGCATATCTCTTTGCAAGCACAATCCAATGAGATCCAGGTGAAGAGGCTGGTGAAGCGTTAACAATAGCAAATGAGTTGGTTGGCATGTGCAAGGGGAAATTGTCAGCTGCATAAACACCGTTGAATTTGAACATCAAATGACTGGATTGTAGAATTAATTTGAATATTTTATCTTCATCCATTAGATTATAGGAAGAGCGTTTTTGGAAACGTTTCTCGAAGAATCGATATAAACTGTTGAACATTTCTCCCCGAGAAATAAAATTTCAATGTTGCGGGGCAACGCTGCACCGAACTTGAGTTCCACAGATAATGAAGAGTTTGTCAGCTCGGGATGAATAAAATCATGCGTGGCTTCTTGAGTGCTGGTGAGATCAAACACCAAAATGTAATGGTTAGGAAAATCAGATAGAGATATCCCGTGACCATTTTCTACATAAGCTAGTGCAGCCATTGAGTTGTAGTATAGTCGTTTAAAATCAGTTGTTGACATTGGTGTACCAGCTGTGGCGAACCCATTTCGGTAAATTATTATCTCATTCAAATCAAACTTCTGGTATGAAAATGGATTGAGCGTGTTAGTACCGATGAACGCATCGCTGCGGCACATGGCGACTATTAGTCTACGAATAGGTTCTTTTGTGAAAATATCCTCCTGCTTCCAGCTCTGTTGCCCAGTTGTTGCTAGAAAAGCTTTCGAAATAACTTCATTATAGCGGTACATTGCAGGTGTCTTGAGAAGTGTTTTCTCGATTGCACCAAGCACAATATCGGAGACTGTCATTTTTCGCACGAACAAATTTGCTTCATCGATTTTGATTTTATAGTGTTTAGCCCCATCTTCACTCACAATCGCAAAATCATCCTGTGATCGTCGAAAAGAAATTCGCAGCGTTACTCCACTCGTTAGATGCTTCTCGCATGAAAAGAAATCGGTAGCTATTTTTCCATACAGTGTGAGTTGAGCAGATCTTCTCACAGTTTCTTGTCGAGCTGTGATTGTAGCGGCTGGGACGCCTGTTGGGTCTGCTTCATAATCATATCCTTGACATTTCAGCCAGGTTTTTTTCGCATCCGATCCATGAGAAAATTCTGTTTCAATGAAACTTTTATGTGCGTAGTGCCCATTGGCGGAAGAAATTTTGATGCCGTTTGCTGACACTATGCAATCGGCGAAAAGGGAATGTAAGACATTATTGGCTAGATGTGGCGTGTCACTGTTGTTGGCATCTCCCGTGGTGAAGCGTAAATCGTTTCCATTATTTCGAACAACTCGAAATTTGATTTCCAGATAAATTTTCTGTAGGTCGATGAAGTTATTTCTGTCACCGACTATTTCAAACTCTAACGAAGATCCAGTGGGCGAGTACAAAGGTCCTGTTTTTTGCTCGAACAATTGATCAAATGTTACAAGAAGGGGAGGTTTCTCGAACAAGTCCAATGAGCTATGTGTTGCCTCTGTGGGAATAACAATGTTAGTACGCATTTTTTACTTTTGAGAAGAAATCTGATCGACTTCTTTGTGGCTTCGTTTTTCGCGAAATGATCTTTTTCTTTGGAGACTGCTTTTTGTATGCTTTCTTCTTCGACCTCCTTCGATAGATTGCTTTTCGTCCTCGTTGAAGTGCTCCTCCGATTTGTTTTCTCGCTGTTTTTGCAACTGTACTTTTCAGAGCTTGCTTCGCTGATTTCTTTTTTGTTGCAAATTCTAATAACTCTGGTGCACCTTGCACTAGCAATTCTCTTCCAATTGTTTTTGCTGCTGGCCAAATAAGTCGTCGGGCTAGGGGTAATGCAACACGACCAATGCCAGCAGCTAATGCGCCGAATCCACTTCCTCTTTGTCTATAATGTCCTGAGAAATGGGGCATTGAATTGGATGCTTGATTATTATAATAGGCTTCCATCAGTTAGCGTGTTCTCTGGAATTTGAGACTTATAACAACTTTACCAATTCCAGTGAAAGGGATCAATTTCCCAGTTTCACTTCTCAGCTCAACTTTGATGCTCTGGATATTGTTTGAAAGTAAACGCTTGTAGTCCAAGTTTGTATAGGTTTTATGGTGAATAGGTGCTACTGTGTTGAGGCTACCGTTTCTCAGACGTCTCTCCGATTCAATGATTTTGAGAATGGGCGCACGCGAGTCACCCACATGTTGATAATCAATAATATCAAGGTACACAAAAATAAGCTGCGACCCACATGTTATATCAACAGGGAAAATACTAAAATGTCTGTTAGGAGTGTTTGGAGCCCCATTTTCAAAGTTTGTCTTGTAACCAATGTGAACAAAACCATTGTGTGCAGGGTCCGGGGTCCCCTTGAAACCAAGAATGCTGGGAATTTCATCGTCTTGAAATGACAATCCTTCATTTTCCCCAAACGTTAACACAAGCTTTTGCGTTACCATGTCAAACTTTCGATCGAACTGTTTTAGTTTTGCAATGCGAACAATCTCCGAGACTAGATCTTCCCAGCTGTTGTAAATACCAGTCCGAATTTTTCTGAGTTGTCCTGATCGATTATTCGACTCATTTGGATTGGTCATTGAATTCTTGTAAACAACTATTTCTCCAGAGTTTACGTTGTTGATGTTTGATGGAAAAGATAGAGATGTCAATGCTACTTGCCATTCTCCCTGTAAATGTATCGGTTGTGATAATTGGTTCCGAAATGATGCCATAGTATTTCCATTAAAAACGTCCATTGATGCATTTGATAACAAGTCAATTGTAAACTCATTGCTGTTGGAAATCATTGCTCCTCATCACTGTTTACCACATCAACTTGTACTAATTCCGGTTCGTAAAACTTGCCTAGGATTTTAACGTTGTTTGCGTCAATCAGATTGTAGGTAGGTGGACTTGTTGTAGCCAATCGTAGTACTGTGAAAACTTCGTCTGTATAATTCTGAGTATAACCTTTTCTGAAGGCATCGTCTGGTTTCGCTAATCGTACCAGGTCCCCCTCTTCGAATCGTGGTTTATATTTATTGTTGTCCAAAGCAATCGAAATTAAAAACGGTTCATGTTTTTTGAATACTTTATTTGGGGCTAACTTAGTAACGCGGTTAACACGACTGTTAATGATATTTACGAAATTGGGAAGTTCCTTTATATAGTTCCAAGTCCATTTTTCTTCCAAGTATCTGTATATAATGTTTTTAAGTGATCGAATATTTCTTTCTGCAAACGCAGATTTGGTTTCGTTTTCGGTTGTATACAAATGAATCTTTTTGTTTTCACAGAATGTTTTGAACTCGCCCTTGAATTCGGTTCCTTTGTCTGTCCACACTTTCTCTGGTTGTTTCGTCTTTATCATTTGTTTGAAGGCTTCAACGCAATCCTTTGAATACATCGTTCTGAGAGGTTGAACACGTAAATAGCGTGATAAAACGTCAACTGCAATCAGTAGGTATTTGACCCCATTGTTGCGCTTGGCTATTTTGTCCATATAGGCTACATCCATGGACCAGATTTCGTTTATTCTGTAAGCAACTACCTTCAATCGTGGAAAACTTTTCCGGAATTGACGATATTTAGTGTACGAGTTCTTCGATTGAAGGAATTTTTCAATTTTTTTGTGGGAAAACCCGCTTTCCTCTTTTATGTTAGCAACACTTCCGAAAGCTGCTTTTCCTTTCGTGTAAACTTTATTTAGCTTTTTGATTTCCGCTGAATGGAGTTTTCCAGCCTGTTGGCGTTTTAATTTCTTCTTCCGCGTCTGCGAAGCCTTCCTCATCAAAGCTAGCAGTCTCTGTTTTTTCTGCTCTCTCGATAGCAGGTTTCTGTTCACTGGCTGCTCCATCTGGAAACTGACGTAGTTTTTGCTGTTTCGGAATTTTTATGAACTTCTTTGCGTAAGTATTACAAGTGAGATGTGGCGCAAGGTTCAAATAATTCAATACTTGATAATCGTCAGGCAAAAGTTTTGATGATGTTTGTTGTAATGCGTAGAGGAAAGTTGATGCTGGAATGTCGGTGTTCCTTCCATTAATCAGTATTTTACCTTCAAAGTCCAGTGAAATGTTGCGTGATCCGTTTATTTTCTTCAAAATTATTTTTGCTTTTCCAAATTTGTCTTTATCGAGAAAATCTATATCATCGATCACACTCTGACTGATTTCATCAAACTCTTTCCATTTAGTGTTGTCGGGGATGTTTTGTTGTTTTTCTTCCTCATCGGAAAGCATGACGTCATCTGTCTGTTGCTCTGTGTTCTGTTGTATGACCGCTTCTCGTGGCTCTTGTTTTGAAGTTCTCTGTAGAAGCGATAGTTGTTTGGACTTGTTTTTTGTTAATGGATTCTTTAATATTTGCGAAACTTGGGGTTGTTCAGTTGTAAACATGTTGCGAGGAATGAGCACAAATTCCTCAGTTGGCATTTTTCTGTAGATATTCTAGACAAGGTCTGGCAATTAGTTGAATCAGAGAATGCCCTCTCGTTGTCTGGAATAATTTACTTCTTTCTAGAGCACTAAAATATTTTTCAGAAAGTTGTCGTAGTTGAGGTTCAAATTGTTGCAGTTCTGTTTTGTTGATTGGGACAACACCAGAGAGCACGTTCATAACACAATCACTTAGGAACCAAATGAATTCGATATCTTGGGCCAGCACAATTCTCTTGTCTTTCGATTTGGGGTCACTACTGACGCACCAGCGCTTCAGCATAAGCAAGTGTTTCTTTTTCATTCGTAATGGGTGTTATAAGAGCTTCCTCGGAAGGAATATAGAAAATTGACGGTTCGGGACCAATGAGTTGAGAAGAAAATCGTAAGCCTTGACTTGTTTTAGGATCCAGGTCAATGATTAAATGTCCATAGGGCTGAACTGTTGCTAATTTGTATGCATCCTTGAAAAATTGGAGACAGTTCAACTGTTTTCCGAGGTATTCTATTTGCTGAATGTCGCGCAGAGGTTTGAATAAAATTATATGAGTGGTGTTTAGGTCAATTGTTCGCGACCATTTACTCTGTTGGAATAAGTTGTGTTTGACGTAGATCAGATGAAGTTTTCTGTGTCTTCCTGACGTTGCTATTTTCACGAACTCTTTGTCGTTAAAGATTTCCTCGCATGAGTCATCGTAAACGAGCAGACAATCCGAAAGCTTTTTCGTTATATCCAGTCCGGAATACTTGATGAACTCAATGTGCGGTATTTTACGTTGCATTGCTGTAAATATGTCCTGGAACTCTTTGTAGAAGTAATAAATTTTGGGGAATGCTGGGTAGAAAGAAGAACCTTGCAGCATCTTGATTATTAGGTCGGTTTTCCCAGAACCACTTGGGCCTACAACCGCCATGAAGATTCTATCGTTTGTGAGAATGACTTTATTCATAGTTTCGGATTTGGCAGAAAATAACCAACTAAACTCGAAAGCAATGCAATCCAAATTGACTTCTCTTCACAACTTTCCGATATCAAGAATAGCATGGCGAAACAGAGACTAATCATGAGCACTATAATACTCACTTGCACAAAAAATATTATCTCTGATCGAGGGACTACAGTATTGGTACAGCAGCGCCATGGAGGTCTCTCTCGATTTCCATCATCAAACACTAAATTTGTTATACCCCCATCAATTTCATCTTTTCTAATTCGGTTTGTCATTTTCAATTCAATGCTAGGCTAGCGTTTTGTAATGTGTTAAACGAGAAAATGACTATTTTTTCTTAGCATGCCTCCCATTTTAGTTCACTTGTGATTGGTTAATGCAGAAAACTTTAAATTCACTCATCGCGCGAGAAAACTTCAGAGATTGTTTACACCTTTGGTCCAGTGGTATGAGATCCGCTTCCCACGCACTAGACCCGGGTTCGAATCCCACCAATGGTAGAAGTTTTTGGAAATGCCCCCCCCCCCCCTGTATGTTCCCCTAGCCGCGTACCTATACTACTCATAGGGCATCTAAGACATACATCCTTTCTTTGTATAATCTTGCAATGATTATCAAGAATAGTATAAAATCTTTTAATGGAAACTAAGAGAACCATACATGGACTTTGAATGACGACTAAGAATCAAAGCAGTGCAGTAATAAATGATGGTCGAGGTACCTCGAAGTATTCTCTGGTCTTTTTGGCCTCCACGGCCGATGTGTACCACGAATCAAATATAACTTGTTGCACGTAGTTTGCAAACACACCACGCATAGCCTCAGTTGCCTCTAAACAGTGAATATCCATTTTATATGTCAATAAAATTTCCAAAACAATAAAAATTTCTGTTTTTTGAAGCTTCTTAATAACTAAGATACAAATATGCCTCATAGCAAATCGGGTCCTGTTTCAGAGAGCCTTGTTTTCAATTTGCAATTCGCTGATTGTAAATGACACAGCTGAGCCAAGGAAAGACGCTCAGAACACCTAACACGTAATAGAGAATGAGCACGAACCTTTTGTTTTGACAATTCTGTCTTTAGCCCAAGCCTAAACAAAACAATGTAAAGCTTTATTAAAAACAATTTGAACAAAGTATATACTATTCTATCAATTATGCAGATACTTCAGAGGTAGCTGGGGGTGAAAGGTGTTGGTAGGTATGTTGGTAGTGGGGGGGGGGGGGGTAGTGAGGATTGTCAGGGTAGTTGAAAAGTTAGCATACCTTCCACTTTTTGAAGGTTATATTGCACATGTGAGTATGATTGAAATTAGCCGCAATGAGCAGTTTGCGAGCCTCTTCTCTCTCTTGCTCTCGTTTAATTTGAATGAAGGCTTTCACCGCCCTAAATAAAACAAAATGAAGCCCTGCTTGATTCTGTGCGTGGTAAAGTTACCACATACGGTTTTGCCAGGTTACAACGAACCATATGATTGGATAGTTTATTGCAGAACGTTTGGATTCGCGGAAAGTTTTTCAATGCGCAGGAAAAAAAGCGTAAATTTTGTCTGTATTTTTCATTAGAAAGCAGAAAACGGAGAAGAGTTTGCAAAAGTAGCAAAAGCTCTAATTTTTTTAAAAGTTTCTGCGTACTGCTTGCTACTGGCATTACTTGAACAGGACCAGAGGACCTTTTGATGACTTATCAAGTAACTGGAGGTTCTGTATTTTTGAATTCGATATTGATGTCTAATTCTAATTAAAAATTTTAAAAGCCTGTTCTATGCACTAGTCATATAAAGTTCCCGCATTGTTTTGTTACTGATGCTCCTGTCTGTGCCTTAAACACGCCAACTTATCTTAATTTCTCAATTTTACAAACTTAAAAAAAAGGCAATTTACACCAATGAGTCAGATTGTTCTTCAAAAGAAAGCTGCTCGCTGAAAAATTAAATCAAATAGCGTGAAAGTCTTACTACCTTCTTGGACATGAACTCAAGACGAAGTTTTACAATGATATCACGTATCGCCCTACAAAAACAGAAAACCGTCTGAATAGAAAAAAATGGTCCAGTCCACTGTTTTCAGAAATGCTTCGAAACTTATCATTGTCCTTCTCAGTAAAAAAAATAGCAACGTATCTTGCATTAAGTAGTTTGAATGATTTCTGTGCTTTAGATAAAAATATCTTCCTCTGTTCGTAGGAGCGTATTACCTATCTAATTTTTCGCCGTAGTTATGAAATTTTTGCAGTTATCTACTTTTCACAAAAAACTCAATAGAAACGTAATTTTGAACTTAGCCCTTTCTGCGCTTCTTTGTCGGCTGTTACCGAGTCTCATTATTGACAGGTCTCATATCTTATCTAATGAAGTTCAGGTTAATTTGTTTTGTTCAGTTTTATTCTGATTCCGTTTTTGTTGTAAGTGGTTTTTTAAATATAGACATCAGATTTTGGTCGTAATTTTTGTTTGCTGCTATTTGATTTTTGTCTTGTCCAGTACTCTCATAACTGGCATGTCTTATCGGCTCTCTAATCCAGCAGGTAGACAATTAAATCAAAACAAGGATGAGCGGGGTCGGAATATTGTGCAAACGCACAATACCGAGCCTCCTTTTTTATCTGTATACAACTAAGAATACAGATCTGTTGCGTACAAAACCTAAACATGAGGATTATCGGTTGCTAGTGAAAGCATAGGAGAGTTTATGACGTTTGCAAAACATTTTCAAAAAGTTATCTCCAACTTTGCCATTCTTCTTAATTACGTATTTTTTAGTGTCTTCCCAATTCTTTTAGGTAATCCCAGATCACTTCTCCGATAACCAGCTGTTCATTTTAAAGCTTTAAAAATATATATTAACTTATTTGCGTTTCATATTGCATGCAGCAGACAGAGCTTCATTTTTCCAAAATCCAGTACTTTTCAGTATCTAATCTAATTTTTGTTCAAAAATTAGCCCGCGAAAAAAATTCGCGCTGAGTAACTTGGTTGTAAGGTGCATATCTTCAGTGCATTTACTGTTTTGAGAAAATCCGATAATGCCATTTGCATAGTGATTTTAGTTGGATAATTTGGAAATTTAAGTGCCATAATCAACTTTTTCTCGTTTTACCTGTTTAATTTCCCTTGATGCAAAAAGAGAGAAACTATACGAGATGAAATCGAGAATCGATGTCGTACACCTGAGCGTATTGCTCAAAAATTATTTTAATACTCTTATCCGTCTATAGCTTGAGAACTCTCAAATCATTGTACTTAATTCAGATGTGAAAAAAACTAAAATCTTTTGTTTCTGGTATTTGACATTTCAAATTCCCGTAATTTTATTGAAATATCTACAATTTCAGTCAGATATGTCGGAGACTTACAAAACGGACGTCCTATTCAGCCATAGTAAGCTTTTTTTACAAACACTTTAATGCAATTAGTTTGTGCACTACTGGTCTGAAGTATCAGAGAAAATTGTCTTATGCTTATTGATAGCAATTGATATTTCAAATAAAAGTTCACTCAATTTTTCTCATTTTGATTATTATGAAAACAAGCGTTCTATTTTTTTGGAAGTTGTACAATATTGGTGGCAGCATGGTGTTTCAGAATGGTGAATAAAGAACTGACAATAAAAATTATGAAAAAAAAAGTAACTTCTGAGTAACGATTTAGTGAGTACACAATAAAATGATACAGACAATGATTGAGTTACCAGGTAGCTAGAAAATGGAATGCGTTACCGATAAGTACTTAATTTCAAATTTCAATATTACCAGGCTATGAAATGAAAACTGCTCATAGCATGCAGAAAACAAATCGAATTTTCTTCACTATTAAAGTACTTTTTACGCTAATTTGTCCCAACTATTGCTTTTTATAGTTTTTCCTGTAAAAATACATAAAAATACAGTAAAAAACACTAGATAAACAAAACCGACTAAACGTCGGAAGAATTTCTCTCGAACGACTAGTGGGAGCTCTAATCAATTGCAGCCTGCTTCAGTCGGGGGGGGGGGGGGGGTTAAATGGGACTAAGAAGTTCAATAGTGGGCGTCAAATAACCACATTAGAGGTTAACATATACCACTATTAAGATTTAAAGTGAAAAAAGGCGCCAGTTTCGGCGCACTTTTCAGTTGACTTTTAGTATTAAATTGCCGCCAATTGAGTTCAGCTACTTGAAATTGTGATTGAGAGAGAATTTTAGATCACGCGAAACGCAAAAAGTCAAGGGCGTAAAAGTCACTCGAAAAGTCAAAACCGTCGAGCGAAAATTTTGCATATGAACTTCGTTCAAGAGCAATTAAAAGACAGTATCTTGACAAATAGCATTAGCAACACGAAAGTACATGAGTGCCAGTTGGAACTTATTCAGTCACTTTATAACAAACCCGAATGTGAGCCGGAGTATTCTGTAGTTGTAATGGCGACACGCTTTGTCATAGAGTTCAGGTGCAATCTAAACACACAGCAATAATTCATAAGCGATCTCATTAGAATAAAAAAATCATTGTTTGTTTTTTTTTCAAAAGAACACAATTATGTGTTTTTACTTTCCAGCTACAGTTCACATTTTTTGCATTAAGAAGATAATATATATAAAAGTGGATGACTATACCCATTCAAATTGATGGATGAAAACGAGTTCCACCAAAACAATATTACACAAAATTTGCAGTATCTAGGTTATAATTACAGCCTATATGCCCAAAAAAATGATGTGACAATAACCAATGGACAATTCTGAGATGAGGAGCACAAAATTACATTGATATTGTACGCTGAAATTAATCATTACATTAATGAATAATGATAATGTTTTATAGCAATCACTTCCTTGGGAACCATGACCTTCAAAAAGACTGGGCGCCCCGATTTTTCATAGGGAAAAGCATATAGATCACAACTACAAGTGATCCTATTTCGAAGTATCGAGCTAATGAATTCTGACTTTGGGGGGGGGGGGGCAGTTACTTATAAGGCTAAATCAACACACATTTCTGATCAACTAAATACCAACGGAGCTGTTTATACGCCACGATTTAATCTAAATCAGTTACTTAATGAAATAAAACGACCAAAACTAAGCAGCCCAACAAAGTTAACACGGTTAGTCTGCATCAAAAATGCGCGCCAGGATTCAGAACATTTACCATTGAAGTGCATGTTGAAAAATAACACCTGATCAAGTGTAGGTGGGTTAATTTCACAAATAAATAAATGAACATTCAATCACACTTAATGGTACATTTGTATACCTCGTACAATTCAGCCTCAGCAGCTATGTCTTCAGCAATGAACTTAAAGAACTGAAAAGAACAAAAAGGTGAACACATAAACAACTTTAAGAAGTTCACACCTTCCCCTCACCCACATCCAGGGCCGCCATATCTTCTTAGTTATGAAAGGATCATATATGATCATACAAATCAACTTATTTCCTAGTACAATCTTTACATTGCTTCAAAGAAATTCACGATCTTCGAATGCAATAAAAGAAATTATTAATGATCCTTGTATGGAATGAAATCAGAGATTGTTATGACAGTTCGTGGGAGCAAAAAATATGAGAAGGCTTGATGTGGTGCAGCAATTGTCGCAGTTAGTATATGACTTGTATAAAGTTATTTATGTTTGTAAAAAAGTGCATAATAATGAGCGTTTTTTTAATTGATAATTAAAAGAACATTCTTACAAATAGGAGTGTGCATAGTCTCTTTAATTAATACATTATAGTAGTGGTGTAACTAGCCTAATTTTAGAAGGCAATGTACCTCTGGATAGCTCCTATAACAATCAGTCAAATTGTACCCCTATTTGAACTTCATAATACGTTCATTAAAGTCACTGCGATAAATCGGAAACTATGTCAATTCATTAACAATACTCATATTAAAAGTTATGTTAGGTAAGGTGAAAAATCTCAATTGACGAGGCGAGAGAAATATCGCCTGCTAGTTAAGTGCAATTAAAATGAACTTACATCACTACTTTCGCTGGCCCGTCGTTTTGAGACTGCAAGGACGAAGTCCAAGGCACTGGGAACAACCAGTTTCTGTTTTGGTCGAAGCTCATCGGGAATGAGGATATCCCTAAAAGACAAAAAACTTAACCCGATTTGATATGGTATGAATAGTTTAACTTCTGGAAAATTACCATTTGATTTCAGAATATTCTAGATCCTTCAGATCTCCCAGATTTTCCTCGATGTAAGCAAGGCTATCCTGAGGCCTGATCACCGTTAATCCAGAGAGCACAGCCTAAAAATGTCGCTCAGGTTTGAATTTAATCCAGAATTTGTCTTAAACTTATGGCTTTTAATGCTAGCAGAGAATTCTGTCGGCCTTAACACCTGCCACTGGCGTGATTTGAATTGAGAAAATGAAAACAATTTCGGCGCAATTTTCCGTTGACGTTTGTTAGTTAATTGCAGTCAAGTGAATCAAACAACTGATAATTATTGATAGGAGAGCAATCGAATTCCTATAGTAACTTGAGCCTAAAACCAAAACTAAGAAGCTACTTGAAAATTCAAGCCATGTTGAAGCTAGAAAAAAAAATTCTCAAAACAAAACACTGAAAAACAAAACCCAGAAAAATAGAGCCAATAAAAAAATAGCGACATAAGGATACTCCGCAGATCTCATGTGCTCAATCAAGTTCCAGTTAATGCGCCTAAAGGGCAATATACGAGCGGATTATGTAGGTGAGAACAATTGAAAATATGCAGCCAAAAACGCTCAAAACATGCTCAATTTGACCTTCTGACCATGAACATTACTGTCTTTATTTGAACAAAAGTTAGTGATAGCAAAACGCATTATTCTGCGCATGGCAAGTGCAGGTAACATATTCCCTTTCAGACACAGAAAAAATAGATATCGATAGAGCAGAAAGTATGGGTTTATCTCATTATAAGCCATCACGGAACATAGCCCCCAATATGGTATAATCCATGTTTCAACTTTTTTTGTATGTCTAACTGTAAATTACTTAGTTTATTGCAGACATGGTTCTATTTCAAATCAACAGTCTACTAATTGAGTTTACCGCCCCCTCCTGTTCTTTAATTTCATCATTTGCTTCCGTGCAATTTGCTCAACTCCCCTCTCATTGGGTGAGTCGAGAAAAATCAATTCATAATTTAAGTCCCCACCCATTGGGTGACATAGCCATCAACCTCAGAATTGAAGCAATCATTCAGAGATATAATCACTCGATCTATTCAATTTCTGATATCTCCCCACTTGTTGGGCGAGCTATTATTAATTTTGGGCGCTACCCCCTTTCGTTGGGCGGTAAAAGATCAAGGTAGCTTCTGTCGCCTTTAACATCTCGTACCCAGCTCTTGCTACTGGCTCACAGGTCTCCAGCAGACCAACAAGGTAAATACACATCTCCAGATCGGGAATTTGTTTCTGGTATCAGGTTTTTCTGCTCGCAAACTGGTCACAGGTTGGCAGCATTGCAAGCGAACAAAATTTTATCCTTTAGCTGGTCATGCCGCAAAATCATCTCGCCCCCGCCGTGGCATGTAACAGCATGACCACCGAGTTTAACTAAAGATATGTTTTACAATAGGGATATTTACTTTCTTTTTCATATATTGGAGAGCCCCGTCTGTACTTCACAGCTGCACAAAATTTGTTGGGCAAGAGATCGAGCTGCGATATTGACAAAACATTTAGTTCATCTATCATTTTGGTATAAGTGTGGTCTGCTGTCGGTTTTTGGCCAGTTATAAAATCTACCAATGTAGAAGACTGCGATACAGAACCAATATAGTCTGCTTTTATCTGGTCAGATGCTCGTTTGACTCAAACTCCAGTCTTACTGATAGCCAAACACGCTTGATGTCATGGCTCATTGGACAAGACTGCACTCATTATATTCTCGAAAGTCCTTTGAAGAGAGTCAAAATTTCTCAAAAATTTTTACGGCTACCTCCGATTTGTATTGCAGCGCATTGAAAATACCAATTCTGGTGCACACAAGCAACTATGTAAAATGCCAAGTGCACACTGTGAGTCGTTTTTGAACTCCAAGGTTCTCCAGCAATTTTTCGATTTTCTGAACACGCTTCTGTAAAGAGGAAGCAACGAATCGGGGGAGCCGACCGCAGCACCCAGTACTTCAAGTCCACTTTACTGTTTCTTTTAATTCTATCAACCGTGTTCACAGCTCTTTTTGACCAGACCTCACACTTGTCTCTTTCGAGTTCTTAGCCGCAGGTTTTGCCCGAGACAGTCAATTTATCTAAAGCCTCGTTTAGTTTGGTTTCTGTTCCAGCAATAATACCATCCTCAAGGTACCAACAGTGCTGGGTAAGATTGGGTATTTTTGTTCCGATCTGTTCTATTATAGGCCTCAAGGTCAAAGAACACAGAAGTGGGCCCAAGCGATCTCCTTGTTGCACTCCGGATTGACCAGTTACAGTTTTGTTGCTGTAAAAAAGATGACTGTGCTGTGTAATTTCTTTACGGTGATCAAACAAGCTCAGCAGAAAACTGGTGCCACTGAAACAGGGAGCTGACCTCTGCTGGCCAAATTCACTAGCGTTGTTATGCTTGTAATAGCTTGTTTAGATTGGTCAGAAGCTGCGCAGTGAACTGCATGTAAAAGGTGTTCCGGGTACATTTTGGATGAACCAGCAGCTGACAAATCGGAAAAAACTTCTAGTTGGCCAAATACAGTTGGCTCAAAAAACTGATACGCTAAGGGAGCTGTAGTCTTGAAATTGAAGCCGAGTTTCTTCTAAAGGGTGTAGAGTTTTATGTTCTCTATATGTTGGGATATTATCTGGTGCTACTCAATCGGATGAGAGAAATTTTGCTGCTCTCCGGAATTGGCCTTGTAAGCACAACGCCTCAGCACGATCTGCAAGTCCTTCTATTGTTTCATTAACTGTTTTTCTTGATTGCTTCATCGAGGCAGCTTCATATCAACGTCCGGCGTAGTCCCCCGCTTTCCAGCGCTCAAACCTTTTTGACAATAAAATTCCCTGATTTTATTGGGTTTCCTTCCACCCAATTAGATGCTTGTAATATGCATTTACTAATGGCAAATAGCTTCTTCCAGTTTTCTGTACAGTATGGCTGTGTCACACCCCTCGATAATTTTGGTAAGAACGTCCAAACAAGTGCGTCGAAAATTGACAGGTATGTACTATACTGTTGGAATCCGCTTCTCACAAATTATTTCCAAGTCTGGCAGCTTAATAGGTTTTCTGTTTGATGCAACAGCATTACCTTCAGTGCTTGAACTTGTTTGTGTTTCGCCAGCCATAATTATCTCGTCAATGCAGGCTGCTATATCACAGGGAATCTTCTTTGCAAAAGCGAACTTAATTAAGCGTTTGCCCATATAGATCGTGAGCGCACCCACTCGTCGAAATGTGGTCCCCAACTTGCATAACTGATCCTAGTTTTGTGGTCTTTCACGGTTATTTTAAACATTTGTCTTTTTTATCAGGATAAAACAGCGCTGTATCAACGGGAACTTGAAAACGGGGGTCGGAGCAATCGACTGCCAAGCTGCTCATTGACTGTGTTAATCCAGAGGATTGGTTCCCTTCGCTTAAAGTGCTTAAAGGATAAGACACTGCTTTCGGCAACACGAGAACTATCTGCTGTTGTATATTCATTAGTTTCAACTTAGGGGGATTTCATTTTGTTGCTTTCTCTCTTTGCCATTTCTCGTTCTTTTTCCGAAAAAAAGAATAGCTTCTTCTAAATTGCTTGCTGATAAGAAGAAAAGCTTCCTTCGAATAGAAATCAAATTCGTATCTGATTGCAATTTGTAAATTTTTTGCAGTGATCTGGCATTATTTTCGGGCTGTCGCGGGTTATTTAGTTTTTCCGCTGTTCAATATCAAAAATTGGATTGGTTTTGATTAATACTGGTAACTATAACTTATGTTGTTTTCATCTTAATGAATAACAAAAAATGGGGGGGGGGGAATTGCTCGTAAATTTGTTTATAAAAAACCGCAAGAGCAACCAATTACTATCAAAATAGGAACAATCTCACCGGGGGACTGGTATTCTTCGTCTTGACCCAATATACCAAAAGACACTTCCAGTTAGGCAACAGGTAACATACAGGACGCAAAAGTGGTATAAACTTGATACTTTTCTCTTTTTGGATTGCTCATTTTACTTTAGGAGCTAAGCACGCACGTGCAATTTTCAGGTTCTCAATTTTTGTCCCATAATCTTGGACTGTTTGAAATAAACAGCACGAACAACAACAAACCATAAAAGCTGGACGCAAAAAATATTTGTCATTTTTATTTGTTTAAGTTTCCCAATAATCTTCCACTAATTTAAACAAATTTAACTTAGATCGCTTAAAATCGTTCGACAGTAATTTCAAGATGGTTAAATACTTTTCAAGAAGAGAAAACATATGTTTCAATAAAAATTGAAAATAAATTTCAATTTCTAAAAAAAATTAAACAGAAAATGAGATGAAAAAACTATTGGAACTATTCTGAGAAAGCGTTGAAAGATACATCGAAAGACACGCACTAAGTGATGCATGAAATACTGCCAAATTATCAAAATAAGTCTGAATCTTCCATTTTAACCGTTTGGGAATTTCTTGGCAATGGAATCAGTTGAATAGAAGGCATAGAAGGAATTGAAAATTTACCTGTTGTTTGTTCTTTGTCAAAAACTTAACAAAAACTAAGAAAGTAAAAAACCTTTTAAAAAAACTTTTTTGGGAGCAAAAACTCGGACCTGGTAGGTCACCTGACACAAACAAGGGGAATTACCACACCAAAATTTTGAATAGAAAATTAACACTTAAACAACTGTGAACAAATTCATCCGGGACCGGTCGGCAGTTTTCCAACACTCGAAGCAAGAGTAAGAACAGATTCTGAAATCTTAACCTTAAAAACCAGTAACGAGGTACAGCGTTTGCTTCTGCTTCTTAAGTAAAGACACAACAATAACAAACTGGTGAAAAAACACAAAAAAGTAGCGCCTGTGAACATAAAACTCTATGGTTACCCATCTAAAGGCAAGATTGAAAAACAATGGTTTTTCAAAAAACGATTTGTACGCGGATACGCGAGAACCATAAGAGACAATCTCGAATTCTGTCGGCAAAACATCCAACCAAAATATTATGTAAATAAAAGAAAAATACATTAGTTTCTCGAGCAGTAGCAAGAAATATATATTTTTCACCAATTATACAACAAAACAAACGCAAAAGCGGTCACCCTAAAATTTTTTTGAATCTTTGATAAATTTTAGGAAAAAATACGGTCTGGTTACTGAGAATCGGCTTGAAAATTTGCTACAATCTAAAACATAATTGAAACACCGCAAAAAGGCAGAACAAAAAATATAAAAGCAACCATATTAAAAAAAACTAAAAGAAAGTTTTGAAATCTGTGGTCATTTACCCAACACAAAATGCAATAAAAGTTAATAGGAAACGGGACTCAAAGTTATAGATCTTTTTCTTTTATTAACGGGCAAGAGCATCATACGGTGCAATAATCAGCGGAAAAAAACGGTGCAATCTTAAAAATCATCCGAGAGCCTGACAGCTGTAGAAACGGCAAGAAATACAAAAGATTCAAAGACTAGTTAGAAAATAAAAACTTGGAACATTATTTTACCCATTTAACTGTATACATATGACAAACATTATTGCCTCTTAATTCACTATTAAAACTGTCACAAAATGACCTAAACTCAACTGTATTGTCAAAAATTTGAATAAAAATAATTCTAAACTCAGAGACACAGATTTTCTAATGAACACTTAATTTACTTTCTTGTTCAAAACAACTTCAGTGCATTAAAAAAATCTTAAGAAAATCAACTTGAGACAAAAAATATAAACCGACTGGTGACGTCTTAGCAAATAGACGTACCAAAATGTAGAATTTCCAACGAATATGATTGGTTGAGAAATTTAAAACACTGTACCTTTATGCGTTCAATTAGCCTAAATTGGACATAGCCTAATGCTGGATTATAATTTTTACCGCCTCTGGCCATGCCTCAGCGGCCCGTGGGACTTGATATGAATCTATCACAACCGAACGTCAGCCCATCCCCCCCCCCCAAAAAAAAGTATAATTATTCTAATTCGGCTGATCGCGATTTCTTAGCAATTTTACGTTAACACGCATATCCTATTTTAAAACATGGAGAATTTATTGAACAGTCAGCCAATCAGAAAACAATATTCCTATTTTCTCAATTGTGATTGGCCAGCAGTAAAATTTCTATATTTTGGTACGTCTGCCATTTTAACTAGCGCCAAACCGAATAACGTCGAAAAATTGCTCTCGAATGACAGGCGGCGCAATTTATTTCAGGGGCTGTAGCCCAGATAAAATTTTTTTGAGCAGTGCAAAAACCTCAGCCGACGGTAGGATCCGAACCCCGACCTCCTGATTGCGCTTCCGTCAACTCGACGGAGGTATTAACCTCTCCGTTAATGGGACCTGTCGACGAATCTCTAACAATCGGTCTTGTTTGAACCACAAACTTTATTTCGGTGTAAGAGCAACTGAAATCACTAAAAATCACGAAGGGCGTGCAAAAGTCACTTGCGAAGTCAAAGATTTTTCTAGAAGAAAAGCAGCGCAACAAGATCAAGCAAAAGATTTGCATAAAAAAGACACACACACGTTTACAATAATTGCTTCTCATTCAAGAGCTATTAATTCGGTAACACTGTTACTTGAATGTCCAAATGAAGTTTTTCAAAAAGATTGACGCACTTACAAAAGAGCAGACTGAGATTAAGCCTGTCAAAATGATCAAAGAGAATTGAAGTTTCCAAAAAAGCAAACAAAAAAGTGATGAAAAAATAGAACTCTTACAAAAAAAAACTCACATCGTCAATTTGGCAAGGTGTGTTACCCCAACTGCCCAACTTTAATTGCGTCATTAGTGCTTCAGTGTGGTTTAATACAGAACTAATTAGCTGATATTGGCGCTAAAATACTGAAGTTTGGCTAAACTAGGGACGGAGGAAAGAACGAATTGTATTGATATCAGTTACTATTGACCTTATTTAAAGCTTCAAAACTTGGCATGTGGGATAACCTACGTTTAGTGGTTTTCTTTCAAACCGCTCAAAAAAACATTTCAGTTGAAATAGGGCAAACAATGCCAAAAAAACTGGTAGAAAATGCCAAAATATCGGTCAAAGAATTGACAAATAAACACATTTTGGGCCTCGAGGACACCACAAATAGCAGGGCTTGTGGAAGACTGACTGTACGCAGCACAATATGTCCCAATATACTTCCAAGTTTGTCAAAAAAACAATTCTTTCCTCTGAGGCAAGAGCTGCTTTAACTATCAGTTTTGCAAAGCTAAAATTAACAAAACTTTTCCAGTGCAACCTTGAGTGCAACTTACTTCAAAACTGAAGCTGAATAACTCAGAGAATTCAATTCGATATAATTTTACCAGATGTAAAAACTTATCTGTCACTTTCTTTTCAAAATAAAACAACTTCTCACTTAAAATCCAACAAGAGCAATCAGTCACAAAAAAATCAACGGCATTAAACACAGAAAGTAATTTGCAAAAAATAGCTAAAATCATTTGGCACACCAGAAATAGCAAACAAATGAATGACCTGATATGATTAGCTCAAGTAAACGAAAAGAGAAACTAAAATTTGAAAGCACATTTATCAATAAGTTTTACCTTTATAAATGTTGCGGTTAACATTTGCCTATTTGATGATATTTTCAAAAACCGGTTTGACTCAGGATCAAGTTAATTTTTTTCTAGAAAACATAAAGTAATAAAGAGAAATCATCAAAAAAGTTGCAAATTATGGCAATTTTTTCACAATTTCAACTAAACCAAGCAAGAATTTCTTTTTCGGTGTTGACAAGACAAAGCGATGAGAAAGTGTGAAGTTGTTTTTGCATTTTTTAAAACTCAAATTCCCACATTTTGTTTAGCAAGCAATTATCTCATGCTGGTGCATTTTTTACTTTGACGAATCAATCAATTTCGGATCAATTAGGGAAAGTACGTCAGCTGATCATAACGGAGCAGTGTTGAAAAAGACAATTTTTCATAGTATTTTCCTAAATGACTGCTTTTTTGTTCTTCTCGTCAACAATTTTGCAAATATGATTAGAAAAATTTTTGTTGAATTTGGTCAAATAAAACCATTAATTAAACGGTGGGCATAGCTTTGGCCCGTATTTTTCGGTTTTTTTTTTGAAAAAATCCTCCCCTAAAATAAACTTAAACTGTTTTTATTATTTGAACTGAAAACATAAAAAGTGACATCTATAGATTTTGCATTAACTCAGACTGCTAAACAATATAGCACAATCAAATGTGAAGCAGAAGGATCAATTTCAATAGAGGTCACTGAAGTTAAGGTAGTTGAATAAGAATTTTTTTTCATTAACCTCAAGTGTTGGATTTTCTGTTGTTTTAAATTCCACGAAGCATCAAAAATTAGCGAAGCACCAATTTATTTTTGTTTCTTACTAAAATTTATTTCTGGTCACCTACTATGTTAAGAAAATAGAAAAACTCTAATCTTAAAGTGTTATCTGTTTGTCAATCCAAAACATTTTTGTTTCAGTCTAGGAGTATAATTGTCTATCACGTCGCCAAAATGCAGCTAACGTGGAGTTTCATGCTAGCGATTGGTACTGACACAAAAGTTTGCAAAATCTGATTTGTATTATCTGTCCATAATGTGCAGATTCTAATAATTTAATCCTTATATTTAATTGGGAAAAAAACCGATTTCACCACAAAAGGCAGAACTGCATGCAAAAAAGTCAATTTCAATTTTCTCAATATTTCTGCAATATAGACCCTTTCAATTATTATTAGTCACCTCTTTAACCTCTTTTTAGAAATGTATCGATAAACCACAATTGTGTGAACAAAAGGTGTACACAGTCCGTACTAAAATACCTCTAGCGCTTCTGTAAGATTATGGCTTCGTATGTATCTGTAGATTTCCTCCTTCTCCTGCTCTGATATTTCAGGAACCGGTAACATTGTTACCTGAAACCATTAATTTGGCTAAATGTAGTTAGATATCAACTTCAAATTCCGATGAAATAATGTTAAAGTCTACTACTAGAACCCATCTCTAAACTTATCAAGAGTTTTAAAGGCCTAAGTGAATTAAATCAGGTCCATCGATGAATGCAGTAAGTAGGCTATAATATCAATACAATGACGTTTACAATTGTACAACTTTTCGCAATATATACAACTAAATTTGTTTTTAGCAAGAAGTCTTCAAATTGCCAGTCCAAATACGGTCACAATGCAGTACATGGTTTTGTTCTCCCAACGAATTGTACAGCTTCCGTCAGTATTAGCATCCCAGAAGCACGAACTAGCAGTGTGCAATCCTGCTCCATTTTTCTGCATAATGATGCAAGTGACGATATATTTGAAGGGCTTGTTCAGCTTCGTCAGCTGATTCAGGCATTGTTCTACAACGTTTGAGTTCCATTGATTCACTTTATTATGTTGGTACGAACTGCCACCAATTGTGTTCTCTATTGATTCCTTCACTATGTTGGACACGTCATCGACAACAAAAGTGAGTTCTTCTGCGCTTTGGAAATCGTCCATTTCTCTGTCTGAAAAACATTAACGAAATAAGGTCCTCGATTACCATATACCAGTAAAAGGTGATTAATTGGCACAAAAAATTGAACGAATCTAGGCTCTACCGAGTCTAGATAGAGCATTCATTTGTAAAATATCTGTTATGCAGTGAAAGTCATTAATATTTGTTTGATCAACAATACAAAAATTTAGCTTGGAATGGTAAACAAATTGAACCCAAAGTCGCACTAGGTGCTGAATTTGTTAATTCTTTGTGGGCAGTAACATGACAGTTCGTAGTCAAACATTACATATGGGGATAATTTGTTGACATGCCCGACAGTAGCATTTAGGCAGCGTAGCAGTTAGGCTATGCAACAAAATTGGGCCGCGATATGCCTTAACGAATAAAAAAGGGCCTCTGCCGAGTCTTTTTTTATTGTTCGAAATAACATTATCGGCCCTGTAATGCCTTTTCCTGACCTGATTATAATTGCGGGCTCAGGTTCCAATTGCTCAGGGCTCATGTCCCAATATTAAGAGCTATGGCAAAACAAATCTACTTTGACCTCAAGTTCAAAATGCAATCTTCAGAAATGTATATTTAAAAAAGCTGTAACAAATGATCTCAACACAAAAAAACACACACACGGAGCGCAGAATAATTTGCATCTAGGATTAAGACATCTATCTTAAGAAATCTTAAGCATATTAGAGCAGTAGAAAGATGGTAAGTTAGTACCATATGTACAAAAAGACAAATTAGCTAGGATAGCTAGGAATTGCTTCAAAAAATGGTACACCAAACTGTTAGAACTATAAACCAACGGTTATGATCAGAGAAATTGAACAGATTCAACGATAGCAGAGCTAGGAATTGTAGAAAGAGAATACCAGCCGAAAATTTTCGATTTAATTATTGGATCTTTTCCGTTTGTTAATCTAAAAGAGATGTTATAATGTTGAGTGAGCTAGGAAACAGATAGGAATATCGAATTTTTTTTCTCTCACACTAATTAATTAATTAATGAGAGAGAGAGAGAGAGAGAGAGAGAGAGAGAGAGAGAGAGAGAGAGAGAGAGAGAGAGAGAGAGAATTGAACGGAATAGAAATTACGTCTTTTTATATAGACAGTACTAAAAGAACATATCTATAACAGAATTAAGCGATTGAACATTAATAAACGCACGTGTAAGGATATTTATATCACAAAGCATGCATGAATCGATAAGAGTGGGATCTATAGAGCTATGTAAGAGACGTAGTACATTTTCTCGTTCATTTCCAGGTTGCATGGCCTTGCAGGTGAACCGGTGAATTTTCCCGAAGATCGGATTGTTGCAGAGCTTGCAGAGGCATGTACTTGGCTCATATTGATTGTAACAACCTCCGATGTAACCCGTTGGCATAAAATAGGGCAAATATACGTCTATTGCATGGTTTTGCGCTCAGAATGCCCAGAAAAACGTCTTCATACAAGTGATTTTGGAACTATAATTATAAATCCTGTCGTGGTTTAAAAACACAAATTTTAATATCAATCGAATATTTGATTATTTTATTTACTTTTGAAAAGAGAGTTTATCTCTCTTTCTTCGATGATTATGAAAATATTTCACTTTGCTCTTGGACAAAAACGTTAGGATTGCGAAACTGATAATTTTTACTCAACAGCCAAGAACATTATTGGAAAATTTCCCAGATCATATGAAAAAATTTTTCGTTTCGTTCGAAAACCGTAATTCATGAAGGTCGGAGGTCAGATTCATTTGATCCGGTCAAAAACTATCCTTCAGAGAAGATGCAAAATTATTTGCAACTTTTTCAATAATGATTTAATATGTGCATTTTGTAAAGTTGGCGAAGAAATGTTCCTACGCCTTCTTATATACGTCGCTTTTTTAATTGATTTTGCCTCCTGCTTTAGTATTAAAGTAACGCCAAAACAGTGGTCCAGAATCGATCTAACAAAGAGAAAGGAGTTTACAACAGGGAGCCGACCGCCTTACACGTGGAGAATTGTAAATGAAACTCAGAATTCGACTAACTTGTACTTGCAGAGCGAGACAAAAGGTAGGTCAAATTTTTGAGGGGGACTATGAAGAGAGTTACGTTCAATTGCACGAGGCTAGCTCTATTGGTTGGCGGTAAGTTATAATTGGATGAAATTTCTCGAATTTTTATATTTAGTTCCTATGGTGGAGTTTTTGAGTCCAGATCCCGGAATCTACGTTCTGCGAGTGATTTGGCATCCTGTGTTTGTGAACTTCAATGGTCGTTTAAAAACTGGTCTTTATTCCCTCACTGAATCACAAAATTTCACAATGCTTGTCGATTACAAACTGCCTAACCGTAAGTTCTTTTCTCAATCATCTATTGTTATGTTTTTACAACCTCGACAATTTTACAAGCTCGACAATTTGAGGGAGCTTGAACTGATCCTGCGAGAATAGATTGAGTAATTTGGAGCGTGGATCTGTTTCAATACGATGTGTATATCAGTTTATAAGGGGTAGCTTTTAAAAGTAAAATATACGAAAAAATTTACCTTGATTTTGATTTTATTATAATAATTTTGCGTCGTAGTTTGTGGATCTATTCTGTTTCGGTCCCAGTGTTCTTTATGCCCCTATTAAAATTTATGTGTTGTTATATAGCTCAATACTATGTAAAATTGGCACACGCGCCTGAGGGTGTAAAAATTAGACGCCCCCTGAGTTGGAGTGAAACACTGATCTGGGGGTGGGGGCTCGAGAGAAACCAATAGATCCCATTTTCTCTGCCATGATTTTGCTTTTTGCTACAGTTGTGTGGATAAGTGACTTTGGCTCACTCGTCTACATCTGCAATCCTGCCTCAATTTTGACCCAATACAGGGAAGAGTATCACGGTGGTCCCATTAACCACTATCTTATGTTCAATGGATCTGTTAAATACCACAGTCTTACGGAAGAAATTCAACTCAACTTTTCAGATCTTGGAAGGTAAGTTAAAACTAATTCGGATCTGTTCTGTCCCGTCCCCCCAGTGTTTTTACGCCCCCAGTTACAATTTGTATGTTGTTGTATAGCACGGGCGTAAAATATATAAGCACACTAAGCTGGGGGGGGTCGAAACAGAATAGATCCAATAATTCTTACCAGAAAATGAAATCTTAGGACCTGCTTTCTTTGAGACATGCAGCAATTGGAGACTCTGCTACAACCTGTTGTGTTAACTCTGAAAAAGAGTGATTTCATTGAGTCGAACGTAAGGGTTGAAAATTTCAAATCGGACGAACTAGAAGTAACGATTGGTGTACCACAAGGATCCCTGCTGGGACCACTACTCTTTTGCATTTTCATAAACGACTTACCATATGTACTGAAGTTCAGCGAGCTTTACATCTTTGCTGACGATTTAAAAATTCGCTGTGTAGGCAAAAGCGTGAAGAAGTACAGGAGGATTTGAATTCGATCTAAAGATGGGTTGCAGAAAATAAAATGGCCTTGGCCCTAGACAAATGTACGAATCTAATCTTCAGAGGAAAGGATAAAGCATACCAAATATGTGACAAAAAATTGAAACAACAAACAGAAGTGAAAGACTTGGATGTAATGGCATGTGGGAACTTGAACTGGTCATGTCATATTGAAAACAGGCTGATCATGGCGAACAAAGTGTTATGTAGTCTACGAAGAACTGTTGAGAAAGAAGTAAAACCATTCACTAAACTCGGTTTGTACAAATCGCTGGTGTTACCAGTCCTAATGTATGTTCTCAATTGTGCGCAGATCAGAAGAACAGATATGGTAAAACTGGAAAAATTTCAGAAAGCCGTAACTTGGATCTTGGGTTCCTGTCATGAACGATATATCAACCAACTCATGATACTGAATGTCTTACCTCTTCCGATGTACATCCAGTTGAATGATATCCTGACACTTGCTAAACTTAAAGATGACAAAAGCGAACACATCGTCTTCCCAGAAATAAACGAGCTTCCTGGAAGAAGCAAAAAACTGTTTAATATACGAGAAACAAAAACTGAAAAGGCGAAATCGTTTTCAAGACATGCAAGAAAGCTAATTGATTGAACAAAAATTTAGAGTTTCTCAACCCGAAGGGATTGAAAAAACGTGTGTTAAAGAAAATGTGGAAGTTTGTTAATGAAAGTATGAACGGCTGCGGAACGTGCACAGAGAATTGGACAAAATATTAATGTGTGACTTCTCAGTGATAACTGAAAATCCTCAAAACAACAACAACCAAGCCCCTTTCACATCGTTTTTTAAATACAGTTCATTGCAAGTGGGATCTTTTCCGATTGTGCCCCAAGCTTATTGGGTGCTTATTTGCACCCCCAGACAAAATACCATATTTTTACCTAATGATTTACTATGTAATAGCTCGTAGTCTGTAACTGGAGTGCGTACCGTACTGACGCTCAAAAGGAAAAAATCCCAAGTGATTTTAGAAAAATTCCTTTAGAACTATGAGGGATTGCTAATCTGATGAAAATCCGTGGATAAGTTTTTATAATAGCTGTAAGTTGAGCTGAGCTATTTTGCGGTGCTCTTGGTTTTTTACAATCCAAAGAATTTGGATTGTACTGGTGCGCTGTGTTTTTTTAAGATATTTTGACGCTTTTTTCTGATGACTTTTCAGCTTTCGAAATGGAATAAATTGGTAGAGCTCGGCGACCACACTTTTGGCCTTCATCGATGATGTGAAAGAAGCTCAGAAAGTCCCAAAAAGCTGGGACAAGGAAACGTGTCGGTCGGTGCAAGGAGGAACTGAGCCACGAAAAATACTAATGATTATGAAAGAATTTATGGCTGAACGGTACGATTTGGGAATTCTGTGTACTGAATGAGAGCCAAACGTGCCAAACAACTACTGGGCCAGGCCAGCTTTGATCTTTGGAGCAACGAGAGCGAATTTAGCGAAGATTCCAAAGGGATCCGAACCTGAACAGTTTGTATAAGCAACCGAAAGATACACAAGTGTAAAAGGGATTCGTAAAGATACTGAACAAGTTCGCAAAGTGTTTGCAATGCTGCATCAAAATAGAACGAAGTATGCCCAAACGACAAGCTACTAAGGGGACCTATTCTACATGGGTTCATTGGAACGATATTAAGATTTCTTGAAGGACCAATACCCCTGGGAGCTGTTATATAATCGGCGTTTCTGCAAGTGCAAGTTCCCGAACAGGAAAGCAGTTGCTTGGGGTTTTCTATGACGTCCAATAAGGAACGAACCTGTCAAAATATGCGAATATCAGCGTCATATATTTGATGCTTAGAGTTCAACAAGTTGTGCCAACTATGCTCTCAAGCGAGTGAACTCGATTCTGAGGAAAAGTCTTATATCGTAGCGAATGGAATTAAAGCAAGTTCTACGAGGCCAATTTCATCAAATCGGTTCAAACACTAGATCAAGCAGTCGCAGTCTTCCTTCATATAAACCTTTCCGCTCTAAACATATATTCGAGCTGAAGAACTGGCTAAGCAACAGGATTATGGTTTCCGGGGCAATCCCGAAAGTCTTGCGGTTTTTCAGCAACACGAAGCGGGTTGTTTTTGAACCCAATACAGAGGGCTCTGAGTTCTTCGACTGCAAATCACAGTTACTGATGTTATTCCTCACGTATGCAGATGAAGATTCTGTGAGTTGTTTCCCCAAACTCAATGTCGTCCGTCAGTCCAAGTCGGAACTGAGGCACGATATATACTAAAGAGTACGACAAAATTTACGTGTGAGCGTTAAGAAGTGGGAATTCTGTGGAAGGAATCAGAACTAAACCTGCCGAACAACTACAGCTCGGACTTGTTTCAGGTCAGCTTTACTCTTTGGAGCGATGATTTCAAAGGGGCGCAAACCCGAGGAGTTCGTATAAACACCCGATAGATCCAGATGTGAAGAAAGGATTTGTAAACACACCGAATGAACTAATAAAGTGTTTTCAACGCTGCGTCGAAATACAATGTAGCATGCTCAAGCGACAAGCTACTAACTGGATCTGATCTACGTGAGTTGATGTGAACGATATAAGGATTTTTTGAAGGACCAATAGCCCTGAGAGCCAATATCGAATCGATGGTTCTGCAGGTGGAATTCTCAAAAGGGAAAGCAGTTGCTTGGGGTTTTCTTTGGCGTCCAAGAAGTGACGAACTTGTTAAAATATGCGAATATCAGCGTCGTGTGTTCGAAACTAAGAGTTCAACAAATTGTTCCAATTATGCTCTCAAACGAGTGAACTCGATAGTGAGGAAAAGTCTCATATCTTAGCGAAGGGAAGGCAAAACAACTTCTACGAGGCCAATTTTATCAAGTCGGCTGAATCATTAGAAAAGGAATTCAAAGTCTTTTATCAACTGAAAACCTTTGCTCTTTCAAGATGGATTCGAGTCGAACAATTGGATAATTAACAAGAATGAATGCGGTTTTCGAGGCACTCTCCGAAGTTTTGAGGTTGGCCAGGAACACGAAGCAGTTCATTGTTGAACCCAATTCAAAGATCTCTCTGTGCTTGGACTACAATGGACAGTTGCTGGTGAAAGTCTCCAAGTATGCAGATAGATTCTGTCAATAGTATCTTTAGTATTTGACCGATCGAGGAACCAAGTGGATTTAAGTATTTGCTGACGCGTCCGAAGACAATGCGTGCAATGACTTATAGGTGTTCTCTTTCCAAGGATTACCTAGCCGACTTAGCATTTATTATCGCAAAGTGGTAGTGATGACAATTTTGGAAGCCACGCTTGGCGGCGGTCATGGCAATCCCATTGAAACATATGGTCAAGGGACATGAAATAAAGATAATTGCTTGTAGTTATTGTTCACACTCAACTGCAGTACTGAAGCGTATACACAGTAAAAAACAAATGTTTGTTGCCAATTGAAGGAAATTTATGACGCACCGTACAATCGATGGCTGAGATACTGGTTGCATTAGATGTTTCACTGTGGAAATACCTGAGTGGTATTAACAAAACAGCAAATATTGGCACCTGAGCAATTAAAACGGAGAAACTCAGGAGAAGCCAGTGGCCCACCCACTGGCTGAGCCTGGTTGACGTGACCAGAAAATGAAACGCGAGAACAGATGAACCCAGTCAGCCTCTCTTGAAGAGAATACACCTGATTCGATCTTCATGACACAAGCAGAAAGGAAAGTTGTTATTCAGAGCGAACTATTCAGTAACTTCAAAATGTAAGTGAATACGGTGGTATACGCACAACTACGGCGAGCATTGAATAAACACATATCTGCACCACATAAAGTAAGAGTTTGAGAACAAAATGCAAAGGCAGTTATCTTCAAGTTACTACAGCAGGAACAGTTTACTGAAGTGTCTCAAAGCTGAGGAAATTCTAAAAAGTGGCATAATCCTACAGTTTGCCCCCTTCCTTGATTAAGCAGGACTTAATCGCGCCAACGGCAGAATAGGCAATAGCCATTTGGACTTCAATACAAAGCTTCCAATATTGTTGCATTGGAAACATTACGCAGTTGAGTTATCCTTGCAAGATCAGCACAAGAACAATCGACATTAAGGCACTGATTATTTTAGAAACAATGTTCAGTAAAAGATGTGGTTCGTGGGCATACGAAATGCCCTAATTTAAATCAAGAGCAAGCGCGTTGCCCGCAGAAAAGACAGATCACTGTAAAGATTGCTGAAGATACGAAAAGCGATGGTGCTTTCTGTTTACGTGTCTGACTGTAAGGGTGGTAGATATAGAGGTATTATCTTAGTTGAAGACAATTAGTTGTCTCAATGCAATTGTGTGATTTTTTGCACGAAAAAGCGAGCCGAGAAAAATTGTCAGCGACATCGAGATAAACTTTGTTTTGGCTGAACGAGAGTTTGCAGCGCATTTTGCACTATGGAATAAAGAAGGTTTGAAGAAGTTTAACCTACACGAATTTCGCACTTCGGAGGAATATGGAAGTGGTTGGTCAAAAATTGCAAGAAAGCAATGTATATAGTGTTGAAGAACTGATCGGTCTCTGAGGATGCTCTTTCATCTACGATTTGTTTTGTTGAACAGAAATTGAGCGAAAGGCGATTGACTCCAGTGAGTTCAGATGATAAAGACTTACAGCATTGACACCGATCTCTTTTTGCTTGGCATCACAAATGTTTGCTTATCCTATCTACCATGCGTGGAAGGTGTTATTGGTCAGCGCAAGCTCCAATAGAGCTTGAAAAACTAACAAATCAGTCGAAGCTCTTTTATTTTGTCTTCCTTATTTTGACATACATTGCGTATTGATGCATAGTTTTTGAACAGTAAATTGCTACTGTGTCTTGTAATAAAATTTATTCTTGAGCAGCCATTTGTTTGTTACTGTGTTCTGTGTCTACAAACTGCTTGAACTTTAATTCAGTTGTTACAACCGCAAGCTTCTGGTTTTTTGCTTTATGAGTACAAAGAACTAAAGGCAACAAACCGGTCCAATTTGGTGTTGCAAAACTAAGATTAGCTAAAAGTCATGATCTGAATTTGCAATGCAACGGTAATCTACAATATAGCTGATAATACAGTTCACAAAAGTTTACTGCAAAAACATAAAATCCGAACAGATTTAAAACCGCGGAAACACATTGTGTGGTGTAAAGTTTTCCTCGTTACATCATTGTTGTTTATTGTCGGTTGAAATCTGATTACGATTGTCAAATTGATTACAAGCTTCCCTCTCGATTAAGTTTGTTTGATGCCTCTTCGCGATCCGTTATTTCAAGCGATGAGTCAGATCACAGTTTGTGAAATATTGCTCTGACTAAGAAGACAGGCCGAACTTCTCGATCGTTTCTTAACGGCCAGGGTTTTCAATTCTGATTTTTAATAGCCACGATTAAGGCAGCTTGAGAAGCTGAAAGATCGGCAAAGAACTTTCAGCAGACTTAATCCGGCAATTGCTAATTATTAATAACACATTGGTTTTTGGTGAACAAAGTCCTGGAAAAACAACCTCTATTTTTCATACGAGTGGCTTCATTCAGTTATCACCTTTGCCTTCGAAAAGCAGTTCATGTGTCTTTTGTCTATGTCCACAAAGATCGAATCTAAGCGTGTCAGAGGTGGTTTTCGGTCTGTTTCTCAGGGGTCAATCGGGATGAGGCGTGCAACTATCAGCGAAAAAAGGCCGAGGAAGAAGTAAAAGTTTTTTTTGAGCTTTGCTTTTTAACTTTGAATTTTTAAAGAGTGAATTACTGCCCAGGGACATGTAAGTTTATTGTCAATTAATTTTGGTTGGACTTACATTTGGTACCCAATATGTCGTTTGACGTTGAGAAAAGTTCGTTCTTTTTTGCCTGTTTCTGGTGTCAAACTTTTCCTTAGATCCACCGTGAACAGATCCAAGAAAACTGACTCCAGACGTCAAGTAAAGATTCCCTTCCTAACCCAGGGGTATCTTCGCAGTATCCTCGAATGCGTTGTTTCGAATCCGATGCTTGTCACCGTCACTTAAGCTAGCATTTTTGATATTGTTTGGATGCTTTTTGATAATGGAGATTCGAAAACAGATTTAGAGATGTGTTCTCCTATATGTTTAAAACTGTTGAGAGGCCTATTGTTGATGCGAATGTCTGCAGTCTAGATATGAAATCAAATTTTCGATCTGATCATACTGTGTTACGTTAATATAACTCTGGTTGTAAGATTTTATTTTTATGACGTCGTAGATATTTGTTGTGATTGAATCTTTTCATAGTTTGGGTTAGTCTAAAAGAATTCTCTTTTGATATTTTAATTAAGAGGTTATGAATCAAACCAATGAAGTAAATTTCAAATCAGGACCATCATTATTATTGATAACGATTTCAAATTTCGAATGAAGGTGTTATCAAACATATGGAAATATGCAGACTAATAAGGTGACCAAGTTGCCCGGTGTTGACCCACAGTGTATTTCAGCACTGTCTAAGTTAAATTGCATCGTAAACATGAATGATTCATTTCAAATGAAGTTGAAAAACTCAAGTCCCACTGTTCAGAACGATATCCGACTGCTTCACTTCTGGCCATAGCTTTCGTCCGGCAGCCATGTCTCTTGGCTAACTTTGCTGCGGACTACGCCGACTCTAGACAGAGTGCACGTCAGCCTTTTCTAAAATCAGCATGTACATATTAAAACAGAGTAGAAATTAGTTATCGAAAACTTCGATAAGAGATCAAGATGCTCGTTCTAAAAATGGCGACCAGCTCACACCTTCACATGCGTGAATGCGTCATGAATTTCGGGTCGGTTGCAATAAGAATCCGGGTCGGGTTCGGGGAATGAGATTACTGGTCGGGGCGGCAAGCGGTGTAATGAGAATCATGGTTAAGTAAAAGGTGCGCGAATGTTCGACATCTAGATTACGTTCAGTTATGCCACAAAATGTCATGAGGCAACTGATTGGCCAATTGAAAAGCTGGCTAGAACAACATAGGTGTGTGTATAAAGAAGTTGCAAACAATGCTTTGCTAATGAAATATTACCGCAAAGAAATTTGCTCAACCGAGACAAAGACATGCAGATTGAAAAGTTTAACTCGAAATATCGGATTTTTTGACATACTCGTTCATGCACTCACAAATACAATTAGGACGTTCACAATATAGTGATACAGCGAAGTTTTCAAATTAATGCATATACGTTGTCATTACTTTTGGCATATAATGTAAGCACACAAATATTAATGTCTAGTTTTATCATTTTGGTGCTTATCTTTCATCCGATTGTCATTATATTCTTTTCCAATCGATAGCAGAAATCTATCCTGTATAACCATTAATGCCGACCAGTTACCGTGAACAAATTAAAGTAGTTCTGTTTACCAAGAGGGAGATTAGTTTTTGGGGTTGCAAGCAGGGGGTTGGGTATACATGACAGGGAGTGGGGGCAGAAAAGAAGAGCAATCTTCCGTTGTAGTTCCAATTACACCCCAGGCCACGATTTTCCTATTTTTCACATTGTTTTATATAAAAGTAGACGCTCTTGCGAGTGGCATGCGTAGCACACGTTCTACTATATCGATTTTTTATTGTGTGTTTGGTGGATTCGTATTGGATTATCTTGAGTGACTATCTTGAGACACCATTTCTTAAAGTTGTTGAATACTTGTTCGTTTTTTAAGAAAAACTACCTGTTCGATCAACAAATTTGGTGAGCCGAATTCTCGCAGCCACAAAATAAAATTCAAACAGTAAATAACACTTTTAGAAGTAAATAACACTCTAGAAAAACGACTTTTTCGTCTTGACTACTGGAATTTTTATTTGGATTCTTTGAAACTTGAACAACTGTGATGTCCGAACGTACACGAGAGTCCTAATTTTAATTTTAAAACTGAACAAAATTGCTGCAACATAAATATTTTTGTGGTCGCTTATGTCTCCTGAAATAGCCCTACAATCTTCCCATTCAAAATATTCAAAACTTCCTCATGCGTGTATTACTCTTTTTTGCCTGAATTTTTTTGTAAATCTTTAATGGATATAGCGTTCAAATTATAATCGATAGAGGTTGGAACTGGCTGTACTAAAACCAAAATGTTCGAGCTTCTTTGTTTTTAACAAAAGTCACTATGCTTCATTTTTGTTTTGTAGGCACAACTTGACAATAATTTCAAGAAACCTTGCATGGACTCAAGTTCACCAATTGGGCGTCGTAGAAGTCACTGATATCATCAGTGATATCCATGTAAGTAAATATTTCACGTCAGATTTTAGTTAAAATCGTGTAATTTTTTAAAGCACTTCGAGTTCGAGATTCAACATGAGTAAAAATGATCATCTATATTTTACACCCTATCTACATGACTAATTGATCTTTTAATTGTGATTATTATATATTGAAATCTGAAGCATCTGCTTTCTAGACAAGCCAATTATATTGATTAAGCTAATAGGTGTAAAGGTGAACGCAAAGTGAGCCGAAGTAAAAGTAAGCCGACTTAAAAGCAAGCCGAAAGTTATGTAATCTATCAGAAATAATACATTGTTAACCATTACAATCAACACTGCGCATAGTATTATAGTGCATAATGTATTCCAATGCACCAAAGAAACAAAAATACGTCAATTTTTAGACATCTATTGGGTACGGGCCTCACTGGATCGCCGTCCATGGCCATGCCTCTCATCCACTGTGGGATGTAATCCAGAACCCGCGGGCCGGTTATCGCGGCGAAGCGTACCCACCGGCCCGCCAGGGCCATTTTAAAATTCGGGTATCCCAAAATTTTTTGGCTTACTTGACCTCATTTTCAAAATTTGGCTTGCTTGCCTATCGGCTTACTTGACCGCCACCAGGTGTAAAGTATAATGTTTCTTTTCTGAAAATAGAAGCATAACCAAATAGTGGAGCAAATCGGCGATTAATAGCTTCGCATGCATCCTCGTATCATGGAGAGAATTACTTCATAACGAGGGTGAAAATCTCAATTATTGTCTCGTGCGAATTCAAATAATTTCTTTTCTGAAATACCAGGGTTCGGAACAGAATTGAATGGGAGCATTGGTCCATTTCTGAAATGACTTCTATTAATCGCCCAATTAGTTTTAAAAAAAGTAATAAAAGTGGGAACCCCCCCCCCCCCCAGTCCTATGTAGCCGAAATTTAGGTACCACCCAAAAACTATTGTTTTGCCCCCTTCTGAAAACGTTTTTTTTTCATAATATCGTTCATGGTTTAAAAAATCGACAACCATATATGTAACAATTTTTGGGATCTGTATTTAATATTTTTGAGATCTATACGTAATAACACAAAAGCATTCATAATGTTTAAACATAAAAAAATGGGGAGTGCCTGATTTACTGAAGGGGGTGAGGCGCTAGCGGAAGGGATCCTAACTAAAAGTGCAGCAGCTTTTTGAAGCATTGTTTAAGGAATTTGGCTATTAATACACGGCAATTCTCTGTTTCAAGTTCAGAAATAGACCAAGGGTTTCATTCAATTCGATACAGAACCTTGGTATGTCAGAAAAAAAATGTTTTTTTTTTTGTAGTCACACGTGACATTAATTGAATCGTCATAAGGCTTTTTGCGTAATATTTAGATAAGGAGTGTGTCTACGTCAATGCAAGTGAATGACTGCAGATCACTGAGTGTGTATCGTGATGAAGAAGTTTCACTACCTACTGGGAAACTGTCCTACTCGTGGATTGTGGAATCAAAGACAGTCAATTTCAATGTTACCACTTCTGAAAATGTCTTCTCGTTCTGTCCACAGTAAGCTCCCAGAAACTCATTTTTATCGGGGCTCACACTTAAGTTTTGTCTTTACCTGAAGTTAATAACTTGAACACAAACATCGATGGAATCTTGACAGCCTTCTGCGGGTTACGTTTGCTAATGACTGCCAATTAAGGATAATAAATTTTCACGCTGTTCCATAAAAGTTACGCAGCAGGGTATTTAAATCTAGACTACGAGTTTAATGTTTTAATGTGTGGCACTATATTTTTTCTGTAACCCTCGCTCGGCGATTTTACTAAGTGAGCCCCTTGAAACAAGAAATCCGCAGGATAGCTTTAATGACCTTAAGTTCGAGTTTAAGAGCTAAATTTAAGTGCTATTCGTAGATCTTAATACATAGGTTCTGAGCTGCTGTCTGGGATTTCATTTCTAACCGTGCTATTATTTGAAGGGGCTCAAGTTCAGTTCATAATGTGCGATCACAAATTTGGTCCAGGATGTAGAATAGAACATTTTATATGCGGTAGCATTTGTGGCAAATGGAGACAATTATCACGAACATGCCAGGCGCGATATACAATAATAAACAAGCTATTAAGTTAAATTATATATTTTTTGAATTTAATACAAATAAAATTTAGATCTCAACTCGATTACAAAGGTTTTGTTGTAAAGATGTTTACAAAATTAATCTGTTAGATTTCTGGTTGTAGCATCCACATTTAGGTCGCATTTACAGCCAGAGGATAATTTAGGTCGCATTGAGTTTTCGACAGAGGATAATTGTTTTTTTTTGTTTATAGACAAACTGGTGACTACAGGGTTCTGTGCTTGCTGAGGATGAAGACATTTTGCGATGGGGAGGGTCACGAGATCAGTGGCAAGAGCAGTGTGCTGAAGATTAAGGTGCTCGACATTTCAAATGATGATCCACTCGTCAGCGACCAGAGTTTTAATAGCGGCCTTCAAAATGTTAGTTTTCTCAATAATTAAGACCAGCTTTTCAGGATCACCACATTAACCCATCTTGTCAACCCAATTGATTAATTCAGCTTCATATGTTGGGTCATATTTTCTTATATTCAAAATCGTAACAAGGAGCTCAGTCTCGGTAATGCGCGTTTGAACATAATCTTCCGACTTCGCTCATCCACATTTTGATTTAATAGTCTTCCAAACGAAGAAGACATAGAAAACTTTCAAAATTTTTTTTTGTCGAAACTAAGTGATGTATGAATAAAAGTCGCCTAAAAGTCAAATCATTAAACAAATTAAACAATGCCGCTTAAAAGGGCCTATGATATATGCCATGGAAGAGACTGCGCGACAAAGGAAACATTAATTATGACCAAAGTTCAATGTCTATTTAAAAAAACACGTAACAAATTCAAAATAGTATCACATAAAACCTAAATTAACCAAATTAACTTCAATAAAACAGATAGGCAAAAAGAGACTATGTAGCAAGTAAACAAAGAAGACTAAAAAGGGCAAAATTATCATCTGGCATTATTAAATAGTTTCTCTAATAACTCCATAGACCTTGAGACCTTCCGTTATCCAGAATATGTCTTACGACTAAAAAAGAACGAAAAATACTAACACATTAAAAAATGTGCTAAAAATCAGTGTTCTACCCAATAAATTCCTAAGCTTTTAACTGATGAAATTTTACATATGTTTAAATGGATCTTTGTTAAATGCCGGTGGGACTTGTCTTCAGTATGCTATTGTGAGAAGACACTGAAAATTAAACTCCATTTTGGTCAACTATTCCAAAATCACATAAAAATGTTGTGAAAGCCAGTAGATGTTTTATACCAGAAAAGCAACCTGTCACAAATGAGGCAAAGCTACAAAGTGACGGAAATAAAATTAAGAAGAGGCAAAACTCAAAATGTCATTTCATAACTGCAATCCTTAAAGAGGTTCATTCTTACTCACTAGGAAGCAATTGAAGCTTGTGACTGTCCAGATTATACTTTACAACTACAAAACAACGCCAATTAAATGAAAAAATGAAAACATCAATTAAGTTTTCTAGAAAACGTTACCGAAATCGATAAAAACGATAATATGTTCATTGAGAGCGTTACATATGCTCAATTGCACCTTCTTTAAACGTCATTTTGGTGACCTGCCATTAATGTAATTATTTCAAAAAAGAGATTAAATGGGAAAAAGTGGAAAACTTAGGTCCAAGATATCATTTCTTAAAACATAAAAACCCAGTGACTACTAAAATCAATCGAAAACAAATGCAACACTTCAGCTGAGACAAAGCTACTTTCATCTGACCGTAAACGAAGAAAAGAGAAAAGGAAAAAAAATCTGGCAAAGGCTCAAATATCAACTGTTTTTTAAAGCAAATTTTTCGAAAAGGCAAGTATAATAAGCTTTCAACTGAAAACCTTAGATAGGGTAACTTATAGCTCCATAGGATGCCAATGAAAACTGTCACCAGTGATACTAAGTCATATAAATACAAAGTAACAAATAATAAATAAGAATTGATATTCAAAAACCATATTAGGCAAATAGTGTTGAAGTCGTGAAAATCAGGTGCTTATAATTGAAAAATTGATATTTGTTCAATTTACCTCCTTTTTACAGCTCCCACAAGGTTTCGAATATTTTTTTGTTCCGAGCCTCTTGAGGGGGAGGAACTATATACTCAAATGTGTTTCTTTTGTTCAGTCAATTTTGACCGATCGATATATCATACAGAGCTGTGAGTGGTATCATTAAAATGCCCCTCCAGAGTAGAATATGAAATTAACAAGATTTTTTTTGAGTTTCGTATTTTAAAGTGAGTTATCGAGTTTTGAAGTTTTGTGAATAATAGACTAATTTCCTTTTTTTTATTCACATTTTCCGGAATTTTGCCTAAAATTTCGTAAATTTTGCTAATAATTGTGAAAATTGTTAACAATTGTACTGTTTATGTTGTTTTTAGAGACAAAAAAAGTATTGTTGACTATTTTGATTTAATTTTTCTGGCTAAAATTTTGGCTACGTATTTCAAAATTCAGCCTTTTTCATCAAAAAATTGTCCGCAATAAGCTTCTTTAGTCCATTTTGATTAAATTTGCCGGAAGTGCACAGCCCAAAAACTGCAAAAACAATCTTTTTAAACTGCAAAGTTAGCTAGTCTTACTTCCAATTCCATTGAGAGTAGTCTTGAATCAAAATTTTGCCGTTTTTCGTTAACTTTACTCTATGATTATCAAAAACGCAGCATTTATTTTTAATCTTTTAACTAACAAATTATATAGATCTAAAGCATTCGAAACAATTGAGTGTTCTAAATGGACGAACAGCAATAGCGTTCCAATTTATTGTATCTTTTTCCTGTGCTCACAAGATTTTGGTCGTTTTGAATTTAAAAATGTTTTATTTTAATTAAAATGTGTTTTAGTGTCAGCAAAGAAAGAATGCTTCTTCTTCCTCTGTTGAGATAAATTTTTTTTGGTTTTTATGTATTGGCCACTTCATCACATTTTTTTTCTCTTTTTTGTCACATTATTGACAGTTCACAAATTAAGTTATTGGCTCTAAAAATAAGGCACAATTGAGCATAAAAAGTCCTGAAAGGCATAGATTATGGTTTCAACGGCTTCGACATCCCTTTCTCGAAGAATTTAATTGATTTTTTTTACAATTGTCTCTAACTGTCGTTTTTACTTTGTCTTTGTAGTCTATGAAATTAGCTGGATAATAACAGTACTTATTGGCATTTTTTGATGGAATAAATGAGCCTGTTTTCTGATTTGAATAGATAGCTGATGGCTTTCATGACTTTGAAAACAATTGTTTTCAAAATTAAAAAAAAAACTCTTTTTAACGTTGTTTAACTTTGCATTTTTTGTTTATTTGTTTCCAAGTCTTGTTAATTATAGGTTACCTATAACATAATTGTTGTCAAGTGAAGGTGCAGGTTACAAAATCTAATCTTTTTTTAAAGAACTTGTTATGAATTTACTGGCTTTGACACGGGTTTTTCGCACAAAAAGTAAACTAATTTTTATTTTTCTTCCTTTTTTAACGTTCCTTTGTCGACATAAGACATATTTTGAGTTCTTACAGGTCTCATGCGCTTCCTTTTGACGAATAGACGAATCCATTTAATTTTTTTATTTTGTAGCAAGTGGCTTTCAAGACTTTGAAAATAATTGTTTTCAGAAAAAAATTTCAATAAAATTTGCCCCTATTCTTCTTTTTGGTCTACTTTTTACCTCTTCTCATTAATGAGAATGCCTATAACAAATTTCTGGCATTTGAGGAAGGCTCAAGGGCCGAAAATGACTTTACGGCTGCGACAGCGTTTTCTCGCAAGTTTCAATTGACTTTTTTGTTGTCTCCATTTGTTGTTCATTTTGTAACCAAAAAATCTTTAATGACAGGTCTTAAAGCGCTCCTATAGAGGCTTATGTGATCATATACATAATGGATTTTTTCAATTACCATCGAATGGTTTTCCTTTGAATTAAATGTTTTTAATGAATAAAAGCCAATTTTTTTATCTTTGTTGTTTTTTGTTGTTCCTGTTGGCTATGTGATACCTAGTCGCGTTAATTACAAGTCTAATATGACATATTTTCGAAGGTAGGTGCAAGTGAACAAAATCTATTCTTTTTTTAAAGAATTCGTTTTGAATTTACTGGCTTCGACAGGGCTTTTTCGCCCAAAAAGTAAACTAATTTTTTATTTTTGTCTATATTTAAGGTCATTTTTCTAGACTTCAAACATATTCTGAAAAATAACACGTCTCAAGCGCTTCTCTTGGAAAAATAGACGAACTTTTTTCATTATTCCATTTTGTAGCCAATGGTTTTCATGAATTTGAAAATAATTGTTTTCGAACAAAAAAAAACAAAAGTGTTATCTATATTTGCCCTTTTTCTTTTTTTATTCTACTTGTTACCTATTCTCACTAATTAGATCCCACTATGCCGCATTTTGGCGTTTGCGGAAGGCTCGATTGGACATATTTTGGGGGCAAAATATGGCTGTAAGGCTTCGACAGCGTTTTCTTGCAAGTTTCAATTGAATTTTTTTTGTTGTCTCTGTTTGTTGTTCTTTTCAGGTCTTAAGGCACTGCTGTAGAAGCGTATGTGATCATAAACTTATTGGATGTTTCCAATTGCCATCTAATGGTTTTCTTTATATTGAAATTAATTGTTTTTAGAAATAAAGCAAATTTTTTTTATCTTTGCTGTTTTTTTTGTTCCTTTTTGTCTAAAGGTTACCGAGCCTTTTTATAGAGTGGTACCATATCTTTTCTAGTAAAGTACACGTTTTTTTGTTTACTTTCAGTTTTATTCGACGCTATTTTGAGCTTCTGTAAGTTTTTTTTAAATAGACATAAAGTTTTGGATGTAATTAATGTTTGTTGTTTTTGTTGATTGATTTTGTTGTTCGTCTTGACTTGCTTTCTTAATAGTGGCTGATCTCATCAATGTAATGCGGCATTTTTGCTCCACTGAGTTATTTGCTTTTGAGGCGATCTTTGTTCACACACATATTCTTGAAAAATATTTGAATTTTTGGGGTTTTCTATCTGTTCGTATTTGGTTGACATTTATGCCAAAAATGTGGTTGAGCGGGGTCGGAACTTGATGTGCGAACGCACATTACCGAGCCTCCTTGTCTTACTTTAAAAACACATGGTTAGAGTATAATTACTCTTAAATACTGCTGCTAATTCTTCAGAAATGATAATAATTCCAACTGTTTGCGAAAAACTTTCTTTGACAATAAGGTCGATTAATCAAAAGGAGTTATATTTTAAAGAGCCGGACAGCTTTCTTTTCCAGAACACTCATAGGAATTGGAGGTGAAACTAAACCTCTTCGGAATGCTTTAGTGTTGTCTCAGCACTGGTTAGCTTAAACTTTGTTCGTCCGGCAGATTTAAATGAATGTTGCTATAGGAGCCTAATGGTGCATTTTTGATGAAAGAAGGCTGAATATTATTAAAAAATTTTAAACTAATTGTTAGCCAAAAGTTGGGATGAAACACTTCGGCAATGCTCCTTTTACTTTGAAATTATAAATTAGAAAAGCAGCTTGCGGAAAACCCATCAGAAACACTGTCATCGGGGAACTTTACACATATGTGGTTTGTCCTTAAACTAAAACAAATTAGACTAAAGTTTTCAAGCGCAAGTCATTTTTTTGATTGAGTTACGTCATGTAGGATCAAAATTTGATCGTCCAATTTTTCCAAGAAATTTCGCGAGAGAGGGAGAATTAACGTCACGCATTCAAAACACTGTTTTTGAGAGGAAGAAGTGATTCAGAACATTTGAATTTCTCACCGTTGCTGTGTGAGCAAACATTTTATGAAAAACGGCTCCTCCGATCATTTGAACGGCTCAGCAAAACAGGAAACTTGTGTTAGGCAATGACAAAACAAAACAGAAGCAAAAACCTTGGAAAATTGCAAAAAGCAAAATATCTTTGAAAACCAGGGGCGTCAAACTAAAAAACCTCATTAATACCAGCCAAAACTCTTAACCACAACATTTCAGTAGATCTGATTCCTGGAAAAGAGACAATAGAAATACAAATGAAGATAATTTTCACAAATCCACTTGAATATTTTGAAAATGAAAGGTATCTCAGTCAGTAAACATATGAACTGAAAATTAGAGGTAATGAATTCACCAACATTACGCCATATAACAAGGCGAACAAAGGTTGTTGCTTTCGAGACTAAGCAGTAGCACCAAAAATGTACAAGGCTAAAAAATTCATTTCACTTTTTTTGAAAATTTCAAAATCACGATAATGACCGCTCGGAACTCTGGCGACTTTTTGGCTCCCCCTATTGATCTTAAGCAGCCAATGAAGTATGTTATTAATGAGATTAAGGGACGAGACGACAATAATTTTTATAGAAACTAGCAAATTGCACCATTTCACTAAAGTTTTTCTAAAGCGAACAGTATATGTAATTGAAAGTACTATCTATGAACTGAAGCAAATAATTTGGATTATTGAGGCATCTTTAGCAAGAGATAAGACTTCTAATTGAGGGTACTAGGAGACTAGACAACAAATTGAACAATGAAACCCGATAAGTTCAAAAAATTGATAATATTTCTTTAAAAGAATTAGTGATGAAGTCATAGGCAGCATTAGCTTTGAACTGAAACCATTCAAACAATGTAAAAAAACCCTATTAGACCTGTCTTTGCAACCTATTAGCAACCTATTAGACCTGTCTTTGATAGAATCAAATTATAAGACAACCAGAAGTACAAATACTCAAGAACCTCAAAAATCGAGAAAAATTTTTTTGAGAACAAATGGTGTCAAAGTCAAGAAAGCCACCAGCAAACAACTCAAACCATCATTCACGTGCTTTCGAGAAATGTGACCTGTATTTATCGATGGTAAGTGATCAGATTTAAAAAATAACAAAACCAATAGTGTCGAAGTATTAAAAAGCATTATTCGCTGAACGTTAATAATTTAAGCATTTGCTTATAGGTACAATTGAAACACATGCATCATATTAATAGCACTCAATAGAAAGATGGTTGAAGAAAGAAGTGAAATTGCCCTACTTGAACAAAAATTCGCTTTCAAAAACCGAAAATTTGTTCAAATAACTCTTTCTCACTCCAGTTTGAAGTATCTTTGAAAAAAATTTGCTTCAAACCTCGCTATCCCGCTCTCCCTTAATTCTGCAGCCTGATTAAAATCACCACTCTAATTTAGTTTTCACTGACCTAAAAGAGTGTGATCAGATCTTGAAAAAAGAGAGAACTTCAATTAAATCCAGATACTTTAGACTGTAAAAAACTACGATTACCGCAAAATAACTTAATAACTACGCTCAGCTTACAGCTTCGCAGCTTTAAACGAAAACACGCTTTCATACAATTTTATCATAATTCATTGAGCAAGACAAAAAATTATGGTAAAATATAGAAAATGTGAACAGAAACAACTGAAATCAGTCAAGTGTCCACAAAACTATAAATCCTAATAATTCCGTTAAAAAACGCAATTCAAAAAATTCTTTTTAATTCTATAATCTACGTTGGACGCGCTTTCTAATGATATCACTCACAACCCTCTACGATGAAAATATCGATCGGCCGAAATTAACTGAACAAAAAACCTTTTGAGTATATAGTTCCTCCCCGATTAAAGTGGATTGGAGCAATTATTGAATTTTTTTATCTTGACCAATTGTCGAGTATGTTTCCTAATATGTGTTTTATTTAAATTGACATCGTTGATTTACCCTTTATCTTTGCCCTGCGATTCATGTTTTTCTTTTCACTTTGTTTGTGCACCTGAGTTTTAATTATACCATTGAATATTGCAGACAGCATTCAAATTTGCTGTTGTCTGTCTATATTCCATCAGCTAGATCTTTTCTGATCAAATTGTTGGTGCTCAAATCAGGGACTGCGCTTGTCAAATTTTTTTGGCCTTCTGTCGGAGTTATCCAGGTTGATAAGTCATTCACTACATAGCACACTTTGTGTTGACATTGACTGCCAGCTGTAGTCCGTGTTGACGACGAACTAGATACATTCGATTTTAATAAAAGTCAATATTGGCCGAGGTAAGTAGTTTTTGCTTTGATGTGACAAATAGAATTAAAAGATTAAAAAGATTAAAAGTTAAATATTAATCAACGGGAAAAATAGAAAAAATTTTAGACAAGATTTAGGAAGAATTGCAGTTGTGTTTGGGCTCGGAAATAATATGATTACAAAAAGCTGGGGCAAATAATTTAATCTCACTAAACAAAAAGAAAAAATATACATTTTTTACTCAGGAAGAAAATTTGTTGGAGATTGTTGCGTATGACAGCAGTGTTGACAGTGAGAGTGGAGACCCTCTTCCGATGGGGAAGAGGAACAGGTCCAATGTGTCATGCTTCTGTCCCCTCACTGTCCATCAACCTGAGAAGGGCATTCAGGGATGTGGATTGGATGATGGCAACAGAATCGAAGCGTCAGCTATACATCTTTCTTATTTTTAAACTCTTTTTTTTTGCTCAGAATGGAAGAGTGGTAATTGCAATGTGCAACATTTATTCTCACAGTTTTTCTGTTAAAAATTTGAAAGTTTATCAGAAAACATTTACTAATGATGAATTTGTCGTCTGTTGTCTTGAAAACTTTTTCTGTCTGGAACTGTATTCTTATCTATAAAGTGTACTTTTAAGTAATGTAGTCGGTATTATATTGTATAAAAGTTACGGTTATAAACTTTTACGGTTAGTTCCTGTTTCAGTTACTGTGTTCTCAATTGCGCACTACTTGCAGGCAGTTTGAAAAATAAGTCATTCTGTTTCATGAAAAGTTTCCCACTGTTCGGCATAAGCCAATTTTAATCTATTATGGTCTTGCAGAGTTTTTAAATTTTGACTGCGGGCTAAAAGCCACAATTTGAATCAAAGGTAAACAAAACTAAATGTTCAAAATGTAGTCTTCCACCTATAAGTTTGTAACAAAAAGTGATCTCTCATTTTTTGCACAAAATTTGAGAGCTAAGTATAGCTGCATAACTTTTTGATAAGTGATCATTTTCATGAGATTTCTACGTCTTTTCAGTTTGGCCCTCTCAAATTGTGATGTTGAATCTTCCAAATGCTTCAAGGACACTATCTTTGTTGTCAACATCAGGACACAGCACCCAACTCGAGCGTCATGGAGTGTACCTAAGTCGATGGGTTAGCATCTTTAATTTTTTAAAATCTATTCATCAAAATTTTATCAAATTTCCATCCTTGTTTGTTGTTTTAGAGGCATATGTGAGTTTCCTGTATTACGGGAAGCATGCAAATAATAACTACGTGCACGTTGAAGTTAGTGTTGATCTGGAATCTGAAGTGTTGCCGCTGATCATATCAGTACATCCAAAATCTTCCAACATCTTCAGGAGAGGTAAATTGTACATTAAGATTGATAACATAGTTAAATGTCCGTTCATTTTAACAAATAAAGGTAAAACTTATTAGAAAAGAAAAGGGTTAATTTTTGACAACTTAATCTCGAATGATCTTGAAACGGTTGCTCGAAATATTGACGAATAGATGTCTGTTTATCGAATGAATGGCCTCTGCCCAGGGTAATTGCTATTGATGGAAATTTATAGGCAAATTTTTGTATATGATAGCACAAATAGCTGCAGCTGAGGAAAATTTATCAGTTTTCCCAGTTTTATTTGCAACACCTTCGTTCAAATTTGAGTTTGCCATCAACACCGTCCTCATAATAGATGTTCTATTTGTAATTCCAGTATCCTTAGGGTTCAACGTGTAGATAAAATTGGGATGTCTACTCATTAGTTCTAAAATTCAAGAATGATTTTGACTTCATCAACCCTATAATATGGTTAGAACATTATGGCATTTAATAATTGTTCCACTTCTACAAATTTTTTATTTAACTTTGACCTATCGAGATTGTACCAGGAGGCACGTGCTAAAAACTGTAACTTTGAAACACCAAGTCATGGTGTTGATTACAGAGATGTAATTCAATGGTTAGGAAATGGATGGCTTTTTCACGGCAGCAAAAGAAAATTTGTGAAGCAAGTCTCACGAATGTTTCAACTGTTGCCAAAGAGCAACCGTGGGTAAAGGGTACCCCAGGCATATCGTGCCAAAGGAAATATAACTGAAGTCTTTTTTGAAACACCACCAGCACTGGCGCCAGTGAAGCCAGCTGTTTAGTTTGGTTCTCTGACGTCCGGCCATAGCACCACCAACACCACACATTCAATAAAAACTGAAGGCGGAACACCGCACAGAGATCTTTTGTGGAGAGGTACAAGAATGATACCCTTTGAAGCTGGAAAACTGAATCAGTCCCTGAAGATACCTTTCTGTTCATAGAAGAAAAAACTAAGATTAATTTTTTGATTTTGAAAAACTCTTCTCACCTTTCACGGCACCATCTGGACATTTTTTAAATGTAAGTCATGTACTTATAAAATAATTTTCCAAAATTTTTGCAACTCTAGTTTTATGTTTTTGATAGAAAGGAATGTAAATGTTATTCTGGTTTTTAATGGTCAGCCTTTTCCTAAGGTAGAGAATAGCTATGTTTAACACTTCACTAAGAATAGAGATGCGTAGAAAAGTTTTAGCCATTGGAATTGAAGTTCTATCTCCAGGTAATGTTTAAGTAATGATCTGACAACTCTCAACCAAGTTCTTGACTTAATTGTTCACCAAATGAGGAAGATATGGAAAACTTTTGGTTTATCCATTTAGGAAGAGATAACAGATCGATAATAATTTTGTATCCATTTGAAAAAGCGCTTTAAGCTTCAACCACTATGCATTTAAAACAATAACTTATTTGAGGGCCAATGATACCTGCTATTAGGGAGACTAAGAGACAAGACAAACAAAAAAAATCAAATGAAAATAACAAGCAGTACTTATGACCAAAAGTCCGTCTATTTTTTCTATAAAGAAAACTTGATAAAAACGTCAAATTAGCATCAGATAAAAGGTAAGCTAAACCATATGACTTTCATTTCAAAAGAAAAGAAATGGGATTTATCTTTACTGAAAATAATGATTAGGTAGACAGAAAACAGAAAGGGCAAATTCAGAAATTACGTTTACACTTTTTGAAAACAGTTTAACTCAAAGTCATGAAATCAATTAGCTATCAGCTGAATCAATCATTGGCTTCTTTTTCACCTTCATACAAAATGGTTGAGACTTGTCGTCAATCAGAATGTCATACTACTCACGAAAAGAACAAATACAGGGAAGAAATCACTTTGACCTTGCGAGGAAACGGTGTCGAAGCCTATAAGATCAAAATCTTTTCCCCGATATTATTGAAAATAATCAACTTTGCCTTATTTCAACGCCCTTAATGTGATATGCGACTGGTCTTTAATGTGCCATTAATGTGATAATCGGACGAGAAAGCAGACGAGAACCTCAAAAATTTGAAAATGAAAAAATATGGAAAATCGTATCCAAATTGGCGAATCTTAAATTAACATTTTTTTGAAAACAAAAATTTTAAAAGCTTAAGGCATAACAGCCTGAAAATGGTAAACAGTTTCATTTTTTACAGCTTGGGAAGCCAATTGTGCATGTCATTAGTGAGACTAAGTCGAAAGACTGCACATTATCACTAATTTCAGTCAGAACTCAAAATTTCACGAGCAGTTGGTGATGAACCCAAAAAACCTCGTGCTTTGCGCTCAAAATAATATGTTTATTCATTAACCCCACTTTGCACGTAAATGTGATTGTTCAATAGTTGACCTTTGATTTGAAGTCATTCTGGTCTGTAACTAAGATAAAAAAAACAAAAAGAGGCAAAAATATACAGGGCCCCCATTACATTCCGATTAATTTTTGGACAATGAATGTCCCCGACTAGACCAAAACTGATCCTGCTCTTGCTGCTTCTTCGTTGCCAGAAGAATTGTCCCGAATGTTTCCGAAGCAGCTAATTTGACCAAAAGGTCATTATATCAAAAATGAATGATAAAATTTGGATTTTCATTGAGTTATAGTACCAAAAAACCATTGTGTCATGTGAAAAGATTAGATATTTTTTTCTCTCCCTCGATACCGAATTAGACATTTGATTAATTACTCTTAGTCATAAGACTGCAAAAAGAACGTCAAATGCTGTCAAAACTCAACAATTAAGCAGAAACTTATGAAAACTATTTGTGGGAGCCTTATGGACGAGGAGCTTTACTCATAAATCACAATTTTGTTCTTTGGACCTTATTGGAACACTATGGTACCTCTTATTAGTTAAATTGTCAATCGAAAAAAGTTTTTCCTTTGTTTGGAATTTAAAAAAGATACTTTATTAAATGACTTAATTGATATTTAACAGGCAAACAAATATTTCCTAAATGACAGACCCAATATACAATCAAAGTTCTTTTTCTTTGCAAAAATCAACAATGAGACGAAAACTCGCCTTGCGTGGCTGCTAAAAGTTCATTTGTTCTCAACTGCGGAATAGGTATTTTGGCAAAGGAAAATCTTAGTATAACAAAAACAAACTAAACATTTTAAAATAAATATCCATTTAAATTAGCGAAAGACCGTTCAACTGTTATTTTCCGAACACTAGCTTACAATTCGGAGGCACAATTATCCCTTATCTGAATAAGGGAAGTTTATATCTGCAGTTTAATCTGTGTCACCGGTCAAACTAAACATAGAGGAACAAATAAGCATATTTGATGCCATTTTTAATGAAAAAAAAAATGAAAAATTGCTGAATTTTCAAAGGTTTGACTGAAATTTTTGTCGAAACAGTTGGTTATTAATCAACCCTCTTCTACCGTTCAACTGTTTTTTTCCGAACACTATCTTACAAACCGGAGGCACAATTAGTCTTATCTGAATAAGGGAAGATTATATCAGCAGTTTAATCTGCGCCACCGGTCAGACTAAACATAGTGGAACAAATAAGCATATTTGATAACATTTTTATTGGAAAAAAAAGAAAAATTGCTGAATTTTCAAAGGTTTGGCTGAAATTTTTGTCGAAAGAGTTGGTTATTAATCAACCCTCTTCTACCGTTCAACTGTTCTTTTCCGAACACTATCTTACAAACCGGAGGCACAATTAGCCCTTATCTGAATAAGGGAAGATTATATCAGCAGTTTAATCTGCTTCACCGGTCAAACTAAACATAGTGGAACAAATAAGCTTATTTGATGCCATTTTTAATGAAAAAAAAATGAAAAATTGCTGAATTTTCAAAGGTTTGACTGAAATTTTTGTCGAAACAGTTGGTTATTAATCAACCCTCTTCTACCGTTCAACTGTTTTTTTCCGAACACTATCTTACAAACCGGAGGCACAATTAGTCTTATCTGAATAAGGGAAGATTATATCAGCAGTTTAATCTGCGCCACCGGTCAGACTAAACATAGTGGAACAAATAAGCATATTTGATAACATTTTTAATGGAAAAAAAGAAAAATTGCTGAATTTTCAAAGGTTTGGCTGAAATTTTTGTCGAAAGAGTTGGTTATTAATCAACCCTCTTCTACCGTTCAACTGTTATTTTCCGAACACTATCTTACAAACCGGAGGCACAATTAGCCCTTATCTGAATAAGGGAAGATTATATCAGCAGTTTAATCTGCTTCACCGGTCAAACTAAACATAGTGGAACAAATAAGCTTATTTGATGCCATTTTAAATGGAAAAAAATGAAAAATTGCTGAATTTTCAAAGGTTTGGCTGAAATTTTTGTCGAAACAGTTGGTTATTAATCAACCCTCTTCTACCTTTAAATGAAAAACCAATGAAACTATCGTTAACTTTTTTGTGATGATTAAGCAAAAATTGAATTAAATTTAAGCAAAAATTAAGAAAAATCTGTAGAAAACAACGGAAGTTAGGCTTACCTTTACAAAATTCGGGCTGGTACTTCTGGTGCTGATATCTAAAACTGTCGATCAAGAATAACAAAAGCTGAAATTACAAGTTTTTCAAGGTTTTGCTGAGTCTCATCTTGTATTCGTCCTGATCTATATCGTTTAAGCCTGCAACTTGTTCCAAAGAAGCCTCCTTCGCCGCTATAAATTTTTCTTGCTGTCTAACAAAAAAGGAGAAAATATTCGGAGCTGTTCCAGGACGCCCCTGCCTACATAGGCCGGCAGCTCCTGAAGGCACGATACATTGAGATAAACGCGGCCCACCGCATATCTGCTCAACCTGTCACAAAAAGGTCACCTCTAGCGTATGGTGCTATCTGGGAGGATGGGTCCAAACAAGCTGCACGGACCTCAAGACCAAAAAGGACTGGTCAACGTCATTCACGTGCGGAAAATGCAACTGGTGCGAGAAAGAGAAGATGCGTCGCACCAAGCGGAAAAGCAATAAGATCCAGAACTTCACCAGCATGCAGCTGAATGCAAATGGGCTCCAGGCCAGGACTAACGAACTCAAGACGAGGCTAGCGAAGGAAAAACCACATGTAGTCCTGCTGCAGGAGACCCGACTGAAGACGACAAACCCTCCACCAAAGTTCAATGGATACATTGTCGCGGCCAGACAGGACCGAGAGTCCGGAGCCAGAGGAGGAACAATCATCTTAGTCCGGGAGGATGTCCCCTATTCGGAATTCAGCAACGCATATGAGCACCCACCGGAATCTAACGTTGATATCTCCGCAACCACCATCCACCCGCGGAGAAGCGGGACCATCAATATCATCAACGTATACAGCCCGCCAAGCCATTGTGGAGCAGGATTGGGAACGTAGGAGCAAATATTGGCAACCGAACGTAGGAAACCGAACTCTTGGACGTCAGAGCAGCATAATTGGCGGAGACCTAAATTTTCACGGTTCGTGGGACCCTCAGCAACCAGAGGATGGAACAGGACAGGAAATCGATGAATGGGTAACGGAAAACAACCTGATGAGCCTCAACACGGGAGACCACACATAAAAAAATCCTGCAAGGGGCGGTTTATCAGCTCCAGACGTCACTGTTGCCACAGCAGACATCTCGAGCTCCATAGCTTGGAGCACAGGAGTGCCTATGGGATCAGACCATTTGCCCATCCTCATTGACCTAGGCAAATAAAGTGCCCACCAACTAAAAGGGGGCGAGGCCGCTTCGCATTCTAGAAAGCAGCTGGGCTCGTTTTCGAGAGGAGTTGGAAACCGAATTCGACGACTGGAAGCCCAAGCCCACCGTAAACGGGGAAGACAAGCAATTCTGCGAGTCGATCGTGAAGTGCGCAAGGAAGACCATCCGGTTCGGTAACGGAAGCAAAGAGCGCCTACCGTTCTGGAGCGACAACTGTGAACCAGCCATCCAAACACGGAACGAAGCATACAAGGAAATGGTCAAGTCCGGATCTTGAGACGCATCGAAGAAGTACAAGGAAAATCGTCAACGCGCAGACGACATCATTAACAGCGAGAAAAGAGACCTTCTGCGACAGCGGATGTCCAAGCTTGGCATCGAGTGCGATTTGTGGAACCTAATCCAGGCAATCGATCAGAGGAAGGCCCCGGCGAGACCCGCAGCAGCCATAAACTCGCCCAAGGACCAAGCTAGACCCACAGTCACAGATAAAGAGAAAGCAGACCTGTTCTATCAGGCTTTCGAGATAGTGTCGAGGATACCGAAGAACAAGGAAGAGGACAAACCTGTCCGCCGCCTGGCCAGGAATGCCACCAAACAAGAGTGGGGATGTGGTGAAAGCGCCCAATGCAGCACTTTCAACAGCCACGAGTTGGAGTTCGCCCTTGACGAAATCAAGACAGGGAAGAGCCCGGGCCTCGACGGAGTGTCAAATGACCTCCTTGTCGAACTCTCTTCGAAGGCCAAAGAAGCGGTGTTGCACTTCATCAACATGAGCTGGACGAAGAAGGAAACCGCCAGCAGCTGGAGAAAGGCCGAGATTTTGGCGATTCCGAAGAAAGGAAAAGACGCCAGCAAAGTGGGAAGCTACCGCTCTATTTCACTTCTCAGCTCCATATCAAAGTTGTTGAGTGGATGTTCCAGAGGCGACTAGCAGATATGCTAGAGAAGAATGGCCGTCTCAACAAAAACCAGGCAGGTTTCCGCCGTGGACACAACACTTTGGACCAGATAGCCAAGATCACCCAGACGGTCTTTGATGCACTGGAAGCACAGCCACGCTAGAGAGGAATACTAGCGCTCATGGACTTCGCAAAGGATCATGACCGAGAGTGGCGAGATGCGCTATTGCCAAAAATGGCCAGGACGCATATACCTTCTACATACAGTGGGTTAAAGCATTGATATATGACCGCAGAGGAGTGGTAAGATGGGGAGCCACGCAATCGACATCGCGCATCTTCTCAGAAGGACTCCACCAAGGAAGCGCGCTAGCCCCGCTCTTTTGGCTCATATATATCAATGACATTGATTGAGATTGTACTGCAATTCTGGCTACAGGTAACGACATGGAGAACTGCGGAAGCAAAATCCAGCCAGCCCTCTACCAGATATCGACATGGGACCAAGAATTGAAAAGTACAAATTTCATCCGGTAAGTGCTGTTTCTTCACTTTCACGCGCAGCCACAAGGAAACTGGGGCCAAAAAGAAGCCACGACTTGTTTTGGATGGCCAGGACCTTGCTTTCGAGGCAAACTCTACGTTTCTTGACATAGTACTGGATGATCAGCTCACCATCTCTAAACAGCCTGACAAAGTGAAAAAGACAATGCAGCAACGAGTAGGAAGCATAGCTCTACTAAGCGGAAAAACATACGGAACTGACAAAAATACGCTGAGGACCGCATATACTGCGTATGTCAGATCCTGCAGGGAATACGGAGTGAGCGTCCATTCCAACCACGCAGCGCCTTCCACCAGAGCCAAGCTTAAAGCTGCCCAAAACAGATGCGCTGGCATCATCACAGGGTGCCTCCGAATTACAGATTACAACAACATCGTAGCCGCGGAAGCCGAACTGCGGTCCTTGTCGATCCGGGGGAAACTACTTGCAGTGAAGGAGTTTGGAAGAATCCTGCAACTCCCACACCCGGACACAACAAGGACACGGATGCTGCTGAGTACCATTCGTCGTCTGAAATTCAAAGCCAGAGAGGCTTGGCTGAGACAAACCAACTCCACTGCACCTGACTAAGACTGTGAGATGCCCCTCCGGCCATGCTTCAGGAGAACAGCGCAATGGATCTTAACAAACAGACTGGACGAAGATGTGATCTCTCCTCATGCCAACCCAAAAATATGGGAGGAGCCTCCTCCAGTCAAGATCTGCCATAAACATCCGAAACTCTCCAAAAACGCACCAGTAGAAGATCAGAGAATAGCTGCCAGCGAATTCGTTGAAACAATAGCTGCCGAAACCATACTCTAGAGCGACGGGTCGACACACGAGGGGTACTACAATGGTGGAGGAGGCGCAATAATCTTCCACAAGAGCGACAACGAAGAAATCATTAGACATACAGGCAGGTACTGCAGCAGGACTAGAGCGGAACTGGTCGCCATTCTAGCATCACTCTAAGAGGTACGGAACACACCCAGTGTGGCCCTCCTCTGCGACTCAATGGCCGCGCTCCAAATTGTGGCAAAAGGAGCCAACAAACAATCTTCCAAGATCGGTCTGCAAATGTAGAGCTCACTAACGAGGCTGCAGCGAGAAGGATCTTCAGTATTCATGTACTGGGTTCCTGGACATGCCTCGCAAACCAAGCCAGTGAATTAGCCCAACACAACTCAGTACTGGACATGGACAGTCTCAAAGTAGCCGGACGAGTAACAACTGAATTGATGGCCAAAACAAGAGCTTCCAGGCAGCCAGACCCCCCAGGATTGGACAGTGCACGAGTTGGCAAAAATGTACCCTCGCACAGCTCAAGAGTGGGAAGAGCATCTTGACAAGAGATACCCTCCACTGATTTGGAAGAGCTGAAGACTCTCTGAGCCTCCTATGCGGAGACGAAGACTCGGTACATGCTGAGCGAGTGCGCCATGACGATGCTACCCTGACGAACGCTTTTGGCCCAGACAACAGTGTCAGCGACGCCCTACAGACCGAAGACAAGAAGATATTCGACTTTCTAGAGAGTGTGGGTTGTCTCAAAGACAACCCTACCTCGACAGCCGAAGATACTGCTGCAGTGTAGTGTGCAGAGAGAGAAAATTGAAAAATGTTTTCTCAAATCTCATAAACTGGTCGTTTTTAAGTTAACAGAACCTCGTTTTTCTGTGAATTGAAAACTTTTTGAAAGAAAGTGTTCCTTTTTCATAGAACTTCTTTTTTGCTTCAATGGTCAATTGAAGTTTGAAGACGATTGCATCAAATAATTATCACTAGCGTTTGAGACAGATAATCGTGCCAGCTCAAGGGAAACAAAGATAGTTTTTCGATCAAAATTAGCCTAGGTTAAAATAAATTTTGCTTTTGTCTCGAGATAAATTAGTAAACAAAATTTTTGGCTCAACTTTCCTGTGACCTAAAATGTAAGTTTCAAAATGTAAGCTTTGAAAAAATTCAGCCTGAAATCAAAGCCTCTAGGTATCTTGAAACATGGATTTTTCAAAATCTTGTCTTACTTATTTCAAATGATTTAGCCTACTATTTACTGATTATCTGACTTTGTTTGTCTGTTTTTAGCAACGCCCTGTAAAGTCAAAATCGACATCAGTTTATCTCCACTGCCAAAGAAATTCCAGCGCATCAAGCGATGCACACAGACAGGAAGTAAGCACTATCCAGCGACTTCAAACATTGTCATTAGGCAGTCGAAAGTTACGAATGGCAAATTTATCCCTCCAACGTAAGTTTATTTCTGATGGTTGTTAATCTCAATTGGTAGTTAGTTATCTAGAAAATGTGACTGTGAATTTCAGATGCAATGCTGAAAGAACAATCAAATCATGTGAAAATCCATTGGTTAGTGCTTCTTTCTGGTTGCAGAAAACAATAATTGTTAATCTTTAAATCTTTTGATATTCATATTTGATACTTTTGAAAAATAATATTTGATAAATCTTGTAATAATCTTATTCCCTAATGAACGGGATACTCTTTCTTCAAAAAAAAACGTAGTTTGTACAAATTTGTGGTATGCTGTTCCTGACAAGAGTTATCAGCTGTCGTCAATTTCTGTTAGGTATCAATTGTATTAATCGATGAACAACAATGAAGGTGTTTAAGTATCTGTAAGAATAGAACGCTAAATTGACCGAATAATTGCTTTACATACTCCTGTAACATATACACAAAACAATTCGGCTGTTCTAATAGTATAAGTATGTAGTAGAATATCTCCAGCTAATTTTTGTTCTGCTATTAAGCCCTAATTAGAAAAGCTTTTATTTATTTTTTTTAATTTGGTTAATATATTTTATTAATTCAGGTATCACTGTCTGAGAAACAGTGTGAACGAGGGGAGCCAATGAGACATTTCCACAATTTGCAAAGCAAGCACATTCCCAATGTAGTGCTCTCTCGACACCTGTTAGAATTGGTGGATCTGTGGGTACTCAATTGCATGGCATTTGAGAAGACTCTGTCCCGATTGGATCAGGAGTATGCCTTGCATGCTGCTGCTGAAGCTTTTCTGGTTAGAGAATGCAGAAATATTCAACAAGGTTTTGCCCTTTAAAGATATCGTGGAACTGTAAAGACAGCTCGAAAATAATGTGCGGACAAGTTTGTGTGAACATATTAATGTCTTTTCATACATTGTCAAATGTTTTTACGGAACTTGGTGTGACTAACCACAGCAATTAATGTTCACTCTAGTGATATAAAAACGATCAATTTGTATGATCATTTTCTTTTAGATGATCATTTTTTCACTTGATTTCATTATTGATTTCCTCTATTGTGTTTTACCAGAAAAATTTTCGAGATGTTAAATTTGACCATTTTTAAACATCATTTATATAAAACCTGTGATGACAATAGCGATAAATTTATTACAAGATTTTGAAGCGGTAGGAAGTGTAGATACTTTTGCTTCTTTTTCCCGTAGTCTGTCACTTAAAAAAAATTAACTAACAAAAAGTCACAAAAAACTTTGACGATCAATTTTACAAAAACAACGCAAATAATTAATCATTCACAGTTGCTTCTAGTTTTCCCGACCCACTAGTGGGGGGAGGAACTATATGCTCAAATGAGTTTCTTTGTTCAGTCAAGTTTGGCCAATCGATATATTCACCGTCGAGAGCTGAGACTTGTATAATTAGAAAGCCTATCCAGCGTAGAGTATGGAATTAAAAAGATTTTTCTGATTTTGGTTTTCTACAGGGAGTTATTGAGGTTTAATGTTTTGTGAATAGTAGTCGGAATACGGTTGTTTTTATTCACATTTTCCGTGTTTTTTGACCAAATTTTTCGTCAATTTTGCTAAAATTTGTTCAAATTGTTAGCAACAATGTTATTGGTTTTACTTTTGAGGATACAGGATGCTTGTCGATTGGTTTTATCGGAGTCTTTTGATAAATATTTTCTAAATTTTTCGAATTTCAGACTTTTTGTAATCAAAAATTGCTTCAAGTACGCTTTATGTACCACTTGGTTTAAATATAGCGGAAGTAAATACTAAACATCTGCTGGCACAACCTTTGAAACCTCCAAAAAAGTCTATTTGTGCTTTCGTTTTCTATGGGACGATTAGAATTTTGCGGGGTTTTTTCTTAATACAAAAATTACACAATTCGCATCATTTATTTTTGGTTTACTAATATATTTCATTTGCTAAATTATCTTTTTCCGAAAAAGTATGGAATAATTTAATTTTTTTTGTTTTGCGCGCAGCAATTTTGGGGCTAGGTTTCGACAAATCTTGGATTCTTACACTCAATAATTATTCGGATTATTTTCGGGAGCAGTTTCTTTCAGATTGTTTTCGCACTTTTGTTATCTTTATGTTGATTAACGACGCGAAAGACTTCAAATCAAGGCTCAATTAATCATAGATTCTATTTACAACAAAATGAGGTCAAATATTTTTATATATATATATATACTCAATAATTATTCGGATTATTTTCGGGCGCAGTTTCTTTCAGATTGTTTTCGCACTTTTGTTATCTTTATGTTGATTAACGACGCGAAAGACTTCAAATCAAGGCTCAATTAATCATAGATTCTATTTACAACAAAATGAGGTCAAATATTTATATATATATATATATATAAATTTTTATGGCTTTGACAATGTGTTTTCGTAAGTTTTAAATGATTTTTTTGTGTTGCCTTCATTTTTTATGCTTCTTTTTGCAGCCTCATGACTTCATCTTACTAATCAAAGATTGAATTTGATTTTTTAAGAGCTATAGAAGGACCTATATAATGCTTTCATCTAATGCCTCTTAGGACTTTAAATAAATATTTTTTAAGAAGGTGTCAGTGAAGTTTTGAAGTTTTGAAGTGTCCACCTATAGCTCAGTCTCAATATGTACAGGGGCAATTTTGCAAGTGATGTGAAAAACACTCTTTATAATGTTTTTAATTATGACTAATGGTTTTTTGCCTCTCTTACTACGAAATTTCATAAAGTTTTGTGATTTTTGCATAATTGCCTATATTTGAGGTTGTAATTTGTTCCCATTTCAGATTTTCACGTTGAAGTTAATTCAAATTGGCATTGAAGAAATGCGCAGTATAACTTATTCAAAGAGGTCAGTGAATAGCTTACAGTTTAAACGTGTGAGTTTTATTAGAATTCAAAAGCCTTAATTCATTCTACGAATTATTTAATGTGTCTATATCACTGTCTTCAACAAGTAATTTACTCTCATTGTTGATAGAGCTCATCATTATTCTCTTGTTCCAAACAACATTTGTGCTATTGGTAATGTTTTGACTGACCTACTTAGACCTTTTTTTGTCTTTTCCATAAAGGCCCTCTTCAGGGAAGACATTTAAAATCAAATGAAGTGCGAGCGGAAAATTCAAATATTTTAAGTCAATTTCAATTTTTTAATGGTTTTCAATGTCATGGTTTTAATGAATCTGCTCTATGTCTTCAATAAAGTGTTTGTGAAATTTTGAGTGCTGTCCGTAGTTGATGTTTTTGTTGTCTTATCATTCGGTTTCACTAATACTTATTACAACTAGCTTCCTGAGCAGCTGCACGTGTTTTTAGTGTAAGTTGAAAGCTCGTGATTTGTTTGAATTTTTGAAAATGTTTGTTTTAAATGAATCAGTGGATTTTTGATCCTTGTCATTTTTATCATTTCTGTCAATTTTGTTGTATGTTAGACAGATCGCATCCACTATCTAGTGAATCAAGATCCAATTTTCATAGTGGTTTTATTTTCAACTAATTTCTTTCTTTGGTGTTTGTACTACAAATTTTCATGAGAAGTGCCAATTGATTTGACTTTTTCTGACTTGTTTTCGTGTTCTTACCATGTTATCACACTAACAAGTCTGCCCAATTGGCGTTGAACATGATTAGCCTCTGCTTTTAACTATTGAGACACCGCTTTCTTGTTTAGTTTAAATGATTTTTCTTTTCGTTTTTGCCGTTCTCTTTGATGTCGTCTGACATATTATGGATAATGACAGCTCTTAATTGCTTCCTGTGAGGTATAAACTAACCTCGTTAATCAGCCGAGTTTATACGTCTTGATTTAATCAATTTGAAAAAGCTAAATATTGTGAATTTTTCAACTTTGCGCTTTTTGCTCTTTGTCGACCTGATAGTGGGTCTCATTATTGACGGGTCTCATATCTTACCTATTGAATTACAAGTTTTTTTGTTTAGTTCAGGTTTTATCTGGGTCCATTTTCAGGTGTTTTTTCAATGTAGTCATCTGGTTTTGGTCGTAATTAATGTTTGCTAGTACTTGATTTTTATGTTTGTCTTGTCCAGTACTCTCATAAATGCTTCTAGTCTAGCGGGCTTCTAATCCAGCATTTTTTTCATATAATTGTTTGTTGGACGATACGTGAATTTTCGGAAAGGTTTTTATCTCTTCCTCATTTGGTAGGCAATTAAATCAAAACGTTGAAGAGCGGGGTCGGAACATTATGTACAAACGCACATCACTGAGTCTCCTTATTCGCCTTCACAATCACAACTCATTATCAATGGGTCACATATTCAATCATAAAAATACTGTCGTTATCTGTTTTAGTTGTTTGGTGATAAGTTGCAGATCAGATATCATATCAGGAATGAACTTTTTTAATGAAGGAATAATATCTGAACTTTGCTTAAAATTGCCTTTTTCCCAAGGATACAGTATCTAATTACCGAAATGAGAGAAATCTTAATTGGTGTTCAATTTCAGAAATTTCCCGCTCTATACTAATTGTGGATTAAGGAGACAATTGGTAGTTCTGAAATTACCAATAACACTTTTCAAAAGAACACCGAAGTCGTACATATACCACGTGATGCGGGTTTTCTAATGATACCACTCACAACTCTTCAAGAATAATATATAAATGGTCAAAATCGGCTGAACAAAAAACCCAGTTACGCATATTGTTCCTGCGCCTCTAAAGGATTTCGGTACAATAACGACTCTATAATAAGGGAGAAATAAAGTTTTTCTCCTTTAAAACTCCAACACAGCCCTTAAAACTCCAAACTGAAAATAGCTATAGCTTTTTTTTCCAGACATTAAGTAAATTTGCGCTGTACAATTTGTGGAGCTTCCTGATTGCCTTTTGAATAATGGCTTCTGTTAAGCTCTTAAAATTGTGCTGCTTAATATTTTTTAATCGCATTTATTAGCAAGAAGTTAAATTGCAAGCTGTAATTGTTTCATATTTTAAGAAACACCTTCAATCCGCTGGGCCTGCTAAACAACCCCTGGATATCCAGCTTAAGTCAGAACTGGCATCTCTGAGAATCATCAGAATCGGGATGCCATTCAGTGGGTTCCAGAAGGTGTCTTCCTCGTCGATTACCAACAAAAGGGAAGTCTACCTTGGGTCACAGAGCAGATGGCCAGATATGAGTGGCTCATTTGCCTTGGAGTGTGTGAACATCATGACTTTGGAGTTCAATAAGTTCTGGCTGCGTGTGAAAGAATTCAACTTAACCAATGGTGCCAAATATGATGTTAGTTAATTAGCCTTTGGAGTCGAAGATTCTTATATTCCACGTTATAATCAAATATCGTTTTAGATTTCAAAGTTTCCTTGCATGATCTTGCTATGATTATTGAGATTGATATACAATAAAGTGATTACTGCGATTGATATTTAATTGTTCTCGAACGAAATATGAAGAAATTATTGTTAACGTGGGTGTCGTTATGCGACTCGAAGAGGAATATTGTTATTCTATAGGTTTTTAACGACTCGAAGAGGATTATTGGTGTTCTTCATTTTTTCTTAAAATTCAAAGAATTCGAATTTCTTGGAGCGTTGTCTCTTTTTCGAGATCTGTCCACACAATTCAATAATTTTTGAAGTCAAATGGGGAGTAGTGATTTTTATCACACCGAAATAGGAAGTGGAGCGGAAAAAGAGAGTGGTTTTGAAATTTTTTTCTCTAAATTTAGTTGAGTGAGAGAACGGTGATTGAACAAAAATTTACTTTTGCGCTAGTGGTTTTTTCACATGCGGCAATTTGACTTCGATTTTTACTGTTTTTTTTTTCATTTTTTCCTCGGATTTTATTCTAAGTTATTTTTGAGTCGATTTCTAGCCATTCTTAGGTCCTATTTTTTGTTTACTCAATGAAAATTCTTTGAATTTTAGGTCAGGACTTCTCGTGCTGTATTTTCGTAGCTGAAGCAAATTAGTTCAAGACTTGAATCTTGACTTCTATCTTTCTGAACATTGACTTCTGTTTTAGAAGGTTGACTTCTGTTTTCGAACATTTGGCTGGAACAGTAGCACAGTTTCTAATATATAATTAGGAACTGATGGTAATATTCATGGTCGAAAGGTCATTGTGATAAGCTTTCGTTCAATAACATTCCCTTCTCCCAACCCACCCCACATAGCTACCCCTCCCCCAGACTTACGTTACTGCTCCCCTCCCAAACCACCCAGTCTACCAATCTGCACCAGACTCTTCATCTACCAAGACCCTAAACCAAAAGTTATGTCTGTATTTTTTTAAAGTTTCTGCCAATAATTCTTTCGCTATTTTCGCTAATTCTTTCGCTGCTTTCTGTGATCTTTATGCTAGGTTAGGTTAGTGATTACATTCGAAGACTCTTCGAGTCACTTCCTGTATTCTATAGGCTACTTTTAGGTGAAGCAATGTTGTTTGTTACTTGAATTTTGTCATCTTTGTTTTCGAAACATTGGCATCTATTTTAGAACCTTTACTTCTGTTTGTTTAATACCAAATTTCATTCGCGTATTGTTTAATGTATTAATTATTAGGAGCTGCAGGCAATTTTCAAGATGCAACGGTCATATTGAGATTTTATCCCACAACAGTCCTTATTCCAATTCAAATTACAGTCACCCCCACACCTACCTACCTCAGCTCCTTCACCTACCTATCCCACCCCCTCCTGAAACTGCATATCCCACCTTTCTCTACTAACCTAATAACTAGACGCCCCCATTCGCCCCTAAATAGCAAACCCCGGGTCCTATATTCTCCACCTACCTTCCCTGCCAACGCGCCGTGGCCCAAAGAACCCCAAAGCCGTGGCACAAAGAACCCCCACCTTTTTTTTTGTTTTCGACCATTAAGATCTATTTAAGATCGTTGTTTTATGCTTTCATTGCAGATTGGACTTCAACAGGAGCTTGGTTTCTAATATATTTTAATTAGGAATTGTTTGTAATTTTCAAGGTTGAAAAGCCTATTTGAGAAATGTTATTGCCATATCAGTACCTCCTCCCCATGCAAACTACGGACACCACCACCTACCGACCTCCCCCCACCATCGTACATCCAGTCCATGCCGCCTATGTTCCTCCTCCCCAGCTACCTACAGTCCTCAACTAACTACAACCTCACCTATCTTCTCCCCCACCAACTGACACCTAACCCAGCGCACATCTACCTACCTTTCTCCCCCTATACCTACCACCCTCGCCCATCTACCTGCCCCAAACCCACCTATGGCGAATACAGCCACCCTCACCTACTCACGCCAATTAACTAAGAGTTTTATCTGAAATTTTTGAACACTTTCTATAGTTTTTCTTTGTTTTTCGACGATTATTTTCTATAGTTTTTCTTTGTTTTTCGACGATTATTTTTTTGACATTGTTTATTCAGCTAAGGTTAGTTAGAAAACATTTTGAATGAATCATCGAGTTGTTTCCGTTATTCTACTGGCTATGTTCTTGTGATCTAAATTGACTTTTAGTCTTAAAAAACTGGGTAAACTGGTTACGCGTGAGGACATGGTTAAGTGTCTGAGCAACTCTTTTAGAGCTCTACTAAGCTCCAAGTATATGGTTCATCAAATTGTCATGTTTTAATGGCGTTTTGGACCCCCTCTCTCAACATTTTTACCCCATCCCCCTCATTTATCCTCGCAGTCTGAGGCGAGCCTCCGTCTTCGTAAGCCAGTTACAACCAAAGCCGACCCGCCGCGGTCATTTAAGAGCTATTCGTCCGACGTTAGTCGGTGATTTTTAATATTTGCGTTTTGGTTGTCGTGTTGTGAATTTACACCAAACACTTCACCCGTTGCGTTGTCAGCTGGCAAATTTGCTCACTGTTATTTCTTGGGATATTTGAGCATGCAGTTGAATAATTTTCCTGCTGCAAAAGAGCCTTCTTATGACATGTTAGGAGGCCTCGGTAAATCTATTCTGTGAGATCCAGCGCAGTTTTTATTGACTAAAATAAATGACTGTTGAAAGAAAGAGAGAAAGAATTTATTTAGTTGTTACGGATATATAAAGCAACAAAAGGGAAAATTTACGAGGTCGATTAGCCTTCTATTTCAAACTGCCCGTTAACAATAGTGATAAACTTCAACTTAAAACAAATATGAACATTAACAATGAGAATTTTACACTTCACTTATTGACTGAAAACTAGCTTTACCAACTGCCAATTGCATATAAGATAAGATTTGAGATTATGGAAGCACTGAGTGATTTGAGGAATAGGAGCATTTTCGTTATTCAAGGGAATAATCCCAATCGAATTTAAGTTATTGAATAACACAGCATCTCTCTACCTAATTGAGAATCTTTCAATTTAGCGCTTACACAAGGGTTCAATTAAGATTTGTGAATTAGATTATCTTGTTCTTCTCACTTTGCTGTCAAACGAGAAAAGTTTATTACAAAACATTTGTATATGTTGTCCAGTTGTTGAACAAACTTAAGTTATTCGTATAAATGTAGATCATATACCGTTGGGATCGATTTGTTTATGAACAAGTCTTCGCGTTCATCAATTTTTTTCGGAAATGAATGATTTATAACAATTTCTTCTGTAATTTTTAAATGGCCTGGAGAGAAGAGTAGCTACACTAGCAATAAATTGAAGTACCATTTTGAATAATCGGGGTAATATTTGTATTGAAGTGTTCAATCAATTGCTTCCTAGGAACAAAATGCAGCAATTTCGATACAACACCACATTATTTTGATAATTTTACTCGCACATAATCGATATGACTTTGGATTGCGAGCTTACTTTCCAGACGTATACCAAGGTATTTACATACTGGCTGCATTGGTATAAGCTTATGATCTAATTCAAACGGATTGGGTTTAGTGGTCCCAATGTTCAATTGCACCGTCTTCTCGATTTAAGCAGAAGTTTGTTGCTTACTAGCCAGTTATTTTCTTTTTTCAGACCAGATTTTACAGTTCCGGGATTGCATCCTGTAGTTTCAATTTTTATGTCGTCAGCAAAAAGCAACGACCTAACACTTTCACAAACATTTGGTAAATCATTTATGCATATAATAAAGAGTAATGGCCCCAAGTTTGAACCTTATGGAACACCGTAGGGTGTCTTTTACCACTCTGAGCAAGTGCTATTGACCTGCACTAACTGATATCTGTTACTGAGATAGGATTTAAATCATTTCAGGTATCTACTTCTTATGCCATATCTTGGGAAAAGTTTATTGCATTGCTTTGCTGGCTATCCAGTCTTGCGCTTTCAGTAAATTCAACTCAGGCATCAATAGTACTATGTTTCCATCTAAAACCAAACTTTTCGTAAATTTTTCATAAAAGAGTTGCTGACTTTCAAAGAAGTTATGGTTGTACATTACTCGTTCAAATATTTTACAACAGACAGTCAATAATGATATGGGACGATGATTATTTCCATCAACTTTTGATCCCTCTTTATGTAATGGAATAACCTTTGCTCTCGATAATAGCCCGGGAAAACTCCTGGAAAAAGACCTGTTTATCAAAAGTACAATAAACGGGATTGTAACAACTGATGTACGTTTTACTAGGATATTATTTATGTTATCAACACCTAATAATGGCTTGTTATTCAAAGTACTCATAATATCATTTATCTCTTTCTGTTTTGTTTTATATAAGGATATTGAACGTATATTTTGTCCAAAAAAATCTCTATAGCTTGATATCAGATGATCACTTGTTTTTTTTTCCAATTTTTTGCAAAATGACTATTGAAAATGTTTGCATTTGTTCCTGTGTTGGGTTTACTACGTTGTCAACAAAACAAAAAGATAGCATAGATATGCTTGTACCTGATTTAAATTTGCCAGTTAAATCATCCAGTAATTTATGCGTTTGTCTCGAATTTCCTATGCATGCCCTACACTTGTTAAGGTAGAATTTCCTTTTTGTTTGTTTAACTTCAAACTCCAAAGCTCTTCGACATAATTTAAATTTTTGAAGACTATTGTTAGTTTTATCTAACTTCGACTGCATATGTAACCTGTTTCTCTTAGTTCTCGAATTTTTCAACTTTTTATTATACCATTTCGGTTGAGAGTCTTCTTTTTTAATTTGCTTTAGAGGCGCAAATGTTTCTGCAACTTCAAGAAATGTTGTGTTAAACTCCATGAATGCTAAATTGGAATTTGGAGTTCTTGAGTTTTTTGTTTTCATTTAGTCGTAAATGTATAATTTTTTGAATAGTATTAAATTTGGATTATTAAGGAACTTTGTATTTCAAAAAGTGACCTCTTTTTTGTTTATTTCCAGTTTAGTTTTACATGTGAAAATGTTTGGGCAGTGATCTGTAAAGTTCTGATGCTCCAGAACTTCTATAATTGGTTTTGATGAGTGAAATGATCTATGCTTTTAGTAGTACTCCTTGTTACTCTAGTTGGCCTATCTAAGCAACACTCAAAATCGTTAGCAAGTAGTGCACTTTTTTATCTCCTTACTAACTGGTTGTCAGAAGAAAGGTCGATGTTCATGTCACCACGTATTATTGTTGGTTTTGATAGTGAGGTATTTTCTTCCAATAAACTGTCAAATAGAGCCACAAATTCCCTTTTGTTGGTTATAGACTTATTATATACGACTATAAACCTAAAAATTGTTCCGAATTTGGAGATTTCTATAAAAATAGCTTCATCGAATTTTGTTTTTATGTTTTTCATTAAAGTAAAAGTTTTTCTAAATTGTATTATTACACCTCTGCCTAAGCTTTAACAGTTCGTTACCGCAAATTCAGTTTAGCCAGTTACAGGAAAATCACACTTTGTGAGCCAGGTTTCAGTCAGACAATGAATATCCGGTTGCATTTCTATGCTTAGTACCAGTGCTTCGAAAGTTTTTCTTAAGTGATCTAGAATTTACATTCTGGACAGACAAAACATTTCAGTTTAATGCGTTAGTCACGAAAAGTAATGTTTTCCAGTTTGTTCATTTGAGACAGGGTTGCTGAAATTACTAATTTGATGATTGCTCATTAGTTGCATTTGTAGAAATCCAGAAGCAGATCCGTGTTCCATTGCTGGTGCCAAATGAAAGTTTCCAAAAGGTGTCCGTTTCATGCCTAAAACTTCCGATCTCTGACTCCGAAAGCAATTCAATACTGTTTTAGATTGTAGCAAAGGTCGATTCAACCTTCAAACAGGCCATTAATTCTGTTCACTCTTGATTCAATTAACCATTTGTAGAAAAACGTTCTTTCTCTGAGCCATACATCAGAAATACAATCATCGTTTCTCATCAAATGTAAAAAGTTTTATCTTGCTTTGCTTGTATCTTCGAACACTTTGACTTTTTGATAGCGTTCCGAGTTCTTCAAATCACTTTTCCTTTTCCGCAATTCAATCTTCCTAGTTCTTCGAGTAAATCCCGCAATGATCGGTTTGTTTAAATTGCTTGAGGGTATTCTATGAGCTATCGAGATATCTGTTTCATCAATTTGAACTCTTACAGCCTGTGCAAGGTTTATTGCTAGTGACCATCTTTCCTCTTATGACTCCCTCAAGTTGTTAGTTTTCAGTCATGGAATTTTCACGTTTTCTCGTCTCATGTAGGACTCGAGAAGTTCTGTTTCAGAAAGAGTTTTCAAATCAGCCTTTTCTGATTCAAAGAGTAACTTTCGATTCGATTTAATTTCCAGATTCTTAATTTTATTGTCAACAATTTCGTTGATGGTTGATCTCAGCTCTTTTCTCAGTGTGTCTAGTATTGATGGAATGACGTTTTTCATCGACTTTTCAATGCTATCTTCGATAGTTATATGCAATTCCGATTCTCCACTGATTTCAGTCAATGGACTCAGGACCGTACTTCCTCTTTTTATCTTCTTTGAGGCGGGTATTTTTCAGTCTGCAATGATTGGCGTCTGACCTTTGTATTTCAGAAGTGGAACGTCCGCATTTTGAGCCTGGGTATCATTGTCACCATCTTCCGATTGACTCTTGTCCTCTGTTGAAGCAAATAACTGTTCTACTTCAAATCTATCATTTTCTTTGATCTTCTCATTTACGCTCATCTTCTATAAGTATTTCTTAGAAATTATTCCGCGAGCACCAAAGAGATTAAATTTTTAGTTTGAAAGTTTAGTAAAATCACTGGTCACTTGTTCTGTTTTGCTAACTGTTTGATAAATTTTGAGGCTATTGGTGAGAACACAATTTTGCTTGTGATAACTGGAATACAGAGCAATAAAAGAGAGAAAAAACAAAGAGTAAAACCAGGTCGAACTGATCTTCTATGTCCTTTTTGGCAATTCCAAGGCAAGTAACCCTCAAAAACTGCACTCCAGGCAAACAAAGAAGCAAATGTATAATTTTGTTTAAAAGGAAAATTTCATAACTAATGACAAGCAGATAAATTACAAATAAGCACACATAGAACCTCATTCGCAAAAAAACTTATAAATTTTTATCTCAATGACTTCGAGGGCACTTCCAAAGCAGGGAACCCTCAAGAACTGCCCGCAAGGCCACCGAAGCAAAGACTACACGACAGAAACTTAATGATTAAGTAGTATAAGTACAATATAAACAATAATCCTGAAAAGCACAAAATTTTGATTAAGCAAACAGATTTATGAAGAATCCTATTTGTTACTTTTCTTACTCTTCTTGCTTTTCCTTTTTCTGTATTTTGAGCGATACTTGAGAACTAATTTGTCAAATCGATTCTGCTAATGCAGTACAGTTTTCATGCAGTACAGCAGATTAATTTATTTTGACACTTCGGGGTGGACTTTTGAAAGTTCTTGGTGATAATAATTGGATCGTTTTTTTCCGTTTCGAAATCAGATGGCGCTTTACACTAATGACTAAGGCAATTTGAGCATTTAGTAAGGTTTGAAACAAATCAGGGCTACCAAAACGACGATTGTATACAATTGCTTTAATTTGGCCTTTGTATTTCCGCAAGATATCCAGTAACTGATCAGTTGTCAAGGGAGTGTTATTATTGCTGGAACGTGGAGTGATACTAATACTCAGAATATCGTGCCTTATAATAATCTCTTTGTTCTTCAGCGGAGGCCTTTCAAAAAATGTTTGCAAGTTTTGGCTTGCTTTCTTACAGTTCGGGTTGAAACTTACGCCACTGCATGCGTATGTTTGTCACAGGATGTTGCACTCTCTCCTCAATTTGTGAGGCGTCTGCCAAATAGTTTTATGAACACAAATTGCCCCTATGGTCAGTACCATCTACGAAAGTTACATGCCTCGTTTGCTCATCTCTGAAATTCACAAGTGATAAACTTATCACATATTTCTATTTAATAAGTTTATCACAACAACTAGGTTTAAAAAAACTGTTTTTGAAGGTTAGCAGAAATTGGGGAATTTTAATTTAAAAAGTGTTGTTAGTCAAGAGAAAAATTGCTCTCTTTACTAAATAAAATTTTTTGATTCAGATGGAAACTTTCCTTGGCATTTTTGGGAAGTGATCAAGTGTTCTGCTTTCTTTCAATTCTTTTTGGAAGTCAGATATAATATTTTTTTATGATGAAGCCTGACTATTTATCAGTATACAAAATTTTTTCCAATCATTGTTGCCCAGGACTGCAGAAAGGGACATTCTGTTTTCGCAACGTCTGTTTTGTAAACTTGTTCAACTGTTGCCCGATTTCCCCAGTCAGAGCTGCATTTTATAATTGACAGCTTGAAATGATTGATAGAAAACTAGTGGATGGGATGCAGCTACTTTTAAAGCGGCTATGACAAAGATGACGATAAAGCCTAAGACTTGATTGGTTAAAAAATCTCTTGTAAAATCATTTACAAAATGCCTCTGATAAGTGATATTTACTATTTTAATCCTGCCCGCTGCAGTTCAGTTGTTTTGTAAAACTTTATCAAAAAATCTTTGTGTAGAAAACAGAATCTTTTTACTGTTCGCGCGCACATATTAGCACTTAGAAAAATCACATTGAAAAGCTTTTATTAGAATGATAAATGCTCCGATTATTCACTCTTCTAATAGTTTAGCAACAAAAAATTTAGCCAAAAAAATTGCAGGCATAGCACCTTATAAAAGATAGAAGTTATGCGAAAGAAGGAAGAGAGTTGTCATAGCTGTTTTTTTTAAATACCGTCCGTTTATTCCCATTACTATAAAATTTCGTGGTCATGCATTTAAAATACTTTGAAAAATAGTGGAACGCCAGAAAAGCGAAGTCTCGGAGACTGAGCCGGCGTTGCCTTTTATCTGGCATATTTGCTTGACATAAGTCAGAACAGAATGCAGCCCTGTTTTGGTTTGGCAACTGGGTCGCGTGCGCTGAAATCATAGTTTATTGCTCTTATTGTGACGTGCGACAGGTGCGATGTATACGAGAATTTCGACCACGAGAAAAATCGAACAGCTTGAAGCTGAAAATAACTTACTTGTCTGCTTTTAGCAGATGTAGCGCACTAGATGCAATCTGTCGTATGGCCTCAATTAGATAACAATGCTCAAAGTATAGCCCTTATTATCTGGTCCCGACAATTTTCTCCCCATTGAGCTTACCTTGTTCACTGCAAGAGCACATTTGTTCTCTTTCTAAGAGATAGAAAGTTTGATATTTGAGAAACACTTATTTGCTTCGGACGGATGCGCTAATTTAGTATTTTTATTGTCAGAATTTTTTTGGACGATCTGTCCTGTTGACGTGTTGTTTATTCTTAGAAATTTAACAATTTAACGCACCTTCGAATAAATTTAGTCGTCTGTAGCTTTTTTCATGGCAAGATGCTTGCAAGATAACCGTACTCGCTCTGAATTCAATATCTAAGTTATTTTCGTTTCTACAAATTCACTAAAATTTTCCTGTACAACTGCAGCACACTATGTCAATAAAGTGTTCTGCAACGGTCTATTGTGTTTTGGTGTTTATTTTTTTTTTCAAAGTTTATCAGTTCATCGCTGGAGTTAAGGACTTCGTGGCAGATGGTGCGGATAATTGATAGATTGTTCTATCTCTTCTATACGAATTTTCCTGGGAAAATCACGACACGAGCTTCCTTTGGTTTCTTGGTTGCGGCAGCGAATTTAACCACGCCGAACTTAACTCCCACTTCGCGTGCTTGTCATGATTGTGAAAAATCGGAAATTTTTTTATGAGTCTATGACTTTGATTTATAACTTTAGGCAGTCTACAATTTAAGTGTTTGAGAGACAGCGAAACCATGACAGCTAATTCGTCTAGTGCTATTTGAAATATTGTCTCTTCTTTTCTCTCGTAGGTTGTGTTCAACTCCCCTGTCATTCTTTGGGCTGCTGAGTGTTCCAAGGAGTTGATGCCGTTCCTCTCAATTAAGCTGAAGGACTCATGGGACGTGCCTGCATCCCACTACCTCAACTTTTCTTCGAAAGAGGCTTTCTCTAAGCTTGTATTCAGGTACGTGAATCTGCAATTAGAGCCAACTAGATTAAATAACAAAACTGCATTCCTCAGCAGATCCCAAGCGCCAATAAGGTTCACTTATTTTGATCCTTTTTCTGTTTTGCGTTTTTGGCTTGCATTTATCGAAACTGTTTAGAAAGCAGAAATTCATATTTTGAATGCTATTCTGATAGGCTTTTTGCCTCCTCGAACCCAGTGCCGATAACCTTTCTCAGCCTAAGCAAGCTGCAAATAAAGTCATGCAACACCAGTCAATTGAGAGTGATTTCCGCAACGTTAGTTTTTCCTCGGACCAACGTTAGCAACTAAATATTTGAAATTTTAACAAATGATAGGTTGTTGGAAAAAATTCACTTTTGCTATTTAGGGCTGAACTTCTTGTTGACTGTATTTGACTTTTTGTCTGCGATTTACACATTTCTTTGTGAAAATTTATTGTTATGGTATGACTTTTTGTGGCTGCAACCAAACTGATAATGAATAATTTAGCTTTTCTTCGTCGGTTGTAGTATTGATACCAGTGATTTTTTTTCCTGCTCAGAAAGAAATGAAAAAGAATGGTCTCCTTTCGACATTCTTTCGTTTTTGAAAATTTTTCCTTGATATTGTCTTTTTTTGATACTTATAAATAAATAAATGTGTTTCTGCGTAATCGCAGCGGAGCAGCATTAGGCTTTCAGTCTGCAGTGTATTAACAGTAGCCTGTTCTCAGCTGTCCTTTTCAATTATTCCCCACATCTCAGACTGTTCATTTGGTGAGCATGAATGCTCTTTTTTTGGTGACTATGGCCACTTTTTTTGCGTTTGAGACTTTCACGTGGTAACATTATTGCAGCCAACATTGGTCAGGCTATGGTCAACCTGAAGCTATGGTTAAGTAAGAGCTCATCTCACACAGACAGCTTACACAGACAGTTTTGCTCTTACTTTGATCTTTTTGTTAAAGTTCAGTAGAAGATATTGTTTATTTTCCATTTTTTCTGCTTGAGGTCTTGCCAATATAATAAATTTGAAATTTCTACAGGGTCATTTTGTGACATTTTGCCTATAAGCAAAGATAGCGGCTCAGCAAATTTGCAAAGCTGACAAACTCTCTAATTTTCTATTCAGTTGTCTCGAAACAAAAATTTTGATGAAATGTGTACAGCTTTTTTGAGATTCGATTTTTAAATTTTGTCGCCTCACCTGTGTTCTAAACTTAAAAACCACAGTGATCAGTCTTTGACCTCAAATGTCTTTGACCTTTTTAGAGAATTGATGGTGGCAGTCTTGTTGTTTTTACTCTGGCTGCAACTGTTTCCAACAGCTGCGTTTGCGGAGTGGAGCTGTTATTGACCTTCCCTTGTTTTTTTTTCAATCCAAAGGATTTGGATTGTATTGGGGGGGCTGATTTTTCACACACTATTTAACTTTTTGATGCCAATAAGTTATCAACCTTGGGCACATGTTTTAGTCATATTATAATACAAAAATGAGCGATAAATCAGTAGTTTAAAGGGAAATTTTTTAAGCGAACTTCAAAAGTAAATAGGGCTGCTAATGGTTTTCGGCGTTGTGAAATTTATAGTGAATTAATTAACTTAGTAAATAAGCGAGCGTTTTAGTTTTGCTCATATTTTCAGTTTTGGTTATGCTCGTTTTGCGTTTTAGTTTTGCTCGTCTCATCGCTTAGTATTGATAATGAAAAGTCCCCTGGCTTTGGCTTTCTTGTCTTTTTTTGGTAATGACAGGTCCCCTGGCTTTGGCTTTCTTGGCTACCTTTCTGATGAGAGAAAGGATTCTTGGCTACAAGAAAGCCAAAGCCAGGGGACCTTTCATTACCAAAAAAAAGACAAAAAAGCCAAAGCCAGGGGACCTTTCATTACTAATATTAAGCAAAAAAAGACAAGAAATCCAAAGCCAGGGGACTTTTCATCATCAATACTAAGCGATAAGACGAGCAAAACTAAAACGCAAAAAGAGCATAACCCAAACTGAAAATATGAGCAAAACTAAAACGCTCGCTTATTTACTAAGTTAATTAATTCACTATAAATTTCACAACGCCGAAAACCATTAGCAGCCCTATTTACTTTTAAAGTTCGCTTAAAAAATTTCCCTTTAAACTACTGATTTATCGCTCCTTTTTGTATTATAATATGACTAAAACATGTGCCCAAGGTTGATAACTCATTGGCATCAAAAAGTTAAATAGTGTGTGAAAAATCAGCCCCCCCCCAATACATTGATTGTTTACAGTTTTTAATTTCTACTTTTCGTTTCTATAATGTCACGCCCCTATTTCTTGCCTCACAGTTACGTAATGTTTTTCATTGATTTTTCATATAAATTGCTGTAAAATAATTCATATTCAGGTAGTTCTCAAGGACATATTTAGTCCGTATTTCCATCTAAGAATGACTGCAACCTCTAATTTGTTTATATTCATTAAAAACAACCATAGATTAATAGATTATTGATAAACATATTACGTACCGAAAGGCCTCAATTTTTATCTGTTAAGTTCGGTAAAGATGAATTTGTATAATTGGCAAATAAAGTTAAGAGAAGTTATGTAGTTGGTGAAGTCATTATGCTGATAAAGTAGGTGCTAATCTGGAAAATGTATATGTACTCTATTAACATCAAAGATACTTACAAGAGCGGGAATTGCCGAACTTGAAGATCCGAAAATATTTGCAAAGGACCAATACAGTTCGAGGTACATCGACTATCACCAGAACACGGAGAACCAGCCTGACGATCAGTTGATAACTTAGTCTTGAAATATCGATAAAACTCACAAAACTTTTTATTGTTTCTTGAATTATGCTTTATAGTTCTGGATATAATAATTTAAGATTGAATTGAAAATCTTTATTAAATACCCAAAGTTTTAATAAACACTGACAGAACTTATCTATAGCAGTGAAAAGCTATTAAAAGAGAAGGCAACCAGTGGATATATCACGCATTTTAACCGCTCATAAAAAAGCTATTACTAGCTAATTGTACTGAAATTGTATCTGCTAAACTCGCACTATGAAACAACCATAATAGGTTCTTGTAAAATGGCGATAATTCTAGTTGCTCCCAATATTAACCATTCACAATTCTAAAGATTATTGCGTAACATATGTATATACATAACTTTGTCACTATATTTTCTCAAATAATGTTATTGATTTTTTTAGGTTGTTGCTGTTTATTTTGTCTTATCGCATAGTTTCAAGATTGAGAGGCCTCATTGATTTTTTAATGAGATGTAAGTGAACCTATTTTGTTATTGTTGCTATCTTTCCTGAAATTATGGTTTCGTCCAATTGGTATCTTTTGGTTGTTTTGCCTTTCACTTTATTTTCTTCTAAAATTTTCTTTTTTTTTAGTTCAGCACGTACTTGTTGTTCTACGTGTTGTCACATTCCCTCATCTCATCAATGTTAGGTTCCATTGGCTGCTTAATGAGGCTTAATAGAAATTTTTGATGGTTTTGTATCATATCTAATGGTTTCAACTATTTTGACATTGCCTGTTTTTGAAGTTTTTTGCCCCTTATTATAGTTGTTTTTGTTGTCCTGTCACTTTTTCCTGTTAATGACAGGTCTCATAGGCTCTTTAGTTAGCCAAAATTGCTGTTTAACGATTTTAATTTATATGAATAGTTTTTAGCGACTTAAACGCCATTTATTTTTAAAAGAAATGTAAAATATTTCACCTTTGCCATGTTGTCTAATACGCACGAGATGGTACTACACACTTTAGTGCAACATTTTCGGATATATGACTCAGGCATCACTGTGTTTCTCCAAAAGAACATGAAAACTTCGAAATTGTTTTTGTGTGTTAATATTTGTGTATTCGTTAAATATCAAAGACTTTTTTCCAGTGAGGTTGGTTGCGAGCATTTATTTGTTCCAATTATTGACGTCGTGTTTCAGGACTTGTTCTATTATCTTCCTTACGTGTCAAAGAGTTTGAATTGTGTTGGCGCGCTGTCTTTTTTCTCGACAATCGGATCACACCATGATTTTTGAAGTCAAATTTGAGTAGAAATTTTGGTCACGTCAAACATGAAGTGGAGCGAAACAGCTATTGGCCCTGTGGCTTAATTCTTTTTATATATTTTGAATTTGAGCAATTTTTTTTCTACTATGAATTTATGTTCACGGCATTTATTGTTGGCGGCTATTTGAGTTCTATTCTTACTTTTCATTTCTTAAAAAAATAATTTATTGCTAAAAGTATTTGCGAATAGTTTCCTACTCATTTCTAGGTTTTGTTGTTTGCTCAGTCAATGTTTTTTTAAATTGTTAAGACCAGGACTTGTCCTTCTTTGTCTGCTGGTTATGTTTAGAAAAGGTTCTACTTTTAGGTTTCCAATGTCATTTTTTATAGCTGCGAAGCTGTAAGCTGAGCGGAGCTATGTTGCGGTGCTCTTGGTTTTCTTACAATTCAAAGAATTTGAATTGTAATTGGGGCGCTGTCTTTTTGTCAGATGCGTTCAAACATTTTCATGTTTTTGAAGTCAAATTGAAGTTACATTTTTAGTCACGCAAAATCAAGAAATGGAATGAAAAAGCAAGTGGTTTTGCGGCGTAACAACGTTAACGTAGATTGAGAAAGCTGGGTTTGAACAAAAATTCTGTTTCGCGCTAATGATTGTTTTGATCGCTTGCAGCAATTTGACTTTGACTGTTTTTTCGAGCTCTGTCGTTTTTTTTTCTTGATTAGTTACTACTCTTTCCTGGGTATAAGTTTCATTTGGTCACTGGAAGTTCTTTTAATTGAATTTCAAGACTTGTGCTTCTATGTTTTTTTTATTTCGTCATCAAAATTTTTGTTACGACCATATGACGTCAGTCACGCTCACTTCAAATCAGCTCGTGTTCAATCAGTCATTTCTTTTTATGAGTTTGTAGCGTGTTCGAAGTCAATTATCACCCCTATTGGAGCGAATTTTTTATGCGAGTGAGAAAACTTTAGTCACACGTGTCTCCCCAACTACTTTAATTTGAGCATTTTAGGAAAAAATCGAGATTAATCAATATAATTGAAGGCTATTGGAGGGCAGGTTTTGAAAAGAAGACTTAAGTATATATCATCGTTTCGCTTTAAAGACTCCTAGAGGAGTTTTGGAGAAGTCTTTTTAATCATTTTTAATGGAGTGAATGTTGAAGCAGGAAATGAGGAGGGTTTAAATTGTAGTGGTTTGAGACATGAACAATTTTAGAGTATGAGAAGAAAAGGCAGTGGTTTTTTGTTTAAACTGCTATTTTCAAACTGCTGCGAGAAATTATGGTATAAAAAAATTTATCTAAGCGAGCCATTTTTTTGTTCATGTGCGCCATTTTCATATATTTGTTTGGCTTAAACTTTTTTTCGTTAATAGAGATGAATGCTTTATGTTATTGGTTTTAAGATTGCTTTGATAGGTTTTTGAAAGTTTTTACGTAATGTATATTTTCAATCTAATTTTAAGTTTTTTCAGCTATTTTGCTTCTTTTTTGGTCTTTTTCGCGACTTTTTGACCTTTGCTTTGTTTTATTGAATTCATAGAGAAATGAAAAAAGGCCTATTGCTCAGAGTTTCCAATTGATTTAACTTATCCGTCGTAAAACAGTAAGTTCGCTGCGAATTTTGACAAAAAACAGGAAAGTTGTAACTATTTTTTGTTAATTTCTCGCGGATCTTCAATTTTTCTTCAAGACAGGTTTGTAGGCCCATTGTGGCTTTTTTAGCGTTGCTTGATTAATTCAGTGGTGGTAAATTTTTTAACGAAAGGTTTTCTTTCCGATGTGCACTTCTATTCTTCAAGGATATTATTGAATTTTCTTGTTTTTTGTAGTTAGGCTGGTCTCTTGGACCAAATAGTTCATTAATTGACTATAAATAGTTTTTTTTAACTATTTATAGTCAATTAATGAAAATAGTTTTTTTAAATTTCTTGAATAGTTTCAATGAGACAACTCTTCGAAACGTTTCCTAAATTCTTCCTGCTATGAATTTTTTGATAAGTGAGCGAGTGAAAAAACTGGAAATTCGGATTGTGAATTAAGTTTGAAAAAGTTGTTTTGTTCATGCCTTCTTTTTAAACAGAGTGAAAAGGGTATTTGTCAAAAATCTTTTGCTACTTTTGCTATTATTAATAATATTCAGGTTGGTTTTATTGCAATAAATAAATGCTATATAGCGCTAAATTGAAGTATTTGAACTATTTCGCTGTTTTAGAAATTATTGCGATTTTTGGCCCTTTGTATTGTTTTATTGAATTTATCGTTTACTAAATTGCAGCGTAATGATGTTGGACACTGTCTACTTCAAATTAAATTAAGTTTTCTTTGGTAGAAAGCCACCCCTTCCAAGAAAATTTTGGCAGAATTTTAGAAAATTGAATCAATTTCTGCACTGTCTTAGGTTTTTTGATTTTCTTTTCACAAATAGAGATGCTTCTGAGTGTATTACTTCTTGCCTGTTTTTTTGGACAGAGTATTTGCTACGCTTGCGTGAAGCAACGTTTTGTTTTTGTATGTGTAGTTGTACTTCATTGAAGTTTCCTAGTTTTTGGGTCAATTTACCTATGGCAAATTTTTCTTTTATCATCTGAATTAAGGTTATTTTTTCTCTGACCTGAGGTGTTCTGACAGGAGATGCTAGCAATTTTAAGGGCTTGTTTTTTTTTTCGGCGAAAACGGCTTTGAGTCATTTCCCGAGTTCTCCCGGCTAATTCTTATTTTCTTGCTGTCTTATTTGTCCATTGGTAATTGAGAATACCGGTCTGCAAAGTTATCACAGCTATTTTCTGGCATTCTGCAAGTTATGAAGATTTTCTAACGAGAAAATTTGCGAAAATTTATATTGGCTTGTCAGTGTATTTTTTCTGATTTTTTTATATTAAATGGTTTGTTTGTCATTCTAATCATTTTTATTTTTTAGAGAAACGATTTCTTCTCTAAAGAGTTATAACGTCTAACTAAATGTTCAACTGACCAAACTCATTGCTCGCACAAGTTTTTCGATATTTTTTAGGATGCCATTTTTCAGTCTACTGGCGCTGTTACCTCGTGGAGCATGTCGATCAACTGAATTACTTACACACATTCACAGCCATTTGTTTTTTGGTTGCCAATATATACTATTAGCGTTCTTAGACTTCTTGATTTGATTTTGTTTAGTGTTCAAATCACTTACTCCTGATTTATCGTTTTATCTGTTTAGAGAAATTTATCTTGCTTAGAATACGTCAAAATGATTGATCTAACATATAGCTTCTAATAAGCAAAGATAGATTTTTTTGAAGAAATAATTGAAATTGGCTTGTTTATTATGTAAAGGATTATGTGCAAGTTTTCGAAAATGATTAGCTCTTTTAATTAATCAAAACTTTGAAAATCAGTTAATTTGCCTTACAGGGCCAACATCAGTCAAGTTGGAGGAGTAGGGATGTCCTTAAGAGTAGAGTATGTGTCAGCTCTACTGTGGCCACTGACTGTCCAATTTGCGTGTTCCAGTTTTTATGATGGACAAGTACTCTCTGAATATGTGGTCAGTGATGCTAAGGAATTCGAAGCTTACTCTTTTGTCTATCAGACGAGTGCGCTGCTCAATTCAAGTGGTAAATTTGAAATCGTGAACTAATTGAATTTTTTCAATGGTTTAGGATTCCTCAATTTTAGAGTAGATGTATCTAGAAACGTAATTTTCATCCACCGATGCCTTAGAAACATAATAATATGATTGATTTTATGAAAGAAGTGTTATCAGATTGCTTGATAAACAATTATTTATTTATATACCTAAATATTTAAATACTTAAGCAAGATAGATACAGGGCAATTTAACCTAATTAAATTGTGTTAGTGATGTAGTATGAAAAATTACTGCTCTATTATTCTTTTTAGCTCCTTGAAAAAATTTAATCTGGTTCAATCGGAAGCAGATGTTAACTATAGAAATAGCAAAATAGAATATTCAGCCTATGTCTTAGATTTGCTTTTTTTTATTTGATCCCTCTTGTAGTCAAAACGTTTAAGACCAAAAAGTATCTACCATTTAGTAACTTGCTCATTGCGCGGGCAACCGTTCTTAATGCGTTAAGTGCAATAGATGGAGTGTACAGTCGGTATGTGACCATTGAATAGCTTCTAAAATTAACTTGTTCACTTGATTAGAATCTTGGACGTGTGAAACTGTAATCATACCCAACCTCGGCAAAGTAAGTCACGGCGAAATTCCAGTACATCAAGATGGTCACATTTCACCTTCGACTGTGGAGGATTTGATCAGCCTGAGAATTGGCTTTGTTGGAGTGGGTTGTGTCGGATCAGAGAGAAGAGAATCTATCATGGACGAAAAGTGTCGCACAGTCCAAGTGCTACCTGATAGAATGTTTTATTGCGAGTGAGTTCGCTTTACAGTGAATGCAGTAACCTGACAAAGTTTTCCTACAAATGGCTTAGGCACTCATTCTGATTTATAGAATGAATATATGAACAAAATAATAGTTATTACGGTGAAAATCATGCCTCCAAAGTTTCTTAGACGAAAGTTCCAGTATCACGCATTTGCCCTCTTACCTTTTTCAGATGCACTCGCCATTTTGGCTGGAGATACAGAGGGTTCTCTCTCTTTGAAAAAGCTGTGGTTGAAGTACAGCCAATCGACATCACTCGGACCCGCCCTGACAGGTAAACCTTTGTTCTAGTCCAGCTTTGATCTCAGTTAATGCAACAGGGAAGTACTTGTTTTTCCCCGCAAAGAAAAAATTTTAATTTTTCACTTGTTTCGCCGGGCATATTAATAGTGTCGTTTAATGGTAGTGATTGCCATTTACAATTGTTGCATGCAAAGTACTTGCGGCGAGGCTAGAGATTGCTGAAATGTGTATAAGTCACATTTTTGCTCTATTCAAATTTTTCCTTGTTATACTGAAAGGCAAACGTAAGTTAGCACCCTCTGTTTTCACGAAGTACAAATTCATTTTTTGAGGCAAAATAACACCAATTTAAAATCACATTTTGAAAAAAAAATACACCATTGATCTGCTACACTAGTCCTCTCGCCTAGCTATGAAATTCAGATAATACACAACGTTCCATTACCAGAAATCCCAATGTAAAGTTGATGAAAACCGACGGTTATCTTTCAAGTGTTTACGTAATCATATCAGAGTATCAAGATGACATTTTTTTCAAAAAAAGCGAAATAATTAAGCTTGATAGATGATTTTGGTGACATTTAGGAGAGTTGTATTCTACTGTGAAGAGCCGCAAATGCAAATAATTAATTGAGATTTTGTGAAATTTGCAAATCTTTCTTTCACAAATCAGCTTTCGGATAGCCTTGTTTTTATATCTTCTCCAATGGTCTATTCTCAGTAGTATCACGCTAGTTTACTTGATGCTGAGGTTAGTGCAAACGATATTTCTATTGCTCATCCAGTGCCGACTAAGAAGCCAGGTCCACGTCCTCTGATTGTTCGTTTCTCCCGGAGAATTGCGAAAGTAAATTTATTAAGAAACAAGAAAAATCTGGAAAATTTTGACAAACTGAAGAACGTTCGAATTTTTGAAGACATGACTGCGCCTAGACTGAAGTTTTTTTAATTTAATGAAGAGTGACAACAACATCGGGAAAGTTTGGTCAAGAGAAGGAACATTACACTACGTCAAGCTGGAGGTGACAATAGAGTGTATAAAATCATTTCCCTATATGATGGTGGTCAAGCGTTGGGATACGACTTTTATACTGTACAGAGCTGCTTTAAAGATACTCGAGTTTTTATCAGAAAAAGTCAAGAATCTGGATCCTAATCTGTTTCTTTCTCCTAGTGCTATTATACCAACTACTATGTCTATATTAACTGTGAATGTTCGGTCGTTTAAAAAACATCTTAATGATTTGGAAGCACTTGTTCATAGTCTTGAGTCTCCACCAAATGTAATATGTCTCAATGAAACTTGGTTAACTGATAACTATGACATCGATTCCTCATTGGTTCCAGGCTATAAGAATTATGCAATTAAGAAAAACACACATGGCGGAGGTGTGATGATACAAATTCAGGATTCCATGTCCTTGTTAGAAACATACTCAACAGATATGGAAGAGACCCTTCTTGTCTCATTAGAGTATAAAAAGTACAGCTTTAAACTGGCTACTGTCTACAATCTACCAAGAACAAATAAACTAAAATTCGTCGAAAAATTTGATAATTTTTTGAATGAGTTAACGTCCTTAAATTGCCCTACCGTTATAACTGGTGATTTTAACATTGACATTCATGTAAAGAACCAATTACAATCTAATTATTTATGTACGATATCTTCTAATGATTTTGAGCTTACCAATCTTGAAACTACCAGGGAAACTTCTAACTCCGCAACTTGTCTAGACCACTTTATATATCAAAATTTTGCCAGCCCTGATTTTTGTGCACTAACTCAAGAAAACTTCTCAGATCATTATCCTATCCTAATGAAGTGGCCAATTAATGTTGATACTGAACAAAACTGTCCGCCGTTTAGAGACATAAGCTTTATAAAAAATCAAGAGCAACTGTCGAACTACTTAATTGACTTAGACTGGAGCCTAAGGAATCGATGTCACTTTTAAGATTCTGATAGTACCAATGAGTTATTTACTAAATTCAGCAAAGTTTTCCTGGAAACCACTAACAAGTATGCTCCTCTGAAATGCTTGACCGATAAAAAGTCTAAGGTACCGAAGTGGTTTACCAACCCACTTAAAAACTTGCGCTTCAAAAAAATAAAGCACATTGAAGCATGAAACAAAATGCGCAAAATAATGAGGCAGCGACAAAATTCAGTTTATTACGCAACAAGTTTGAAACATGTGTCAAAAAAGCTAAAAAAGATTTTTATAGACAAAAATTTGAATCATGTATGGGAGACTCAAGGCAAACATATAAATTAATCAATGATATAAAAAGAACTAATCGCAAAAGTTCGCAAGTACCGGCGCTAAACTCATGTAGTGAACGTTGCGCTGATTCCAGCAGCGCTGACATTGCTGAGCAGTTTAACACATTCTTCACCAATGTTGGTCCGAAGTTGAAAGAAAAAATTAAACATGTTCCTTTACCTGAGATGAACGAAGTTAACCACTCCATGTATCTAAAACCAATAACCATTGACGAGGTAAGAGAAATCATTGAAAATCTAGACAATAAATTCTCATCTGGTGATGATGATATCTCTAATGTCATAGTAAAGTTATCATCAAATATCACGATTCCATACCTAACTCAGGTAATCAATAAATCTTTTGAAGAAGGAATGTTTCCCGATGATCTGAAAAAGGCTAAAGTAATTACCCTTCACAAGGATGGATCAAAACTAGATGAAAATAACTACAGACCAATTTCTCTTCTAATTGTTTGGATTAAAATTATAGAACGTGCTTTGTTCATTCGAATATATGCCTACATGGAATATCATAATTTGCTTTTCAATAGGCAATTTGGGTTTCGTGCCAAACACAGTACAATTGACGCTCTTGTTGAATTAGTTGAAAAAATAAGATTGAATTGCCAAAATGTAAAAGCTATCAGTTTCCTTCTTGATCTTAAAACAGCTTTTGATACCATTGAGCACGATATCTTATTAAAAAAGATCGAAAACACTGGTATAAGGGGCCCAGCTTCAACTTGGATAACATCATACTTAAATGGGAGACAGCAGCGGGTTATTGTTAATAGGGCCTGTTCATCGTGGAATTCCTTAGTTTTTGTGGTTCCACAAGGCTCAATTTAGGGTCCGTTATTGTTCCTCATTTATATCAATGATCTGCCTACAGTTTGCAAATCTCTTGATGTTATTTTATTTGCGGATGATACAAATCTGACCGCAATCAATAAAGACAATAATTCAGTGCAAGAAGATCTGCAGAAGATCAATAATTGGTTGATTACTAATAAGTTAATACTAAAAACCGTACAAATGAATATAGGGAACAAAAATAGTGCTTCCAAATCAGTGTTTAAGTTTGATGATGTTTTTATTGAAGTTGCAAATCTTTGTAAGTATCTCAGAATCTATGTAGATAGTAAGTTAAGTTTTCAATCACTTATAGAATATATTAAGAAAAGACTCTCAAAACAGTGTGGTATTATATGTAAGCTGCGTCACTATGTACCCCGAAAACAGTTAATTGATTACTACCGAAACAGTGATAACCCAATAATTCAATACGGTATTTTGGTATATGGCTGTTGCAGTTATTCGTCGCTTTTACCTATCTACAATCTGCAGAAAAAATTTTTGAAATTCATTTATTTCAGGAAACTGTCAGGTAGTTCCAGGGACATTTTTATTTCTAATAAATTGCTAACAGTATTCGAGTTTCATTTATATGAGCTGCTGAAATTTGTCCTGAAATCATTGAAAAAGATGCATTGCGAAACTTATCTAAATGAACTCTTTGAATATGAGCATGGTACCAGAAACAGTAGAAGGTCTACCAAAAATTACCTAAAAATTCCCTCCTTTAAAAAGCAGTTTGAGCGCTCCTCTATTTCATATCGTTGTGCAAGGTTATTTAACATACTGAGAAAGAATGAAGTTCTAGCACAAAATATTGAAGACGAAAATTGGCAAAAAATATCGCAACTTTATCATAAGTTCAAAGAAAGTTACTTGCTGAATAATGAAGAGCTAGTATCCTATATTTTTTAATATTTTTTTTTCTCTTTTCGTTTCCATGAACTCCAGTCAAAAATTGTTCCGGCACTTACTTCGTAAGTGCCGAGGTTTCAAAAATGGTATTATTTTTGCAAAATAACGAGGTCTACACATAGAAAATCGACGAAGAAAATCGAACTGCAAAAAAAAATTTAAATTAATACATAGTAGCTAGGAATTAACGGCTTTCTTGTTAGCAAAGACACAGTGTTAGTCGTTATTCCGATTAAGCATTGTTCCTTGTTCAAGTCTCTACGACAGCGTTCTGAGGTTTGTTTGCCTAGGTGTTGGCACCGGTGACCTGGTCATGGAATGTTAAATATTTAACTGTAATTATTTAACTTTAGCCAGGGCAGATACTAGGTGGGTTTAGTAACCCCGTCTAACTGTCCTCTCCGAGATACGTTTTGTTGTTATGTTATATGATTAAATATATTTAATTTGCTGTCTAATATTTGGAGAAATTTATTCTTTCTTTCTAGATGACTGAATCTATATATGTAGGAACCGAAAAACGTGTGAAAGTAAAACGAATTATCGAAAAAATTGTTTTTGTATTGTAATGTAACTGACTTGAATAAGTCTGCTACAAATCTTCTAGTCGAAGATTTTTAGATCTTCTAGTCAGTTCAGGATGTTTGTTTGAAGCGTTTTTACCGTCATAGCAAAGGGCGTGCAAGTAATTTGAAAGACAAAAGTTGTTAAAACCTTTTCTAATCCTACTAAACTGACTTAACTCAAATTGATTCTAATCAAATCAGCTCATCCTTTTGATATTTTTATTTTTTTGTAATGATGTCAAGCAAGCTACTCAAAAAGTTTCTTCGAGACTCTTGATAAATGATTTCAATGAAAGCACAGTATAGCCGTGCTGTTATCTGTTTTCCAGAAAACGTTGGTTATTTTGTAATACTCTTGAAAATTTCTTCAAGCTTCTTCAAGACCGTCGTATTCATGAGACGGCTATCTTACAAGAGTTTTGCTAAAGGCCGCTTATCTTGTTTGAATTTTCCCCAGATTATTACAAGAGACTGATGCAAGAGAAGACTGACTCTTGTGAGAGAAGACTGATGTCTCTCTGGGACAGGGGTTCTATTGGCAAATATGTGCTGTTTAACATCCACGGTGCTATATTTGGGCTATCGTTGGTTTGATTGCGTTTTTAACTACTTAAAAGAATAATATATGTCTGCTCAGTTTTTTTGAAGATAAAAATTATACAGAATGCTAGTAGAGAGTTGAGTTTCTCCTGATTCGAGTTTGTGGTTTTAGTGATGCGATGTTTGGTTGGCGACTACTCTTCATTATGGTTATCCTTGGTATCAATCTATGCGCCATTGTGAAGATATTTGCAAAGAGCACAACATTGGAGGACGCTCTTGACAAAATTGTCTACCATATAGATAACAGCTGTAGAAACTATTACTGGTAAATTGTTTTATATCTAGTTTTCAGCGCTTTAAAAAAAATTGTTCCAAAATTTTTTGTGCAAGTTAACAGCTGTCATTGCTTGGTTCCTTAAGAGGATTTCAGATTAACAGCTTAAGCTGAAACTTCGTTATAAGGCGTGTGAGCTTTTGGCTCAATTTTAAGTTTACAGGCTGGGAGAGTTCAATTTAAAGACTTTAGATCCTGCTGCTTGTAAAATGGAAAGCAAAAATTAGCACTACTCACGAAGAACAATTTAGTATTCACCTGTGGTTGCGCTGAAGACGGTACTTCCGATTCTGATAAGTTTACTTTGAGGCCGATGACGACGATGAGTACGGTTAATTGACAAAGTGAATCAATTTGTTTGAACTTGAACTTCAGAAGTAGTGGATTAACAGATGACTGTTTTTAGCAGTTTTTTGGGCAATTTAATCATTTTCAATGCCGGTTCTTATAAAAATGAAGTAACCCTCTGACTTCGTTCACGGATTGAACTTCAAAATAAGTATTTAATCAGTAAAATTGCATGAGTTAGATCTGTATCAGAGCTATAATCATGTCAATAATAATTAATTCAAAGGCAACAAAATGCTGATGAATGCACTGTTTTAGCTACGCGCTGTCTGTTGAGACAGGAAACATGTTCATGACTGGGACTGACAATCGAGTGTTCTGTATTCTACATGGAGAGCACAGGAGCTCAGAGACTAAAGAGCTCTTCTCAGATGAGACTGAGTGCTTCTCATCTGGAGCTATCACAACCTTCCTTGTCAGGTAAAAGTTGCCCAGGTTCTGTCGTACTGTTTTTTTTAGTTGCGACTGGGTTTCACCTTTTGACATTGCTGCGATAAGACAGCTATGATATACCTTCCCTGCTCCCTCTGTTCATCATTTTTATATGTTATAATTTGTCTCGGCAACCTCTCGTTTTGGTACCATGCATTCTTTTTTTTCGGGCGCTATTTACCTTAAAACTGCTTGGCATGAATGAGTCAAAATTTGGTCAAATTCTTGAGGTTGATTCAGGTCTTTTTGACTTGTCATTTGGTCCGACTTTGGGACCTCCAGCTGAGAGTTGGTCTATCCCCTAAAGAATCATCTCAGTACCGCATAAATATCATGATGTTTTGTATATTTTTAATGGGGGAGGGATGCTATTATTTGAATTAACATACTGAGATGCGCTGATTTTTCCCATTTGTAGCACCTCTCAATCACTGGGCAAGCTGAGTCGGGTGACCATCTGGCATGATAGAGCCCCCTCCTCTTCTTATCCCTACCACAACCCGTCTCAGCGAGTGGGCTCCACTCAGCCAACCACTACCAAAAAGTCACACTCCAGTTCGGACCCCATCAAGGCCTGCTACATCAACCGAGTGACGGTCGTTGACATCCATACACTGGATCTCTACGACTTTCCGGTGTTCGAGTGGATTGGTCCTGGGTTCAGAGATGGAAGGACGGATCGAATCATTTTTAGACGGAAAGCCAAATCGCTGGAAAAGGTCATTAATAGCTCATCATCCTTGTCAATTTGACCCCCATGCGAGTATAAGTACTATCCAAGCGTATGAAAGTTTATCAGGCTAAATAATCCGTTAATTTTATCCCTTGTAAATTGCTCGACTTTGTGGAAAAAGACTCGCGAAATTGAGGTGGGGGGGGGGGGGGGGTGTGATACTGCTACCCAAATTACATGATCGAGGACCCTATTAGGGTCGACCTATCCTATCGGCTAGAGATGGGTACATAAAATTTCTTTGCGTACATCGACAGACGCCAATTAAGCAATATTAATTAACTATGATGTAAATGTGTCATACATCAGTTGTCTACTAACTCTCTCTCTCTCTCTCTTTCCGTTACACCCCACAGGGGGTCTGGATGCTTTGCTAGTTTCGACAGCTATATAGGGATACTTGGTTGTTTGGATAGATTGGTTGCTACGTGGTTGTAAAATTGGTTGCTGCTTGGTTGTCGTGTTTGCATATGGGGGTGGGTGTTGGGTTGTGGAGACTCTGCTTGTTGACCCTCTATTGGGTACGTCAGCAGAGTTTCTCCAGGCCTCGGAAAACTTCCTTTGTGAGGTCTTGGAGGTGCGCCGGTGAAGGATGTATTCCGTCTCCGCACACGCCTACGTATGTGAATTTTGTGTACTCTTGGAAGACAGCGCCGTTCTTCTTGGCACACGATTTTAGGGCCTTGTTGAGCATCTTGATTTCGGTCTTGTATCTTCTTCGACCAGGAACCTGCATCACGGCTACTCTAATCCCCTCGTCTTTGAAGGCCTCAATGAGACTTTTCAATCTCTCTAGGATCGGCTCCACTGGAGTGACGGTCCCGTCCCTTGCAACAAGATCATTCGTTCCGCCTAGTATTGCTAGCCTTTTGACGCCGCAGCTTTTGATATACTCTCGTATCTCTGGCACGGCCATTCTCGCGAGGGTTGCCCCCGGGCAGCTGATCACAACAGCGTCACGAATGAACATTCCATAGGCGATAGAATCGCCTAGCACCGCCATGGTGTACTGCGGTTGTAATGCCGTTCTGACAATTGTTCGAAACGGGTTTCGTGCATAGTCAATGAGCATGCCCTTGTTCACGAGGGACCTCGTTAGTTGCTCTTTCCTCGTTTCCGTCAGATTGAAACGCACATGTCTCCTTCGGCCAGCGATGTTGGACCGATTCGATCGATTCATGACTTTTCTGAAAAACAGCAATGGGTTGACCCTCTATTGGGTACATTCACGCCCCCTTCCTTCTGTGAAATGAAAACGGCTTATCCTACAATCCATGTAGGTTTTTCCTGTGGCGGGAGAGGTTACTGCTAGTTATCAGCGAGCCACACTCGGGGCACGCTACCCTGAGGCTGTTTAGCCTCTTTGGCTTTATCTTGTGTTCCCTCAGGGGGCAGCTCTCTCTTATGTGTCTTGTCATATTTCCTTCCGAGATTTTCCTACCACAGAGACACTCGTTCATGCTCGCTCCTTTGCAGATCTTAGCATGGTTTGTAAGGTTGCATTGTCGCGCAAAAACCCTATGGCATTGGCTACAGCTGAGTCTCACTGTCTTCTTTTCGTGCGCTCGTTCGTGCTGTGTCAGCCCGGTTTTCGTTCTGCACTGAGTGCTGCATCCTTCCCACCTGCAAAGCCATGGGCCCGTTTCTCTCTTCTTTCTCTGCGATCTGTTCGGTGCGGATGTGCCTCTTTTCCACTGGCACATTTCATCTTCCCAGCTTTCCAGAAAAGTTCTGCGGGCTTGGACGATTGACTTCCATACTTTCCGGTCTTTAGCCATGTTCCCTACATTCGTCCAGTCTATGTTCGCCTCACCCAGTAAACGCCTCCAGACTGAGATGGTTCCGCCTCGCAGCTTGCCCTTCCCAGTTCCTCGGTGATCCCACTGCCCCAGGACTGCTCTCTTGACGGTTCTCGCGTCAGGCATCCTGAGGATGTGTCCTATCCTCTGTAGGGATCTCGTTTCTATTTTACACCTGAGGGAGGCAATTTGCAACTTCTTGCGAATTCCGAACGCGTTAACTCCTTCTTTCTGCATTCTGATTTTGCTTAAACCTCTCCCTTCGTTCCAGATCCATCTGTACGCTTTATCCGCTACGCTCTGCAACTTCCTGATTTCGGATTTATTCCATGGATGGACTGTGCAGTCGAACAGGAGGGTGGCTTCCACAGTTGCCTGAACGATTACGGCTCTGGTTCTTTTGCTCAAATTCGACTTCCAGAACCATTTCCGAACTTTGTTCCAGGTTGCGTTTCCTCTGTTGATTCTGGCTGCCAGGTCCTGCTTCTTTCCAATCCTTGTTCCCAGCATTCGTGTTTTGTCAGCAGTTTCAGTTCCAAACACAACGAACTCCTCTTTACCGTCATGACATCTCTCTTCGAACTCGGACATAGCGGCCTTAACCTCCTCCTTTCCTGTCATCAGTTCGTCCGTCCACCCGATTAGGGTTGAGTCGTCGGCAAAGAGACTATCGGTGATAGTGAAGAGTTCTCGGTCTGCGCTCCTTAGTGCGCGCGACGTGCTGAGTGGGGGTAGACTGTCTCTGCCACTCCAGGACCACTTCAGTCCGCACTCTTTGCCAGCGAGTTCCGCTGCTGTTTGCCGCCGACTTTGGGCTAAGCGCATTGATTCTGCATGGTAGATGTTAAATAGGATAGGCGAGGTCGCACATCCTTCTCTCAGTCCCCGTTGCGGGGTCCATTCCTGGCTTAGTTCTTCCCTTCCTTTCACTCGATAGGCTGTTTCCTCGTGGAGGTTTTTCAGTATCGTCAAAGTTGCTTCTGACATTCCCAGCCGTTTTAGTATTGTCCACAGCAACGGTTTATTGACTCTGGGATAGGCTTTCGTGATGTCTAAAAGCACAGCTCCCGGTCTTTTTTCGCACTCTTCTCTTCCCAGTACTCTCCGGGTTTCTTCTTCAACTCTAATGGCAATTTGGGTGGCATCTGCCGTTGACCTGCCGCTTCTGAACCCGTTCTGGTTTTCTCCAAGAACCCCTATTTCCTCAGACCAGTTCCTGAGTCTCGAAGCCATAATTCTGGCTATAATGCGGCTGGCTAGGGGGAGTAGACAGACACCCCGGTAATTATTGAGATCATTCTTAGCCCCTTTCTTGTGCAGTGGTATTACCCAGCCTTCCTTCACTTCGTTTGGCCACTCATTCACGGGCTTCGCCAACAGATCGAGGATGCATTGGTAGATAAGTGTTCTCACTTCCGGGCTGGCGCATTTGAGTGCGCTTACCCGAACGTTCTCCACTCCAGGAGCTCCATCTTTGATCTTCGTTAGTTCTCTCTCGAACTCTGTCCAGCTGATCTCCTTGTCTAAAATGTCAGCATCACCATTTGCTGTTCTTTCGGATGTTGTCTCGGCTGTCTTTAAGATTTCGTTGACAGGTCTCTCGAAGCGATCCTCTGACACTTTCATGAAGTGCGTCCTGAATTCCTCCTGTGTGAAGTACTCCTCTTCAATGCTGCTAGAGTCCTTCACCCCAATTCTTCTTAGGGTCTTGTACAGAGCGCGGACATCCCCCTTTACTTCCGCTTTCTTGGCCTCTTCCACAACCTCCAACCACCATTCCTCTTCCCAAAACGTTTTCGCATATTTGATCTTTTTCCTGAGGTCGCGTCGTTGTTCCCGTGCTAGTTCTCTTCCATCAGAGTTCGTGGTCTTGATTCTCTCTGTGAGACCCGACAGCTCTCTCTGGAAGGCTTCCATTTCATCTTGATGTGTGTCTAGCCAAGGGTTTAGATGCGCTTTCTCCTTCTTCCCACAGTGTTCTGCTCCAGCTTCCCCAAACGTTTTCATTAGTTGCATCCAGTTCAGTGTTTGAGCGGAATTCTCCACCGCTTTGTCGACTCCTTCTCTAAACTTGATCGCAACCTCTGGAATTTTTAGCTTATCCCAGTTGATGATGCATTTGGGTTTGCTATTATTTGGCTCTCTCTTCTTTGAAAACGTTAGTTTTGCCAGCATGTACTTCGGGTCGTGGTCCGACAGTCGATGTCTCATTTGGATTGTCTTTATCTTCCGGACCCATCTGGAGCGGTCTTCTTGTCTCACAAGGAACCCGTCAATTTCGTGCCATCTACCAGTTCTCGGATGTCGCCAAGTTCCTGGTTTTGCTTGCCGGAAGAAGGAGCTAGTCCAACACAAGCCAAATTCATTGCACCAGTTAATCAAATCAACGCCGGCTGTGTTTGTAGTACCTAGCCCAAAAGCGCCAGCAACATTACTGACTCCCCTCTTCTCGGTGTTTCCTACACTGGAATTAAAGTCTCCTCCGACAATGATCTTTCCCTTCCAGTATAGCATGGCTTGGAGTTCCTCTTTGTAATCTAGGAGTTCGTCAGAGTCCCCATTCCACAACGGCTTGTATGTTGAGACGAAGCGATTTCCATCAACGTCCACAGCCGTGTTCCTGTCGCCGAGGGTTTTCTTGCAACCTTGTTGCTTCCACTTCACAGCCCACTCGCCTTTGAGGAAGACTCCGCTTCTCTTGCCGTGCACAAGAACTCCGTACAGTTCTCTTGATTTCACCCATTTTATGCCCGGATATTGCTCGAGCATTTCGGAGAGCATTACTACTTCCACGTTGTTTTCCGCAATGACTTTAAGAATCTCCATGAAGCGGTTCTTTCTCGGGAAACTCGCCCTGGCTCGTTGCACATTCCAGGTCCATATGGGTGTGACCTTTTCCCGGCCAATGCGTTCGGCATATTCTTGCCATTTCTGATCTCTCTTCGCCTGTCTCCTCCTTCTTCTAGCGTGTTTCTGCTTCCGTCTCCTTTTCTTCGCTTCAGCAGTCACAATCCTTCCCTGTCGACCCTCTGTTGGGTACGTCGGGATTGCCTCTTCCCCCTGTTGACCCTCTATTGGGTACGTCGGGGTATCTGCTTCCGCGGCTCTAGGAGGTGGAGGCTCGCAGCATTTGCCTCTGAAGTGCAGATTCCATCTTCCGTGCTGACCCAAGTCCGTACAGTCCCAATGGATCCATTGTCGACATCCGTTGCATTTGACCGACCACTGTGATCTCTTTATGGGCTGTTTGCACTCTGTGCAGAGGAACTTTTGTGGTCCTGGATCGTTTTCCCCCTGTTGACCCTCTATTGGGTACGTCGGGGTATCTGCTTCCGCGGCTCTAGGAGGTGGAGGCTCGCAGCATTTGCCTCTGAAGTGCAGATTCCATCTTCCGTGCTGACCCAAGTCCGTACAGTCCCAATGGATCCATTGTCGACATCCGTTGCATTTGACCGACCACTGTGATCTCTTTATGGGCTGTTTGCACTCTGTGCAGAGGAACTTTTGAGGCCCTGGATTGCTTTCCACGTCATGCAGCAACCTTTTCTTCGCTAGTAGCATCACCACTCTGTCGTCCCTAGTAAAGGATTTGATCGCCTTTGAGTTGCACATGGGGTCGGCTACTCCCCAGGTGTTGATGTGGTTGAAAGACTGTCCGGCAGTATAGCCTAGGCTAAACATACTGCCGGACCCCATCCTTCCCCCATGTGGCTCGGTTTTTGCTCGCACATTGTGCTCCGCGCTCTTCCCCGCTGGCAGGGACCAAACCATCGAAGAACGTTGTCTACTAACTTGACCAAAACTTGAATCTCCATCATATTCTGATTTCTGTTTTGTTTCAGTGCATCAAAAAGGAGTTGTTGTCAGTGACGCTGAACTCACTCGAGTCTTTCTCTCCGTTTGTGGTGCCAAGATTCAGGACATCCTCTGCCTGCTATCTCTTTGTTCTCCTTTCTCTCAATCTGGTTGCTTGTGGATCTCTTCTCACTTCGTACGTCACAATGGGACATTTCAGCCCTGTCAAGGTGATTAAGACACTTGCATTTAGCAATAAAAAAATTACAGCTTAACAGCAGGCAAACTAAACTATACTGTTTTATCGGAACGATATTTTTATTTGCAAAATTCAGCAGATGTAAAACCCGGCGCTAAAAAATATGGGAAAGTTAATTATCTATCTCGATATTTCGATGTTTTATTGGACATTTAAAGTCCGACATTTCCACAATCTGTGTCAACATCTTTGGATGCCAACTGAGCGATAGATGGCAAGTTAGATGTCTTTGGGAAAATGAGAATGTGACATCAATCTTTCTTTTTTAATAGCCGCCCTCATCTTCTCAGAAACTTTAAACCATTTTTCTTAATTTTTTTGCATTTTTTCTTTTTTTTCAAATTTTAGACAAGTTTTTTAGCCTATAATGACTTGCCCATTGTTTTGCGAGATTTCTCATTGCTCTAATTGCAAACGAATTTTACTCGGCTTTATGTTCCCTTGTACTATTAAAAAACTCATTAAGTTTTTCTAGCTTTTTTTTTCAATTTGTTTTTGAATGCCGTTTCTATTCTTCCTTAATTTTTCTATGGCATTTGTGGAGGTTCAGTATTCATAATAGTTGTTCTAGTTGTTTAGTCATAAGTATGGGCAATTTTCTCCTTCGAGTTGTTTCCGGAATTCTTCCGGCTATGTTTTCTTTAAGATCTGTTCACACATTTTCATGATTTTTGAAGTCAAATTGGAGTAGTGATTGGTCACACCGAAACAGGGAGTGGAGCGAAAAAGCGAGTGGTTTTGCGGCATGAAATTTTTTTGGGACCGGTATTTGAACAAAAATTCGCTTTCTCGCTACTGGTTTTTTGTTCAAATGCGGCAATTTCACTTTGATTTTTACAGTGTTTTCGATTTTTTGGTTCGCTTTTTTTTCGAAATGGTTTTCCCAATCCATTCATAGTCCCTTCTTGGTCTAGTTTTCTGTTTAGTCAATGAAAATTCTTTGAATTGTGTTTCAGGACTTGTCCTGCTATGTTTTTTTACTTCGTCGAACAAAAAAATGTTTCGCTTTATCTCATTTTGCCGCTTTTTCAACATTTGTAAAAGCGGCAAAAAGCGAACATTGTAATTTGCTCAACTTTGTGGAAAAAGACTCGCGAAATTGAGGTTGGGGGTGGGTGATACTGCTACCCAAATTGCATGATCGAGGACCCTATTAGGGTTGACCTATCGGCTAGAGATGGGTACATAAAATTTCTTTGCGTACATCGACAGACGCCAATTAAGCAATATTAATTAACTATGATGTAAATGTGTCATACATCAGTTGTCTACTAACTTGACCAAAACTTGAATCTTCATCATATTCTGATTTCTGTTTTGTTTCAGTGCATCAAAAAGGAGTTGTTGTCAGTGACGCTGAACTCACTCGAGTCTTTCTCTCCGTTTGTGGTGCCAAGATTCAGGACATCCTCTGCCTGCTATCTCTTTGTTCTCCTTTCTCTCAATCTGGTTGCTTGTGGATCTCTTCTCACTTCGTACGTCACAATGGGACATTTCAGCCCTGTCAAGGTGATTAAGACACTTGCATTTAGCAATAAAAAAATTACAGCTTAACAGCAGGCAAACTAAACTATACTGTTTTATCGGAACGATATTTTTATTTGCAAAATTCAGCAGATGTAAAACCCGGCGCTAAAAAATATGGGAAAGTTAATTCTCTATCTCGATATTTCGATGTTTTATTGGACATTTTATTGGACATTAAGTCCGACATTTCCACAATCTGTGTCAACATCTTTGGATGCTAACTGAGCGATAGATGGCAAGTTAGATGTCCTTGGGAAAATGAGAATGTGACATCAATCTTTCTTTTTTAATAGCCGCCCTCATCTTCTCAGCCGGCTATTATAGCGCTCCTAATTTTTGCAATTCAAAGAATTTGAATTGTATTGGAGGGCTGTCTTTTTTTACGACTCGAAGATGAGTATTGGAGAAGTCCTTTTTTTAATCAATTTTATTGGAGTGATTTTTGAAGCGGGAAATGAAACGCGTGAAAAAATTTGGAGTGCGTTTGATGTTGAACAAAAATGAAGAGTAGAGCGAGTTGTTTTTGTTCATACCGCTGTTTTTGAGAGAGGGAAAAATTGATGTAAGAAAAAATTTTCTCTAAGCGAGCAAAATTATTTTGTTCACGTGCGGCATTTGAAAGCAGTTTTTTTCAACTTTTGATGGTTATGAAGTTTGGTTATGATATTGTATTAGTTTTAGGCTGGCTTGGATAGGAATTGAAGGTTTAAAGTAGTTAATTTGAGTTAAATGCTCATTTGGAGGTTTTTGATCAGTTTTGCTGATTTTCAGACGAAATTTAACGATTTTTTTTGCCTGTTTTTTGTTTTAATGCTTTAATTGGGATTTGAATAGAAACCTGTTACTTAAGAGAATGTTCAGGTACCAATTGACGAATGTTTTCTTGGTATAAATTAATTTTTTCCTTAGAAAATTGACAGAAAAATTGAGAAATTTTAAACCATTTTTCTTAATTTTTTGCATTTTTTCTTTTTTTTTCAAATTGTAGACAAGTTTTTTTAGCCTATAATGACTTGCCCATTGTTTTGCGAGATTTCTCATTGCTCTAATTGCAAACGAATTTTACTCGGCTTTATGTTCCCTTGTACTATTAAAAAACTCATTAATTTTTTCTAGCTTTTTTTTTCAATTTGTTTTTGAATGCCGTTTCTATTCTTCCTTAATTTTTCTATGGCATTTGTTTAGTCATAAGTATGGGCAATTTTCTCCTTCGAGTTGTTTCCGGAATTCTTCCGGCTATGTTTTCTTTAAGATCTGTTCACACATTTTCATGATTTTTGAAGTCAAATTGGAATAGTGATTGTTCACGCCGAAACAGGAAGTGGAGCGAAAAAGCGAGTGGTTTTGCGGCGTGACATTTTTTTGCTCTGAATTTAAAGTGGAATAAGAGATCGGTATTTGAACAAAACTTCGCTTTCTCGCTACGGGTTTTTTGTTCAAATGCGGCAATTTCACTTTGATTTTTACAGTGTTTTCGATTTTTTGGTTCGCTTTTTTTTCGAAATGGTTTTCTCAATTCATTCATAGTCCGTTCTTGGTCTAGTTTTCTGTTTAGTCAATGAAAATTCTTTGAATTGTGTTTCAGGACTTGTCCTGCTATGTTTTTTTTACTTCGTCGAACAAAAAAATGTTTTGCTTTATCTCATTTTGCCGCTTTTTCAACATTTTGCGTGAAATCTTTTTGACTTCTCTAGGCTAGTTTCTCTCTTCTCTCATTCTGCTAAAAGTGATTTTGAATATCAGTTGCTCAGCAAAGCAATTCAAAATGAACAGAGTCAGTATAAAAATTGAAGTCAGAAATAGAAACGGGATAAACCCTTGAAGCCCAATTATAGATGCCCGCGATTTGAACGTCGTTCCTATAAGTATTAGTTACCTCTCTCTAATGCTTATTGGTATAGTTACCCCTGTAGCCTCTGTCTAAGAAACAGAAGTATGTTCAACTACGAAATGCCATCAAAATAAATCTGACTTAAAAAATGTTTTTGTACAAAAATCTTATTTTTTTTTCAATATCTATTCTTTCAATCCCAATCATGCTTATTGGAATCAACGGCGGCTTTTTTCCGGCAATCAGCCGTGTATGTTTCAGCTTTGTGATTTCTCTATCGGCTTTAATTTCATTGTATGCTGTCATGAAAAGGCGTCAAAATTCGTTGACAAAAACTTAAAATCTTTTCTGTAGGACGTCTTAGCAATATTTTCTAACGTATAAATATGTGACAGAGCTTGCCTAAGTACTGTTCGTTGCATTGAAAATTCAAACATTGTCCTTGGATGACGATACAGCACGATCAGCATGGAAGTTACAACAATATGTTAAAAACACTGGATGCTAAAAATAAGGTTTTAAATTCCTATTTCATTGACTATTTAAAAAATTACTCGAAGAAATGTTAAACGGATTGTTTTAAAGGTGCTTCTTTCCCCTTGGTTTTCAGACTAGAAAGTTTACTGTTAAATAAAAATTAAAAACCAGGTTTTTTTAATGCAATTAAAAACCAGACTTCGGTCAATTAGAATGAAAGCTGAGCACCATTTTTCGGAAAATATTGTCGATTACAACATTTTTATTTGTTGGAAAACACATAAACATCAAGCTTTGATGCCACTGCACACAACAAAAAAAAACAACCAAAAAAGGTAAGTACAATAATTTTTTAAATCATTTTTTTGTAAAATATAATTTTTTGAAATGGTTGTTTGAACAACGCTTTACAGCTATTTATTAGCCCAAAAAAGAAAACAAAGATCAAAAGATGATTACAACAGAAAAAACAACAGAACGGCATTCTTTGTTAAATCTGTTGCTACGGTTTTCTTCCTTTATTTGGTTAAAGACTCTGGTGAAAGCAACTCTTAATTCAACAGTATTTATTTGTAGCGAAAAAACAAATGATGTTTTTTTAGGCTCAAAAATGAAGCCAAAAATTTTTTTAGGCCTGAAAAATTTTTGAAATTTTATGTAACATAGCCAAATGGCGGGGCAAAGAGTCTTTGTTTCATTGACTGATTTCGCACAAATTAAAATTTTTTAATTTGCCGAGTGACAAAGATTAACTCACAGGTAATCCAAAAACAGGATTGATGTTTGGGTTGGACAACTATTCTTACATGAACTTCAATTCATATCTCAAAAGGATTTTGACCGAACTCCCGTGTTGCGGTCGAAAAAATAACAGTAATGCACTTCTTTCTATCTAAGTAAACTTCTTTCTATCCAAAACTGATATACCTATCTATCTGAATTTTTGTTCTAATACATAGGGAAGAAGAAACATCGGTTTTTGATAACAACAATGATTTGTTGTGCCAATAATTATTGAGTTGAAAAATTCAGAGAGAAAACAAGCTTGACTTGTCTTAAAACTTAATCTCGTATGTGTTTCAGCAAATTTTTCTTAACTGCTTGGATTTTCTAAACTTCATTACTTTCAAAATAGAATCAGAGCGAAAAGCAAAAAGCGAGATGCTGATAATAATGAAAATGAGGCATACTACTTGTTTTTGTGAGACAATCTTTTAACAAGTTTTGTATTCTGTTTGAACTTTGCTTTAACCCGATTTCATTGGCTTCTCCAATTTCCCACTGGATTTCTTGTTATCATTGTATATCTTACTCTCGCTTTTTATTTTTTGCGAACTTTATTGTTTGCGCTTTAATGTCACAAGGAAATTGATCACTAAGAACTAAAAATTAAAGGTTTCAATTTGTGAGCAATTCTCACTAAATGAGCAAAGCTAAAATGACCAATCTGAAACAAAATAATCTTCAGATGTTTGTCAAGTGTTCTATTTCACCAATTACTGTAATGTTTTTCGCTATAACTTATTTGTACTACAGATATTTTTCAAAACAATATATGCCTTTAACTAATATAAAGTATTCGGCGTTCATTGAGTACCCTAAGTTATTCACAAACCAACATAATTTTGAACTTAAATTGTAGACAGAATGGAAATATTTTTCAAATTTGAGCTGTCTGCGTTATTTTTGTGCTCATTTGGCCTAGTGTCTGAGTATGTTAAAACATTAAGCGACATATTATCGGTAAATAGTCGCCATTGATTCTCATAGTTACGATTTAGGTTGATGCAAAAAGCGGAAAAGTGTTGTTTTACAAAAGTCATAACTGAGTTGTTTCAATTGGATTTGCTCGTTAGAAACAGTGTTTAAGCACTGTTTCTTAATGAGAGGATGCAGTGATTAATGTTCTTGGCAATAAGCATTTTACTTGCTAAATAAGACAAATTTCAAATACCGGGCATTCAAAGCGGTCTTTTTGGACTTTTCTCGTTTTTATTTTTGTTTTTCAATATTGTTGAAATATCAGGATCTATTTCTCGCCTTCAGTGATTTTAATGTCCTTTACATTTAACTGTTGTTTTATTGCACCTTGTTATGTAAAAAGAAGCACGTGAAACTTTACATGCACATTTTTCTGAGATATGAAGTGAAGTCATTGAGTTAACTCAAATGTGCCTCATTAGATAGCCAAGGAGAATTGGCATTAACGAAACTAAGTGACAGGACAAAAGCAACAACGGAGAAATCTGAAAAGCACTCAAATTTTTTGAAAAAAAAATAGATTCAAAGTCCTTAAAACCGTTAGATCTGATCAGAAGCTATAAAAAACTTTTAAAATTGACTCATTTTTGAGGTGAGACCTCTCATTTGTGAGAGAAAATCAGCCAAAGCAACTGCGAAAAATGGTAAAATTCAATATCAATATTATTATTTTTTTAAACAAGTGGTGTCAAATACGTTAAAATGGCTAGATTCCAATTTTATTCATCAAGTAATTTTAAATTTGTTTCATCGGAGAACCATTGATACTTGTAAAAAACGATTTCATGGGACAGAATAACAAAAACACAATAAGACTCAGTGAGCGAGCAACAAAAAACGGGCAAAATACTGACAATTAGTCATTTTTCATGAAAAACAAATAGCGTCTAACCCTGAAAAACTATTAGTTACTTATTGGGGGTTTAAAAATAGTATCTATGCATTATTAGAGCACATGCATCTCATTTAAGAGCTTTTGTGCTGCTGAAATTTAGGGGGGGAAATGAAAATTTGCGGCGCGTGGAAAAAATTTCTCTCTTAAACCGTAGGTTTGTTTGTACACCCTTTCCTCGCTTGAGTGTGAAAGGAGATTGAAATTTGCCTTGCCTTACAAGCTCTTGCGTTGCGCTTTTTTACTACTCCAGTTTGACCTTAAACACTACTCTAATTTGACTTCTCATCCACAACATACGAGGAAAAGGGCCTTTCCCATCATAGCTCCCCCGAGCTTAGTGGGCATATAGCCCCAATTTCCGTGTTTATTTCCGCAAAAACCGAAAAAAGCCAATAGATTTCATTTGAAAAGACAACGCCCTAAAGATGCTTATGAATTTTTCCGATTTGATTTGGAGAAAAAAACGGCATTACATAAATATTAAGCCATTTCGAAAGAAATGTTGGAACAATATTAGGTGCAGATGTTGCAGCCGGGTGGTGTTTTCATCCTACCTTCATGTGTGTGGATGCCCTCTGTCTTTGTGTCCGTCTGTGTTGCTGTGACGTCATTTTGTCTCTACTGGATGCTCAACCACATACCATACGGATACTCGACAACAACCTCGGAGTACCAAGAGGTTCTGTTTCTCCATTTCAAATTTCTATTGGTTGCCTCTTTGGAATATATCTCAGATGTCATATTCTTCATAATAGTATGAATTTTCTTACTCGTTTATGATATCTTGTTTATCTTACAAAGATCATATACGAAGTCTTAGTATTTATAGAGAATCATTGATGATTCCCTAGCAATCATACAAGGATCGGACAAAGATTGGTGGGAATTATGATTGTGAAACGTTTTCTACAGTATGTCAGTTACCTCAAATCGCTGTACGGAACCCTACAATTCTTGATCACCGTCATTCATGATTCGCAAAAAGTGCGAACAATTGCTACATGAGGCCCACATCTTTGTGTTTCAACCTAATCCCAATCAATGCTGCTTTGAACATAATCCAATTCTAAAAATTTAATTTTCAAGTGTTTCATCTGAACCTTTAATTGTTACTTGTTTGTTACGTAGTTCAAAATTAGGGTATAGTTTTCTAGTTCCCAACCGGTGTTGGAAGTAGTCTAAGTTCGCATCATTTAATGTGACCAGATTCCTTATTCTCAGGTCCCAACTCAGCAGAACTCTTTGACGAAACCCAGCAGCCAGAGGAACTCTGGAACGTGTGAGGGTGGGGCTGCTGGACAGAAGTGGTGGGACGATATCCAGACATGGGCTGATCGCATCCCCGTAATTATTCAATATTCCATAACGTGACATGGATTTTGGTCGTTGATTGCGATACCTCTCTTTGTAGATTATGTTTTCGCTGGGTGCTATTTGGCTTTGTTCGATATACATGTTTAAGCAAGAGTTACGCATCTTTTATTTGTAGAAACTGGAGAGAACTTGGATTACTAAAAGAAAATTCCAATTTCTGCTTTAAGTTTTTAACAACCATTCTTTCTAACTAAAAATACATTTTTGGGCCAATTTTCTCGAAAGTTCGTAGCATATAATCATGTATTCATACAACTAAATTCAGCAAATCATATTTGCTCATGAAGATATTCTTAATACTGGTTGTTATTTGAGAGAGAAGGGGGTTTTGTTTATAGGATTACGTGAGCAACTGTGAGATGAACTCAATGGGGACTACTCCTGGTACCAGCAGACGCAACAGCTACAGATACTTCTCGCGAGAAACACTCTCTAGTCAAATCAATTCTGCTTACAGTTAGTAAAATCTTCCCCTTGTGAAATTGAAGCGTGCTTCTTATGTTATAAACAGTTGAAATAAAAGATGGGAGGATTTAATTTTATGAAGGGTAATCGACGAATGATGTGCTTGATAAACACTGATACTTTTGTCTAAATCAAAAATTGAAATTGACAGTCAGTTTTTATTTCGATTTCATTTAGCTGTACTAATTAAAAGCTTCTTCGTCACTATTTCTCTGACAGGGTTATTTCAGAACGACTCATTTCTTGTCAAAAAAATTGGACCAGATTATAGTGGCGGGATAATTCGATTTTCGTTTCTCATCGTGTTGCGCTAAAATGAGTGTTGTTGGTGTTATTGATGTATCGGCGAAACAGACTGTTCGGCGGGTAAACTGGTCACATTATCAATTTTTTTATTATAAGTATTATTGTTCCGACCCCTCTTGAGGGGGGGGGGGGGGGGGAGGAAATGTATACTCAAATGGGTTCTTTTTTTGTTCAGTCAATTTTGGCCGATCGATATATTCATCGTAGAGAGTTGAGACTGGTATCATTAGAAAGCATGTCCAGCGTAGAATATGGAATTAAAAAGATTTTTTTGATTTTGGTTTTTGACAGGGAGATATCGAGGTTTAAACTTTTGAGAAAATAGAGTGAATTCCGTTGATTTCATTCACCTTTTTTCGGAATTTTTTATTAAAACTTCGCCAATTTTGATAAAATTTAATAAATTTTTTCGAGAAAATGTTGTAGATTTTACGTTTAAAGACGAAATATTTAGTCCACTCTGACTAAATTTGCAGGAAGTGCACACCCAAACACCTTTAACACAATCTCTGTGGACTGAAATGGGGGCTAATTGTACTTCAACTTCCGTTGAGAGTGCTCTGTAATTGAAACTTTGCCGTTTTTTGCTATTTTATTCGTTGATTATCAAAAACGCAGCATTTATTTTTGATTTTTTAACTAACAAAATATCTATATCAATGACATTCCAAAAATTAAATAGTCCTAATGGACAATCAGTATTAGAAGTACTAGTTCTATACCAATCTTGGACCGTTACAATCCAAAATTAATTCGGATTGTTGTCAGTCGGTTTTTTATAAAAAAAAATCGATCTTTTTTATATTAATTAAATAACAGAACATTTCAAATCAAAGCTCAGTAGTGATAGGTCCTATTGGCTTCCTAATGAGCTGGAAATTCAATTATCTAGTTGATTGCTTGAAAGCTTATGGTCGTTTTGACTTTTAAATAAAAAATGGCTTATTGAACTTTGCCTCCATTTTTCTCTTAATTTGGTCAACTTGTAGCTTAGTGTCAGCAATCGAAGAGTGCTCCTTCTCTCTGCTGATTTCCAATTTAGTCCTTATTGCGTTTTTACGCCTTAAGTTATGTTCTTCTGGCTTTGATACTACCAGATTTCACATTTTTTTTTTATTTTTTAGGTATTTGCCCATTTTTCATGTTTTCTAGTTTTGTCAAATTATCACGTTATTTTCAGTTCATATATTACATTTTTCGCGTTCAAAATAACGCTCAATTGATAATATTTAAATCCTTAAAGATATTTATTGTGGTTCTTTACCGCTTCGACAGTACTTTCTCGAAGATTTTTATTGAATTTTTTTTTATTTTGTCTTTAACTGTCGTTTTTACCTTGACTTTTTAGTCGTAATTATTTTCCGGTACAATGACCCGGTTTTGATAGGCTTTTTTTGGAAGAGTAGATGAGCCGATGTGCTGATATTCGAAGATAGATAATGGCTTTCATGACTTTGAAAAGTTGTTTTCCAAAATGAAAAAAAAAACATTTCAACTTTGCAATTTTGTTCCTTTTATTGTCTGTTTGTTACATGATCTCGTTAATTAAAGGTTAAAGATGACATTATTTTTGTCAAAGAAGGTGTCAAAAAGGATTGGTGTCACAAAATCTAATGTTTTTAATGAATTCGTTATGACTTTACTGGCTTCGACACGGGTTTTTCACAAAAAAGTAAACTAATTTTTGATTTCTGTCTTATTGGACGTTCTTTTTGTGGACGTAAGACTTGTTCTGGATAATTGCAGGTCTCGAGGGCCTCCATTGGAAGAATAAACGAACCTATTCATTTTTTTCATTTTGTAATTAATGGCTTTCATTTCTTTGGAAATAAATTTTTTTCGATAAAAACAAGTATTACATAATCTTGCTTTGTTTTTGGTCTAATTGTTACCTAGCTTCATTAATGAGAGGTCACAAAATAAATTTCAAGGGAAGGTGTCAAAAGGCATTGGTGTCACAAAATCTAATAATTTAAGAGAATTCGTTATGACTTTACTGGCTTCCACACGGGTTTTTCACAAAAAAAGGAAATGAATTTTTGTCATATTTGACGTTCTTTTTGTAGACTTGGGACATATTCTGGGTAATTGCAGGTCTCAAGGGCTTTCTTTGGAAGAATCGTTGAACCTATTCAAATTTTTCATTTTGTAATTAATGGCTTTTATGTCTTTGGAAATAAATTTTTTTCGAAAAAAAAAGAAGTATTACCTAATTTTGCATTTTTTTCTTTTTTTATCTAATTGTTGCTTATTTTCAATAATGAGCGGCCACATAATACTTTATCGGTGTTCGACGAAGGTGCAATCGAACATATTTTGGGGGCCAAAGTATGGCTTTACGGCTTCCAAAGCATTTTCTAGCAAGTTTGATTTTGATTTTTAGTTTGTTGTCTATTTGTTGTTACTGTATTTTTGTAACTGCATAAAAAATTGAATACCAAGAGTTCTTACTTCCCTTCTATAGATGCATCGATAAATGTAAACCTATGGGATATTTTTCTGGATTCCTTATGGTTTTCATTACTTTAAAAATTAATTGTTTTTTTTTTAAAAAATTCACTTCTGTTCTTTTTTGTCTAATTGTTACTAAGCGTTATTATGAACTCGTGAATAACCATTTTTTGTTTGCGAATTACAAGTTATTTTGTTTATTTTCAGTTTTATCTGACGCTATTTTGACTTTGTTATGGAGTTTTGTTCTTTAAAACGGACGTAAATTTTTTGATTTAATTAATGTTTGTTGTTGTTGTTTGATTTTGCCGTTCGTCTTCGCTCGCTTTATTTATATCGGCATATCTCGTCAATCTAATGCATCATTTTTATTCCACTGAATTATTTGCTCTGGAGGCTATCTTTTCGTTTATACACCAGTTTTTTTTTCAAAAATACTTGAATTTTTTGTGTTTTTGCATCTGTTCCTCATTTGGTAGACAATTATGCCAAAATTGTGGATGAGCGGGGTCGGAACCTTATGTGCGATTGCACATTACCAAACCTCCTTGTTGATATTAATTAAGTGATTTCCTTTCCACAAGTGACTGTGGTGCTTCAATTTTCTGCATCAAGTAAAACGAGTGTTAAATGTTTTGAGATATAATTGTGTTTAGGTGGCATGCGTGAGTTGTGCCGGCCAATGAGTTTCCAGATAATACCAAAATCCACCCTCTACCTCTTTGGATTTCACTCTGGAATTCTTCTAACTCTTGCAGCCGCATTTGTCACATGTTTTCTCATCTCTAGGTACAAAAAGAATTGTTTGTTGCGACTTTTTTCATTCTTTTGACTGAATCTGGATGTGAAAGTCAAAAATTAGCTTCCACAGATAGCTGAAAAGTTATCAATGATCAAGTAGTAAAATTAGAGACTTTAAGATTTAAAGACTCATTTTAGACATATTTCATTAATGCTGCCCGTAAATCTGAGGGTTTGCAATAATTAGCGATTATTTTAGGTACTGATGACAAATGTAACGCTCAGTGCCCCTGTCCCCTGTGATTATGGATTATTTTTTATCACTATAGGTCTGACAAAATTACTGCAAAGTTCTCTTAAAAATATCTTTGAAATTTATGCGAGAATCATAAGAAAATTGTCAGATCTTTAAAAAAAATTTTAATGACATAAATTCTATAAGCATTGAAATTCCAGAGTCGCTGGATTTATGCTCTTCCCCTGGCATTTTAGAGAGCTGTTTCAATTTGGTGTTTCAGAATTGACGCTCTGGAGCTTATATACTCTGCTAAGCTGATGGTCTGCACCAGTATCTGTGCCTACTTTCTCCTATTTCCTCTCTTTGTAAGTTCAAAAAGTTTCCTTGCTCTGCCCACAAAGGCATTAAGTGTTTATTTTACGTGTTGTGATCTCTTTGTGAACAACCATTAGTTTCGAATATTGGTCTTCCCAGTTTGTAAGATTTGTTCATAATTTGAGATAATTCGTACCCCCGCCGGGCTCACCCCACGGCCCTTTAATTAAGCTTAAGCTAGCTTCCCTAAACCATAGCTAGCAATCTTTGCTACAATCTTTGCGTAGTGAGATGAGAGCTACCTGTGTTTCCCAGCTTAGGAAAGTGTTATGGAACTAACAGTTTGGCGGGCTTATGGTCATTTAAATCGATATTTATCAAAAAAGCATAATATATATTCAATATAATAAGATTTTGGTTCGCCAAAAATCTGTTCCGAAACGTTTTGGAATAATTTTTTTAGCAGCCGATCAGCGATAGCAAGGCCAGTTTTGTTCTCATTGTCCATTTTTGCGATAAAACATTCAGATTGTGTTTTTAATCTTGGTCTTTTAAGAAATATTTATGCATTTTTTAAATCCCAATGACAGACAAGCCTGTTTTCCTTTTAAAGTTCAATTAATGAAATATCCTATGTTTGTTCTAATGAGTCCCATTGATTAAATTTTATGTTTTCTGAGTAAAGCTCGCGGTTTTGGTGGCTCCGGCAACGACTTTCTGTAAATTTTCAATGAATTCAGTTTTGCAAGCATTTTTTGTTTTTAAGTCTCATGACTGAATCCATTTAATCAAAGGTCTAATTCGTTATCTAAGGAGCAACTAAGAAAATTATCTAATGCTTTCAGATGGCACCTAATAAATTTTTCAAAGTTTTTTCTCCTTCTGCTAGAATTGCTTGTATTTTAATGAGCGAATGAAGATTTACTGCTGGGGTTCGCAGAAGTACTCGAATAGTAAAATAAATTTGAAAACATTCCAAAGTTTTCAAAAATGGCTGCTTGTTTTTTTGTTGGTTGAAGGGAAAATCAGAAATTAAAACCACTGTTCTACTAGATGTCTCTTAGTAAAAAACAATTAATTGTGGTAGGTAAATATGATCATATCAACTTTGAAGTTCTTCAAACCATACTTCCAGTTAGATATTGCTGTTAAGTCAGGTTATCTCTCTCCCATCTGTCTTCTCCCACAGTCTGCTCGCGATAAATTTCCTTTGCAACATAGACTTTGCATTGAAGGGAAATTTTCCAGGAAAATCGAACCGTAAAATTGACAAATTTTCAAACATTTGTACAAGCAACAATTGTTTGCAAAACTTTTCTGATTAAAATTCTAGTACAGTTAGGAATGCGAATAAGAAATTATAGTCAGGCGAGCTGGTTGCTGTTGGTTAAACGTTAAAACGTAAGCTCAAATCTTGCCGTTCTCTTTTTTCTTTTGACTTTAATTATTTTCCATATACTCTTTTATATAGAAGACATTACTTATAATCATATTTGTTTATTAATAGCCGCGTCAGCAATCCCAGGCGGCTATTAAAGCGCTCCTAATTTTTTACAATTCAAAGAATTTGAATTGTATTGGGGCGCTGTCTATTTTTTAAGATCTGTTCACACATTTTCATGATTTGGAGTAGTGATTTTGGTCACGCCGAAACAGGAAGTGGAGCGAAAAAGTGAGTGGTTTTGCGGCCTGAAATTTTTTCGCTCTAATTTTAAAGTAGAGTGAGAATACGGTGTTTGAACAAAAATGCGGTTTCTCGGTAGTGGTTTTCTGTTCACATGCGGCAATTTCACTTTGATTTTTTGCTGTTTTTTTTTTCAATTTTTTGGATCGGATTTTTTCTAAATGTTTTTCCCAATCCATTCATAGTTCATTCTAGACCTAGTTTTTTGTTTGAACCAATTTCCATTTCTCGCTAATGGTTTTTTGCGGCATTTTTACATTGATTTTCTGTTTTTTATCTGATTTTTTTTTAGAAATGGTTTTTCCAATTCACTCATAGTCCGTTCTAGGTCTAGTTTTTTGTTTAGTCAATGAAAATTCTTTGAATTGTACGTCAGGACTTGTCCTGCTATGTTTTTTACTCCGTCTAACAGATTTTTGTTTCGTCTTACAACGACTTCTGGGAATTGACTTTTTCAAGGACTTCAGTGACTTCTACTGCTTTGCAGTTAAAATTTGTTTTTGTGACGTCATTTCTGCTTTTAGGTCAATTGTGTGACTCACAGCACTAAAAAAACTGACTTCTGAACTAACTTATGGAACTTTAAATTTTATGAATATTTACTAATTAAAGGTCAATAGTGTGCATCTAAGTAGTGCCCAACTTATATGCCATAATTCCTGAGTAATAGAGTCTTGAGTTTTAATATCGAATATTAATTTTGAAAAAGCTCCATTAGGGCTTTTTCCTTGTAGAGCAAATGTGTCTCATAAAAAGGACAGTCCGAATCTAACCCAAAAAGTATAGTGGTCTATTAAAAATCTGGTGATCGGTCTGTCAATATTATTTTTTTAGTTGTTTCAATTCATGGAAGGCCACAAGCGTCTATCGCAGCTATTTTCCGGCAATCTGCCGGCTATGTTTTTCCCTATAGATGCTGAAATAATCAATTTTGCTTGATTAAAAAAATTTTAAGATGCGATGAAAATTTTGTGGGGATGCACAATAAGGAGCCCCCTTGCCTAGTATCAACGTGTTATGAGATAGAATTGTATGCTTTTGTGGATTCCTAACTGGTCCTATTTAAGGTACGGCTTATTTATTCTATTGAAGATATAAAACCACCTCTTCATTTTTCTGTAATCGCAATGAGTACTTATCTATCTTTTCCCACTCTTTGATTGGGTTTACGGTATGCAAACCGTTTATCCACCCAACCTTCCCCCAAACCAATCTAGTTCAATTTATATAGTTCAAATCCGTTTTCAAATTAGAGGTAATTTTTCTCAGTTGGATGTCTGTTTACTTTCAATGCCTAAACCTTCTATTCACTTCTTTTTTATAGCACAAGTAAGCCCCACTTAATTATGATCATTTTGATATCACACCTTTGTTAACTGTTTTAAAACTCTGGTGAAAGTTGTCACTCTGAGACTCGACCTAGACCCAAAACGACAGACTGTTAGACGTGTCACTTTCATTTGATGTCTCCGCTTTGCAGCACTTTGCAACTAGCTTAGGTTCATGCAATCTGCTGTGTTTAGACCCTCCTTTGTGGCCTGATATCAGCAGTCGTCAGCTGGTCATTCAAATTCCCGCTTCAACTGAGATTTGTGATCCATTTGCCACATGCATGCAGTCCACTTGTCCGATCATCTCCCACCAGGAAAAACTCACTGTGCAATGATATCCCGGATGTGTCTGAGAGTGTTACTGGATCTTGCTTTGTTAGTTGCATTTCCTTGTGAACTGAGATCTGACGAAAGGATATTAATGCACGGTTAAGTTTTGATTTGAGTGTTTGCGACCACTTATTTTGGTGGAATCGATTGTGTGTCATTTCAACCAAACATACATTAAAGATTGGGAATTATTGAAGATTTGAAATTTTTAAATACTTATAGTATTATTAATAGCCGCCTCAGCTTCTCAGCTGGCTATTATAGCGCTCCTATTTTTTACGACTCGAAGAGGAGTATTGGTTTTCGTGAGGTTTTTTAGCGGAAGTGCTATTTTTTCAGGCGGCGTTTTGACTTAATAGTGAAAGTGAGTAAAATTGCCATGTGAACTAACTTTTTCTGAGCGAGAGAAGTTTTTTGTTCACGCGCTGCGTTCAGTGAATGACTTTTTGACTTTGAAAAAAGTTTTTGAGAGATTGACGCATATAGATGACAGTTTTTAGCCGTGTTTTCGTCCATTTGGCCGAAATTTTGTCGACGTAAATTTTGATGGATGGCACATGAATATGCAACCATCTAAAATTGATACCACAATGTTTCTGAGAGCTTATTAATGCGTTGTAATTGCAAAATTGGCCCACATTTCTCATTTTTTTGTCAATTTTTGGCTTTTCTTTTTAATTTCGTCATTTTTTTCAATTTGAGTGGACATTTTTTAAACCAATTAGTAGATATGTCAACGTCTTGTTGATAATTCCTTAATTGGATGCCCTTTTTTGACGTGAGGTGTTTTTCTTTCACAAAATTTTTCACATACTAATCCGATTTTGGCGGGTTTTGTCAACGTTATCTAAGTTTTTTTGTTTTACTTGGATTTTATTTACCATAAGAAAATCTTTTTGTGAACCATCGGTGTTTTTGGTTTCGTTTTGTTACTAATTGAATTGATTTGGCGATAACTCTTTAACACTCAGAGAAAATTTTTACCATATTTTGAACACTTTTTTTCGAAATATTGTTTACTGTTTCGCAATTGAGCTATTTTCACTTCATACTGAGACAGGAAGATGGCTATTCATTTTGATGGCTTCAATTTCATTTTAAATTTTAATTAGATTTTCTAATTTAATTTTTTTATTTTTCAGAATTTGCGAATTTTTTTTAAACTATTTCACAATCTATGTATTCTCAACATTCTAGCATTTTTCTTTCAAACATTCCCTATGACCTATAGTTTTATTCACCCTTCCTTTATCAATTTGAAAATGATCGATTTGAACTAATAATTTTTTGTCTTTTTCTTTTGAATTTAATAGTTTTTGTTTGCAATTGATTTTATTTAACATAATATGGCAGTGAGGTTCTGCTAGCTTCGCTTTTACAAATTTTGAACAACACTCTTTTTCTTCGAATATTCTAAGGGCTTCGTTTTGGTAACATATGAGTTTCTGCGTTTTAATAGTGTTCTGTTTCTTTTGTCTTTTTCATGACTAATTTCGATTTGATTAATTTTTTGGTCATTGTTTAGTTTTATCGCGCTCATTGTGATTTAAAGCGACAAATAATGTTTAAGGTTATAGTGACAATTTTGAATTGGTTACCAATTGCTTACTTTTTATATTTTAAAATAGTGTTTCGATTGAGAGAAGTTACGGAAATGGATAAATTTTGTAACATTTTGGACCATTTCTTGCAGTATTGAAATTTTTCTACAAACATGATTTTTTGGGAACCTAATATGTCTTGATTTCTGCTGCCCGCATACTCTGATATTTTGAATTGCGTAGAAAAATTTTGGCTGGTTTTATAGAAGTATTGTAATTTTTTTAGTTCAGTTGGTTTTATGGGCTATCTTCATCTTTTGACTGAGATTTTTTGTTTTTAGTAGTCAGTTTGGTAGGCACAAGTTGATTTAAATTGTAATTCTTTCACGAAGACGAGTCTCCAAGTCATTTCCGGATTTCTTCCGGCTACGTTTTTTTACTTCGTTGAACTAAAATTTTTCGCTTGACCTTAGTTCACAGCTTGTTCAACATTTTGCGTGAAATCTTTTTGACTTTCACTCGTCGCTCATTCTGCTCAAAGTGCTTTTAGACAGCAGTTGCGCAGCAAAGCAATTCAAATGAATATAGTCAGTATCAAAAAACGAAATGAAATAAACGGGATAAACCCATAAAAGCACAGTTTTAGAAGTCTGTTACCCGAACTTTGTTCTTATAAGTCTTAGTTAACATCTCTAATGCCGATTGGTATTGATGCATACTAGCTGCTGTATGGTCTCTTTATGAAACAGGGGTATGTTCAACTACAAAATGATATCAAAATAGTTTGCACTTTAAAATTGTTTTCCTATAAAAATCATTTTTTTTTCTTATTTTCTCTTCTTTCAATCCCAATCGTGGTTATAGGAATCAACGGCGGCTATTTTTCGGCAGTCTGTGGGGTATGTTTTAATATTTGAAGTATTACCAATGTATTACCAATGAGACCAAAAATTTCGCTCAACTGATTTTCATAGAAACTTAATGCCATAATTGAACCTATCGATGGAATATTTTAACATCTAGGATCCATCTTTGGGGTTTAATGAGATCCCAAATCGAGGTTTATGGGAAAAGGAAAAAGCTGTTTTAGATGCTGCTTTTAAAGAATTTAAAATTGATTGATATGCTGCATTCTATCAGAATGTTTTCGTGGATTGCCCACCATCTAGTTTTTTGGAAGGAAAAGTATATCCTTGTCCTGTAAATTTTTGTTTTCTGTTCAGGCGCTAGCAATGAGACAGCGTGCTAGGTATCTCAAGTATGTAAGACCTCCACAAGTTCATCATCTGAGATCTGCTCACATTTGGAGTCTACAGAAGCTGAAACTCTTCAACAATTCAAAGCAAGTCAACGATTGAATTCGAGTTTTTACTGTCACTAGCAATTGTCATTGCTATCAAAACACCAGAACGACTATTTAGCATAAATAATGGCCCGTGGGACTTGATATGAAACTATCACAACCGAACGTTGGATTATATTGTCCGCTTAAGTATGATAATAACAACTGTATGTTTATGTTAACAGCGCTTGTAATGCGGTGAGTGCTAATTTGCAATCGGATAATTAAACGAAAAGATCAAAGGGCATTGGGTAAACTGGAATTGGGTTATTATTTATCATGCAATCAATGGATCAAATGTGTACTATCTGTTGCAGAAAATGTTTGCGTGCTTATTTTACGATGCATGTATTGTCCGATAGGTTGAAAGGGAAGTTTTTGAAAGCAAAAAGTTCGAAAAGTAGAAGTTAAGAAAATTTGGGCATGTGAAATTTCGAGCGTATGCAGGAGTATGTTGTTTCAAAATAATGTTCACTTGCATTATCGTTAAATTAACTAATTTGTGATTGTTTCAGGTTCCTGTTTCTGGTAGCGGTGAAAGTGTACTGCTTCTGCTGTGTCTTCCAAATGCTTGCACCCTCTTCATTTGAGTGCGATCTCTCTGAAAATATTTCGGCTATGATGGACACGAGGTGATGGTTTTCTCTAGTATTTACAGTTTCGTAACATTTTACCCATACTTTCAAAATACCCAATGCCATAATACTCAATGTGCCAAAATACCCAATGCTAAAATACTTATTATGCCAAAATATTCAGTGCTATGGTACCCTATTAATTATTTTGGATCTTTACATTCAATGGACCGATTATGGAATAGCAGTTAGCATACTCGGCATGTTCTCCTATCAACTTAAGACTATTAAGACTATCAGCTTTGCAGCGTAGTTCTCCATGGATAGCAGCTCCTGAGAAAATGGAAGTTCAACAAGATTAACCAGTCACAAAGAAATTATCTTGAGTAAGCACCGACAGTGATTTGCAAAAATTTAAGCGCTGAGTTTACACGCTGGAAGTAACAAAGAATAAATGGCAGATTCTTTCCCATCATTTTTTTCTTATTGAGAATATGCCCAATTGATGAATTCTTTATCGACCAGACTCAAGTTAAAACTTTTTCTCAACAAATTAATACTAATATCGAGTTGTCATCAAAATTTTGAATTGATGATTATGTCATTTATGTCGTTTATTGTTGTTTTTAATTCATTTGACTTAAATTTGGGACAATTTTCAATTTTGAATAATTTAAACCAATTAAAACAAAAAAAACTATTCAATATTTTTGTAACCAATCGAAGAAAAAGTATAAAATTGATGTTTTACGTTTTTCGTACTGAAATAACAAATTACAAATCCCGAAGATGGATTTTGGATTTGATGGTTAATGATGATTTTGAGTCAACTGGAATTTTGAGTCAAAGCTTGCAGTGTTGATGTAGATGATTTTTTTCGTCGTTTCTCTTCATAATTGACCTTTTTTTCTGTAAAAACTCCCCATATGTGATCAATTTGACTAACCATAGTCGTAATGATCCATTATTAACTGGTGGACTTGCTTTTGGCTGGTATTCTCCAGCAGTTTGGAAAATGTCTTTCTACATCTATAGAATAAATTTACCTGTTTTCGTTATTTGAAGTGAAGACACATAAAGGACTTCTATAGAATTTCAACGAAGTCCGACTGCTAATTAGAATCACACCGTTTAAATATGTCAAGCATCGAAGTTCGTTCAAGTCTGATGTATGGCGTCTGGAAAAGAAAAAGATTTTAGTTTCCTTTTTCCTCTTGTTATGCTTTTGAATGTCCCGTAAAGAAACAGTTCTATAATTTTAATCATATCAACAGCCAAAAATGATAGAGGGTTACAAAAAAGAGTGTTAACTGTGTTTAGCATCAATCTGCTTAAAATTTCTTTACTTTTCTTTTTTGATTTGATTCTTTTTTAACCCAAAATATTCTATTGATCTCTTCAAGTTTTCTTATTTTCTGCGGACTGAAGTTTATCATTCGGTGACCCTGGTAGAGCTCAAATTCTAAATTCACTTGATGTCTCAAATACAATTAGCAAAATATAGAATTGAAAAAGTTCTCTGTCTCGCCACATGTTCTCGGTTGTTCTCGTCCCAAATTTTCCATATTTTGTCAATTCTCTGAAACTTTACTCAAAGCATTTTTCAAGTCACATATGACAGGTGATTTTGGGAATCAGCCTAGGCTCCCTCCGGTTTTTTTTAAATAACTTATTACTTTATTAGAAATTTTTTGACATTTTTCTTTCTGTATTCAAAGAAACATATATAATAATGTTTCCGTACCTGTGCCGTTGAATCAAACAGTCTCTCATAAATAGGCCAAAATTTGGACTCAAATTAATTTTCCGAGGGGACAGACCGAGAAAAAACCAAAGGGGTTAACGAAAATTTTCAACTGTGTTGGTCTTTTTGCTTAATCTATAGAAAAATTGTTTTCTGTAATCTTCTTTTTCATAATATGTATCCAAGTTTTTCCTTTGGATGGGGCTTTGGCAAGCGAAGTCAGAGAAAGCTATTATAAGTTATTAAATAATATAAAATGTTCACTCAATGTTTCAAAAAAAGTGCAAATAAAAAATAATTTCAAAGAAAATTTTATTTTGTATTTTCTTAAGCAATCTTTAAAAAAATGTGTTTCTGGAAATTTATAAAATCTGTTTGAAAATTCGATTCACGTTTTCAGTTCTCAAGCTCTACCAGGATCTTCTGTTTTGGTTAAATGGAAGATCTTGTAACCTACAAAAAACTGAAACCCTTAATTGGGTACTTATAAGACGAGAAAGCGCTCGCGAAGTGTAAAAAGATGTTTTTTTTTTCGTTTTTTCATCTCCTGAATATTTAATTGTTATAAGGAATATTTCTCGTGAGTTTTGATTTACGAGAGATTTTTACAATCGAATATAATTGCACTTATATATTTTAATGACAATTTTCTAGCAATTATTGTAATATAATTCAATTTTTTAGGTACCTCAAAACTTTTCTTTTTGCCCTTTGTGTTTTTTCAACGTTTTTTGAAAAAGAAATCAGGCTTTTCAACTTGCGAAAAAGTTTTCAGTGTCTTTATAAAAGTCACAACTAGCTGCTAAGGTGCTACAGAACTATTTTCTTTTTTTTCTCTTCGATGCGTACGCATTACTGGCCAATACAGACCCCACAAATCTTGCTTAATTGGCAGGTTTCTCCGAGTGGATACCACACAGCCTAATACATTCGTGCTGCGGAATACACTTAAGCTAATTTTAGAACTTTCCCACCTTCTGTTGATAAAAGGGGAGTTAGAATAATTAAATACGCAAACTTCCCCTCATTTTAAAACGTGATTTCGGTTTTCTGAGAAAAATTTTCTCAGTTTTTACTTGGAATTGGAATTAACTTAGGCTTGGCAAATAGATTGGGGAAAATTTGTGCGTTTAATTAATTTCAGAAATTTTCCTCATTTCTTATAAAAGGAGAACTAATTAATTTCACAAACTTTCCCTCATTTTTTAAAGAAGATTTTGGTTTCCGGAGAAGAGTGTTTTTTCAGTTTACTTCGAGTTGGAAACACTTTAGGCTTGGGAAATAGTTTGGGCGAAATTTATGCACTTAATAATTTCATAAATTCCTCAGTATTTCTCAGTTTTTCTCAGTATTTCCTCAGAAAATGAGAATAGATTACGAAAATGGGCATATTTTTAATTTTAATTAATAGTTTTATAATTTATTTGCTAATTGAGATTGATTGTTTCATTGACCAAATCAAGTCTTAGGAGGCCAAATTTTTGCTCCTGATCGAAAAAACGCTATATTTGGTTTTTATCTCGATAAAGATCTTGAACTTATTTTGTTCAAAATTAGAATTAATCGCCGTTGTTTATAAAAGTTAACCTCAGTTATGGGAGGCGGGATATTTGTGCCTTGAATAATCGATTAAACATGTAAATGTTTTCCACCTAATATCGCTTTGAGCAAAGAACTTAAGAATTAGAAAGGCTATTGGAATTAAAGAATGTGGAATCGCTTTTTTATGATTTGTGAAATCCACTGACAAATTTATGTAAGTGTATAACACTTTGTATCGTCAGTGTTTTCCACAAAACCGCTCTGAAAGCGTTCTGTTGAGTACACTGGCGGAGTAGTGTAATTGTAGTTCAAGTTTCCGTAAGTTAAATCCACAGGCCCAAAATAAGGGCAAATTTGAACTAAATTAACGGGTCTGTATTAACCAGTAATGAGCAAAATTGTAAAATTTTACTGAAGAAGAGAAGCCGTCCTCGCATATTTATCCCCCCATTTTAACAATGACCTCTTTTTTCTCTGATGTTCGAGATTGTGATTCTTTCATATGAAATTCCACGTGCGGATGATTGGACATTTCCGCAGCAATTACCTTCTAAATTCTCTCGTTTCAGTAAGGTTATTTTAATAGTATTGGACATTTTGTCTTCACATCAATCGTTGCGTAGTACTCGTGGCCAATTTCGCCTCCATTTACACCAAATTTTTACGCGTTTTCATCTTTCAGCTGTTCGGCATTCTCTGACTCCCGAGTTGTTGCTGAGTTGTTAAAACAGGTGACCCTAATAAAATATAGGATTGCTTTAATGCTAACGATTTGTGTGCCTAATTTGTTATTGTAACCAAAATAACTCTTACCCGAAATTTTTTACAGCAACCTGAAACACTTGCTCTCTAACTCTAGAATCAGCAGCCTGCATGCAAACAAGGATTTCTTTTTACTTAGTCCCGGTGAAAATTCAGTTCCTCTTCAATTCGAAGCATAGTCACGCTTACTGATTACACTTGCTGGTAATTTTCTCAAAATATTTTTTTTGTATCTACGCTCTACATTCCATTCCATTTTATGGCTCCTTTTTGTCAATTTGCACACTTTAAAATTAAAAGTGTATTTTCCCATTGGGTTTATAAAAGATTGTCGTAAGCGTTAAAATTTTGAATGAGTAGCCTTTTTACACAATGCCGAAAATGGCAGGCTTTACTGAGATGGATAATTTAGCTAGTCAGCCATCTAGGGCTTGTAAATTTATTGGAATTACTGTGAGTTGAGACTAAGTTAATGTTTGCTTTTGCACGGAGATCAAAGATTTTATTAGGGACTTTTATAATTCAACCTTTTTCAGATAAAGTTGTTTTCGAAACAAATAAGCATGATAACTTTCAACTAACAAATCAAATGATTCTACATTCAAATTGTGAAAGGATTTAGCTTGTAATGAGCACGAGGTAAATTTTAATGAGATTTTACTTTTAAATTTTGAAATTTTAGGCTTACAGTCGACATTGAATATTGGTGGTGTTCAACATTTTTGCATGGACTCTTATTGTTTTTTTTGGATAACTTCAGGGTTTTGTAGAGTTCGTCGTCATAAATTAATGTAACTTTTAAATCACAATGGCAGCAGATTGAAATTCTCTGTTGGGGGTTATTTTGTGTAAATTAAGTTTAACCGGATTTTATACTTTATGTCTTATTTTCTTAAGGAACATAATTTGCTTCCTTAGCCTGCTTTGGCTTTTGCTAACGGATTACATAGCTGTCAATGTTAACCTAAATTTTTCCAACATATCGGCGATGAATATGAGCTGTTTCATTTGCATTTTTTAGAACTTACAACTTCATCCGATGGCCGTCTGGACGAGAGAAAAGCGGTTTTTTGATTCAGTCAATTTAACAGAGTTAGTTTTCTGTTTACATATTCTGTACCATTTTTATGATCTTGTATTGTTTGAATATTTTCTGTTTTTTTAAGGTTGCTTAACAATCCTTCATTCTCTGATGCTCGAGTACGCCGATTCCTTTTCTACTTTCCTGTGGAAAACACATATGGGTAAGTGAGTCTTGATCGATGTCACGTTAAATATGATATCATTGTTCCAACCCTCCAATTTTATTTGGAGTTCTGAACTGTATGCCAACCTGACTTATTTTTGTGAAGTCACATTGCGTGGAGCTCTCGGAGAACTAAATTGAAAAATTGTTTTTTCAATGCAAAGAGTTTGGATTGTATTGGCGCTGTCCTTTTTTACGTCGCGAAGAGTTATAGTGGCGGAGCTTCATTTTAATTAAGAATTGAAGAGGAGTTATTTTGATTCTAGATTATTACAACTAGGAGTTACCGTGGCCTTCTGTTTTTAATCCGCCGAGTGCTAGTAAAATAAAAAAATTCGCTCGTGAAAACAAGATTTTAGGCCACCTGCAGGAAAAAAAATCGTAAGTATAAATAAAATGTTTTTTTTATACACTGTTCTGAGAGAACCCTAGAAAGGGAGATGTGAAAACAAATGCTCAAAATGAATAAAATTATTTTTTAATCTGCTGCCCTTTTTAGTCATTTTTTTCATTGAGCGCATATTTTCTACCAAATCGCTTTTCCTGACTTACACTATCAGGTATTTCTATGTGGCAGTTTCTTTGCCAATTTTTGGGCTTAGTTTTTTTTTATCGATCGTGTCATGGCAGTTTTTGTTGTTTGCAAATACCCTTTCTCATTTCAATTGACAGCTTTATTTCTTTTGAATCACGTGTAGTTTTCTTTTGCTTACAACATTTTTTCAAATTAATACAATGCTTTTCTTCGTTTGATATATTCTTTTTTACACTTTATCTTGCTTTTTCTTGAACGTAACTTTTCATTCTATACTTTTTCTTTCATTCAGGTTTTTTATTCATATTCTATTAAAGGTTAAATTTGAGCGTGGCATCATCGCTTTAACCTTTTTCAATTAAAGGTTTTAATGTTTTGCCTTCAAATTTTTCGAGCATTAATTGGGTTTTGCTCATTTCGTAGAAATGATTTATTCTCTTTCATTGCTTACTATTTCTCAAACGAATGATTCAGTCAGATTTTGATGTTTTGCTGTCTTTTCCCGCGTTCATCTTCGTTGTCACTGTCACTAATTTTCATTTTCCAGAGTGGTTCGCTTTTCCGGATCTTTCACAGAGAGGAAGAAAACGAGCGGTACAAGTAGTGTAAGAAAAGCTCAGCGGGAAAAACTTATGGTAAGCGAGTGAATTTTTTGTTCGGGAGGGGCACTTTCAAGTAGTTTTTCTTCTATTCAACTCAACTCATTTACGCTGCTGTCTCTTTTTTCGCTCGTTTTAGCCTTTCAAACAGAATAATTACTGGTTGTTTAGAAATTATAGTTTTTTATCAATACAGTTAATTTTGGTATATATCTTAGTTGGATAATTGAATCTTGGGTAATCAAGCGAATAATCAGTCAAAGTCATTGTGCAGCGTATCTTTCCTTTGGACATTTCCCGTTCTTCATGAATTGGTATCTATCGTATTTTGCAGAGTTTTGTAACATAAATCTAATTGGTTTATACAAGTCTTTCCGCTCACATAACAACACAATCGGTTATGGTCACCTCTCATTTAGTGACAACGGAAACCCTTACTCACCTCTAGTTTTGGTGATAAGGATGCATTTAATGAGAAAACTCTGCACTAGTCAGGTACAAGCACCTGTTATCATTAGTTAGGGGAATCGGGTAATTATCATATTTGCATTCCCACGCATTAATTGGATTGAAATGGATTGAGTCAATCGGTTGATCGCAACGCTAGAAGCTTCAAAAAGCTTTTATTCCGTCCCCCAGACAAGCTAATTTTTTTGTCCTTCGTGAGGTTTCAGACGAACCACCAAGAACTTCAAATGACAGCGGCAAAAAATTCACTCCGGCTTCTCGGCAGTCAGCATCACGGACAGCTAGTTTTAACCGGGTCGGGTGTGTCCGCCGCATTTGCTATGATTGTTGACTGCAGGGACGACACCACCACTGTTATATCATGCGCTGCTGGTTTTCCTGGTGTCCAGGAGGGTAAAAATACGTCTGCAGGTCGGGATTGGTTGTTGTTGCTGCTAAGGTTCTTTTTTTCAAGCGAAGGGCTCAAACTTGCAGAGACACAGGAAGAGAAAACTTAGCTCTCCGACGGTTGTGACGATGAATTTCCCCGTATATATCGATGACACCATTTTTACTGTAGGGTCAATTTTGGGAGCATCATTTATAGGGATACCCAGCCTATATTTGACGCAACTTTGGAGCTCTTCCGCTTCCAGGTGCAGTCCCTGTGCGGTAATAGGAGGCGCGGTTAACCAAGCACCTGCATTAGGAGCAAGAAGAGACTGCAATCGAGCTCTTTCTTGCACATTTGTCGCCTCTGATAGAAGATCATTGAGTGAATTTTGATCAATCTTTTCCTGAATTTTTTTCTGAATTTTCCTATTTACATCTTGCAATCCAAAAAAGACAATTCGCGTTAATTTCCTTTTCCAGTGTGGGTTTTATCCCAATAAGAGCTCCCACTGTAGGCTAAGCGAACTCTACTGAACTAATAAAAGCTGTTGGATGTTGATCACTTGAGCATCTCAAACCCACACCACCCAACTTTATTGCAAGTTTGCTTGTTTCCAATTGCTGCACGTAACGTTCTCCTGATATATGTTTCTAGTTAATCCCTCTGTGCATTTTCAAAATGAAGTAAGACTTCAGTAACTGAGGGGCTTGGTTTATCTGTGCGTAGAGAGTACCTTATTTTGGGAGTGCCAATACAAATTTTAAGTATGCCATAAGCTGCTTGAGGATCGTCAATTTTCTGTAAGTGATCTTGAATAGGCTCAGTTTTTTCCACCCTCTTGGCTAAGATTTTTGCATGATGATGAGTCTCGGTTCCAATTGGCGCCCCGAGGACTTGAAAACCTTCAGGATCGGCACGCTTAATGTTTTGATCTAAACTGCTCATGGTTCGGGACGACCACAACATACATTTTAGGTCTTTACGTTGAAGTCTAAGTCTTTGCCTTCACTCTCCAAATTTTCTAAGCTATGCATTAGTTCGGCTTCAGTTCCTGCCACAATGCCTTCCTCAAGATACCAAGAGTTCTGTAAGAGCATGGGGACTACCTGCTTAATCTTGTTAATGAGAGGCATGAGAGCCAAAGAAAACAAAGTGGCCCCAGAGGATCACCCTGTTGTGCCTCACTTTCACTCTTCATAGCTTGCCCGTTGTAGAACAGTGAAAAATGTTTTGCGTAGCACGAGCAAACAAACGGATATATATATATATATATATATATATATATATATATATATATAATATATATATATATAATATATATATATATATATATATATATATATATACATGATATTTGTTTCAGGCATTCTGAAGAAACCACCTCTCGTTTGACGCAATTGAAAAAATTTTCAATATCTATCTTGAGGACTCCTAAGCCTTCTCTCTTTCCACACGCTTCATATATTAGTTTTGGTTGCGTGGATAATAGATTCCGCGCCTCCCCTTATGACAACTCCAAGTTGATTGGGACATAAAATTTTCAATGCTTGCGCCTTTGCAAAGGAATAAAGATATTTAGCCAGAAGACGGCGAAATATTTCTCGGACAGCATTGGGTCGTAAGCCTGTTTTCTTTTTTTCAGAGCTGTTAGAGAGGCATTGCTGAAAGTTGGACCAACGTCATTTGGAAAGCCACTAGCTGAACAGAAGTTGATTAGGCTGGTGAGTTTTTGCATTGGGATTCTGTACTGCTTAGGGTTATTGCAACGAATGGCGTTTTTTAGATGCTTAGGATACATCATGCTTGGACAGGCTGCACTACCTTTGGGGAAGAAAGATAACATGTCACTGACAACTCTCTCTCTCTCTCTCTCTCTCTCTCTCTCTCTCTCTCTCTCTCTCTCTCTCTCTCTGAGAATTGATATCCCAATCACAGGTCATCAGTAACCGGTAGAATAGGCTCTTTTTCTATAAGATACAGTTAATTTGACTTCAATTGCTTTCTTTATATTCCACTCTCATTCATACTTTAAAATCTGAAGCCTACTATTTCAATATTTGGAGTAAAAATGCGTTTGAATAGTGAGCTTTTCTATTGAAAACAGGCATTTATTTGCTGTCATCGCTCTATAATACAGCGCATAATTTTGTATGTTTTGGGAAGTAAGGAAATAACCTGCTGGCTCTCACTGCACGAGGATCTTATCTAAACAATCAGCCGCCGCTCTCGGCTGAACTTGTTGCTAGTTGCATTTATTCCTCTGAGTTTTTGCATTCGTATTCTGTACTGCTCAGGGTTATTGCAATTAATGGCGTTTTTTAGATGCATAGAATACATCATGCTTGGACCGGCTGCAGTACCTTTGGGGAAGAAGGATAACATGACACTGACAACCCTCTCTGAGAATTTATATCCCAATCGCAGGTCATCGGTAACCGGTAGAATAGGCTCTTTTTCTATAAGATACAGTTAATTTGACTTCAATTGCTTTCTTTATATTGCTTTCAATCTCTTTTTATTTATTCACCTTTATCAGTCATTTTTATTTAGTCACAATTGTGATATTTTGTATATTTCGTAGTCAATCACTGACAGATACTGCGTTTGCCTTTCCTTATTGGTTGCTAAGTGTTTTCGTATAACCTAATAATCTTCCGCTCTTTTTTTCTGCAAGATCCATCAAACAACAGGTTACACGGTTTTCGGGTGCACATTCTAACAGGTTGTTTTGTTTCGTTGTACTCTTTTTATAAAATTAGTCGCAAAGTTCTTGTGGTTTGAGAAAGATTTCTGGATAATTTCTTCTTAATTTTTTAATTTCCCTCGAACAAATTTTTTCTTGACTTTTCTCGGCCTCTTTTTCGTACTCACTTCTGGAGTGATTTTTGCACGCCTGTCTTCTGGATTTTCGTGTAACCTAAATTGATTAGGTATGTTGCTAAAACAAAACCGATTGTATCATAGCGTATCACAAGGGCGAGTATTCAATAGCTCGTTCTAGCAAGCTTGAGCTCGCGGGTTTGAACTCCTCTGTAGCAAGGCTACATAAAATACAAACTTCGTATACAATTTTATAAGTGATGCAGTCCTACCGAATTAACCAATCAGACTATGCCAATTGCTAGGAGGTGTAAACTATCGACAAAAAGTTCTGAATTTGTAGCAGAATGACTTTCCATCTTAGCAAAGATGTGATCCAGTCGCTGGCAATGAAAGCTCAGCAGCAGAACAATAGCCGCAAATAAAAACAAGTTGAGTTTGGTGGATAACTTCTTAGCGATATTGCGCGAGTGGTAAGAGCTAAGCCTAGGTTATTTTCTTACTTCAGAAATACATACGTTTATATACTCTATTGGATACCGATGACTCTAACTAAGTACTCATTTACAATGCAATATCTCATTATCCACTCTCATTCATACTTTAAAATCTGAAGACTACTATTTCAATATTTGGAGTAAAAATGCGTTTGAATAGTGAGCTTTTCTATTGAAAACAGGAATTTAGTTGCTGTCATCGCTCTATAAAATAGCGCATAGTTTTGTATGTTTTGGGAAGTAAGGAAATAACCTGCTGGCTCTCACTGCGCGAGGATCTTATTTAAGCAATCAGCCGCCGCCCTCGGCTGAACTTGTTGCTAGTTGCATTTATTCCTCTGCTGGTGGGTTAGTGAGTGGATTGATTCGTCGCAGCGATGTTTTTTACTTTCTGCCAGTTGGCGTAGTCGGATTGGTGTATTCGTTATGATTGCATCGTATGGCTGTATGAGTTTGTATTGTAAGTAGCAGCAATACATCTCACCCCAGTTTTGAGTGTATAGTTTTTTGGATTGTAAATGTAAATTTTCCTCTGTTTGTCATGCACATCCCCTTTTATGTTGCATTTTTATTTTTTTCGTTATTGGTCTAACTTTGGAACGTCTCCTTCGCCAATATTTCAATAATTTGCAGATACCACAGCGAGAGCAATATCTGCCTCATTCAAATTCCGTTTTAGACAAACTGATAAAATCAACGTCTTTTGGAGGGTTTTAAATAAATATACGAATATATCTGACTGTTCAGTTGAACGTGGCAATCCATTATCAGAATAATTGCTTTTAGCAGCAACGAGCGCAACAAAAAATTCAGTCCTTCGGGGACAAATGAAACGAAACTTGGGTGTGAGTTTTGATTTGCTTTATTAAATTGGCAAATAAGCTTAATATCAGCTCTCACTGCTCGAGCAACATATCTAAGCATTTAGCCGTCGTGCTCAGCTGAGCTTGTTGTTATTTGATCGTACTCCTCTTTTGCTGGGCTTTGACTGCAGCGAGTGGATTTCATCTTTGGTGAGATGAAAAGTTGCTTTACTTCAAATTGACTGCGTTATATTGTGATGGTTTACACTTCTTGCCAGTTGGCATAGTCTGCTTGCTTGATTTGGTAGGATTGCATCATAGAGCTCTAAGCATACGAGTTTTTTTGTATTTGGCACTGCTACACCTCGATTGTAATTTTTTGCACCTTCAAAAAATTCTTTGGTTGTCAATTCCCTCTGAATTTGGTTCCGCCGCCTGTCGTTTGAGAGCAATTTCTCCGACGTTACGTACTTCAGTTGTTTAATCTGAATTTTGACAGACTTGGTTTTTTTATGCATCACCTGGACAGTGTTTTCCCTCATTTTATTAGAGATTCCTAATTAAAATTGGCGATTATCTGGAGCTTGTTAGACTTTCTGGTTTTCCGAATGAGCTTTCAATGTCTATGTTGCTGATGTTATCAGAAAATAATGTCTTCATCTTGTCCAATTTTATGTTTTTTACTCGTATTTGTTATAATATCTCTTTTCGATATATCTTTGCAGTCGTCTGATAGGGTTAGCTCTTCAATTTTCTTACCGTCTCACTTAATTGCTAGTTTTTGTATTCTATTTCTGATGGTTTTTGTTTCTTATTTGATTTATCTTACTTGATTTACTATGAAAAAATTTATTAACCAAAACTTTTTAAAATTTTATTGTTTCTTCGATTAATCCTCGATGAATTCTGCGACCATTTGTATTGGTTCTCAAGTATTGACGCCTCTACGCGGCAGGACTACAAGCGGGCAATCGATCCCAGAATCCATACACACTCTACACAGACTGTTGTTGCGAGAAACGAGTTTTTGCGGCGGGATCAGGCAAGCCCAGTCTCTTCTGGTATGCATTTGGACATTAAGACGCTGGGCCCATATAGAATAGCGCCAATCCAGATACACCATCTAGGCCCCATAGCATTGAGATATCTCACTGACACCATAATCCTTTCTGTAAACAGTGCAAAAATCCCAAACATCTGGAAAGTTGGCCGGGTTATACCACTACAGAAGCCGGGAAAACCCATAGAGAAGCTTCAGACCAATTGCACTCCTCTATCCCATTGCAAAACTACCAAAAAACTCCTACTGAGTGACTTTATAGAATATCCACCAAAAGTACATCAGCATGGCTTTAGACCTGAGCACTCTACATTAACAGTTCTCAACATTGTCACCAACAACATTCAAAAAGGCCTTAATCAAAGGAAACCTTGCAACCGTACTCTACTTGTAGGCACCCACCACTACCGAACAGCACTAATAGATGGGTCGCTTCATACTTACAAGACAGGTTTTCTTACGTAGAATATAATAATAAAAAATCAAAGTTGAGAAAAGTTAAACAGGGTGTCGCCGAAGGTGGTGTATTATCACCAATGCTCTTCAACATCAACATGAGCATACATGAGCGAGCTGCCTCTACCCCCGAAAGATATAAAAATCAAGTCGTACGCTGATGATATAACATTAACGACATCTCACCCACAGGTTGAAAAATTACGTGACATAATATCTCCATACCTAAATACCTTACACGACTGGCTAGAGTCAAAACATAAGTTTTCTTGTGAAAAATTGATTGTAACTGTGTTTACAACCTGGGGCAAGGAGGCCAAGTTTGACCCACATCTCAATATCAAGACTTCACCAATACCAGTAAATGTCATGTAAGAAGCATGTAAGAGAAATTAGAAAAGCGCAATAACATATTGCAAAAGATTACTAGTAGCGACCGGGGATGCTCAAAAGAGACACTCTCAGTGACTTACAAAGCTATTGGTTGAAGCGTCCTGAACTACGGTGCTCCCATTTGGGCTGCCACAATTAGCAATACAAACTGGAACTATCTGCAAACGCAACAAAACATTGCTCTCAACTGATGGTCTATGAGGGCACCTTAACCGAGTCTCAAACTTAAGTAATCTTGCTTGAGGATTTCAGTTTTAAAAAATTTCGAACATAAAAAATCTTGAACACTTAATTTCAACAGGGCTCTTTGAGAGTTTTTTCTTTAAATTTAGACTCCGGATCATTCTTTTTGGTTGTATTATGTTTTAAACAATTACATCCAATATCTGAATTTTTACTAGAGCCCACCCATTAGATTAAACGGGTCAGCAACCTTTCTGTGGCCCTAAAACAACACTCAATGGCTGCACTCATTTCAGAACGGTGGTGGACAACCTTTGCCTGAAATTTTTATGTCAGTTACATTATGATTTATAGAAGTTAACGCAAGCATATGAAGAGCTTAAGATAAGTTGCCAATCTTTTTATAGATTGACAGAAAAGAAACAAAACGAGAGTGGTCATTGGATAACAGAAACGAGATTCCTGTCTTTTATGTGGACTTCCAAAAGTGCAGTTCATTTGATGATGATCCAAACATTGACTTTTCTCTGGTTGTGCTCCAAGTTGAAGACGTTGTTCTTCTCTGCAACTCGCAACTACTCTTTCTTGGACGTCAAGTTGCTGATTCATGTATGTTGTTTTCATTTGCTGAAATTAGTTGGCCTTTTCTTTGAAAGCCTTGTATGTTATGATTATTATTGAAGCTTTGGATCGAACAGCTTTAATAATTGTTATATTAATTAGCATGTTAATTTGAGTTTAATTAATTTGTTCATTTTGGCCCTTTCTCTGCTATTGAAATGCTTTCACATTTGAGAATTACTCAATCTCTCCGCTATATATTTCTTCGTGTTAATGTCTAAATTGACTCCCATCCTCTACAAATATCTTATAACTGCTGTACATTCCTAATGTAACCTGAAGTAATTAGAAATCATTTTGGAAATTTTAAAGCAGCTTTAAAAGGGACTTAACTTAAATGGTGTTGTGTTTAGGTGTTCTTTCCGGGCATTGCTTTCGCCATGGCCGTGTGTATGACCTCCTTAAGGGACGAGTCTTTATCTCTGTTCTCCATTTTGAGACAGAAGCCTCATGTAGCCGTGTGGAAGTTCCAGCTCCTTCATCATCAACTTGAGGTACGTTTTAAAAGCTGAAAATAGCTGTTAGAAACATTTTTGCGCATAAACTAATAATCAATTGTAATCTTTATATTTTTGAGATTAAATAAAAACTTGATCAAAAGCCGCTTTCCAAGCTGACGTTGCAACCAGATTAAAGTTTTTTTTTTTAAAAAAATGATGCTTCAATTTTCTAAAATTATTGATTTTGATCTAGTTTTTCAGAGGTTATCGTTTTTATAGCTGCGAAGCTGTAAGCTGAGCGTAGCTATATTGCGGTGCTCTTGGTTTTTTTACGACTCGAAGAGGAGTATTGGTTTTCTTAAGGTTTTTTTTACGACTCGAAGAGGAGTATTGGTTTTCTTAAGGCTTTTTTTTACCGGAAGTACTATTCGTTCAGACGCTGTTTTGACCTAAAAGTGAAAGTGAGAAAAATTGCCGTGTGAACTAATTCTTTCTGAGCGAGAGAAGTTTTTGGATCATGCGCTGCGTTTAGTGAATGACTTTTTGACTTTGAAAAGTAGTTTTTGACCGAATGGCACATATAGATAACCGTTTTTAGCCGTTTTTTCGTCTAAGTGGCCCATTTTTTTTGCTTGTAATTTGGTTTTTTGTAGAAATGATTTTTATTCGATGCTATATTGAAATATAAACCTTGGAAATTAACAGCACAGTGTTTTGCAGAGCCTGAAAACGCGTTTCAAGTTCAAAATTGGCATAAGTTTCTTGATTTTTTAATTAATTTTTGGCTTTTTTCCTATCATTTTCTTCATTTTTGGATCTTTTAGCCGTCTTTTTGTCAAAGATCAGTCTATATGACAACTTCCCGTTGACAATTCATATACTCAATGCCTCTTTTTACCTCGATGTAATTTGTTTTATAAAATTGTACATATGCTTATCCGATTTTGGTAGGTTGTTTCCTATTTTTCTCAGTATTTTGTCTGTATTTTGATTTTAATTACTAGAAATATTCTTTTTGTGCAACTTGAGGGGCTTTAATTTTGTTTCAATAAAAACGTCAATAATTTTTCTGGCGTTAATTTTTTGAAAAACAGTTAAATTTCTTTAATAAATGCAGTCCTTAAAATTTTTTTGACCTTTTTTTGCAAAATGTTTCGATGTTTCGTATGTTTTATTTCTGCTGCTTCGTTTTTTGATATGTTCAGGAGGATAGATTTTTGTCTCCAATGAATTGTTGTCTTTCCTATGTCTCGAATGCTGAAAAATGAAATGGTGTTAGTTTTTCTTGTTTTTTTAAATTTGATTTTTAAGCTTTCAAAACTTTTAAACTTTGATTTGAACTTTCAAAAATCAAGAATTATTCTTTGTTACGGTGTTCCTTACATTGTGTCCATATTGTTCACATTCTAGCTTGTATCATTCTAGCTCTGTCCTGGCACCTACATTTATACTGGTTATATTGATTTTTTCAGTTATTAACAAATCGAATGATTTCGGCTTTTTCTTAGATTTTCGTCATTTCTTTGGGTTGCAATTGATTTCATTCAACATAAGGCAGTACTAAGCGTTTACTAGAAAGCCTTTTCCAGAATTTCCATTTACTACTTTTTATTGTATTTTTTCCGACCTTGGTATTGTTCTCAAACAATTTTTTGCCTTTAAATAATACTCTGTTGCTTTTCTATGATTATTTTAATTTTTGAATTAGTTTGAAATCATGTTGTCTAGCATACATACAAGAAGAAAAAAGTATATGTTGTTTTTGTGTTAATTGCAGTGATGAGAAATGTAAGTGTTGTAGTTTTCTGATTCTTAACTTTGAGCATTATTTTTTGAAAAATTTAAATTAGTTTTTAAGTTATTATTTTCTGCCGTTTCTTTAGCGATCTTTTTGAGATTAGAATCATGAATTATTTGAGGGAAGTTGATAGCCCTGTTAGCTTTTTGAGACTGTCAGTGTTTTGAGTATCCTAATTATTTTGCACTTATCCTTACCAAACGTTTTCAATAATAAATATTTTTGCGGCATTTTGTTTCTCTTGGTGACAGTAGTGGTTTAAATTTCACCAATTTTTAGATCAGACCGGGGGGGGGGTAGTAATAAGTTTATGGTTTATTAAAAAAGGTAATGGTTTCAGCTGCAATTAGGGTTTTTACGCTTCGAGTCGCTTCCGGAATTCTTCCGGCTATGTTTTTTACCGGAAATACTATTCGTTCAGACGCTGTTTTGACCTAGCAGCGAAAGTGAGTAAAATTGCCATGTGAACTAATTTTTTTTGAGCGAGAGAAGTTTTTTGATCATGCGCCGCGTTTAGTGAATGACTGTTTGACTTTAAAAAGTAGTTTTTGACTGAATGGCACATATAGATAACCGTTTTTAGCCGTTTTTTCCTCTAAGTGGCCCAATTTTTTGCCTGGAATTGGGTTTTTGTGGATTAAATTTTATTCAATGCTATATTGAAATTTCAACCTCAGAAATTGATGCCACTGTGTTTTGCAGAGCCCGAAAATGCGTTTCAAGTTCAAAATTGGAACATATTTCTTGATTTTTTTGTTAGTTTTTGGCTTTTTTTCTATTAATTTCTTTATTTTTGGATCTTTTAACCGTCTTTTTGTCAACAATCAGATAATATGGCAATTTCTTTTTGACAAGTCATATACTCAACGCCTCTTTCTACCTCGATGTAATTTTGTTTTAAAAAATTTTACATTTGCTAATCCGATTTTGGTAGTTTTTTCCTTAATTTTTATCCGTTTTTTGTTTGTGTTTTGGTAATAATCACTAGAAATAGTCTTTTGTGCAACATGAGGGACTTTAATTTCGTTTCAATACAATATCAATCATTTTTGGCGTTAAGTTTTTGAAAATCACTTTAAAACTTTTTCGTAATTGCAGTATTTAAAATTTTTTTACCTTTTTTTTACAAAATGTTTCAATGTTTTATGTTTGAATTCTGCTTTTTCCTATTTTCGTTCTGTTAAGGAGAATAGATCTTTGTACCGGATGACTCGTTATCTTTTCTGTGTCTCGAATAATGAACAATGAAATTTATTCGTTTTTCTTGAGTTTAAAATTTTTTTTTCTACTTTCAAAAATCAGGAATGTCTTTTAATTACAGTGTTCCTTACATTGTGTCCATATTCTTCACTTTCTAGTTAGTATCATTCTAGTTTTGTCCTGGCACCTACATTTTTTTCGGTATATTGATTTTTTCGGTTGTTAAATAATTGAATCATTTCAGCTTTTTCTTAGATTTTCGTAATTTCTTTGTTTTGCAATTGTTTTCATTCAACATAAGGCAGTACTGACAGTTTGCTAGCAATCTTTTTCCAAAATTTCCACTTCTTACTATTTACTGCAACTTTCTTCCGGCCTTGGTATTAATTCAAACGATTTTTTGCCTTTGAATATTCTGCTGCTTATGTCTTCTATGATCTATTTAATTTTGCAATTAGTATGAAATCATGTTGTCTAGCATATGTACAACAACCAAGAAGTATGTGTTGTTTTTTTTCTTAAATGCAGTGATTAGAAATCTAATTGTAGTGGTTTTCTGGTACTTAAATTTGAGCATTCTTTTTGAAAAATTTATCGTAGTTTCTTGATTATTATCTGTCGATTGCTTTCGCGATCTTTTTGAGATTAGTATCATGAGCTATTTGAGGGCAATTCATGGTCTTGTTAGTTTTTTCAGTTTAGCAGTTATTTGACCATTTGATTATTTCGGACTTTTTTCGACGTTACCAAACGTTTTCTATAATATAAAATTTTGCTGCATCTTGTTTCTCTTGGTGACAGTGTTTTAAGTTTCACCAATTTATAGATCAGACCTGGGGAGGTAATGAGTTAAAGGTTTAATACAAACGGTAATGGCTTCCGGTGCAATTAAGGTTTTTGTTTGTGAAGTTTTGACGCTTCGAGTCGCTTCCGGAATTCTTCCGGCTTTGTTTTTTGTTTCACACAGCAAAGCTGAAAAAGTCAATTTTTCTGAATGACTTTTTCTCTCACTAACGGCATTTGCGCGCGTGGCGTCATTTCTCACTCGCTTTAGCAAAAGTTTTTAGGTTATTTGCGTGATTAGATTTTGATCATACGTGACTTACCTCGCTCAATAAAATGACTTTTGCACTTTAAAACTTAAATTTAATTTGAATTTATATAAGGTCAAAGGAACTCATATGTGCAGTAAAGGTCCCTAATAAGAGGCTTCTGTGGAATGAATTTTAACAAGCTTTTTAAATTTATCGCTGAATTTTTTTTGTCTGGTTTGTTGAGCGGCGTCGATTTTTTTTTCAATTTAGATCTGTATCTGTTTCTATCTCTGTATATGGCACGCAGGTCTATTCTTTCGCAGCTATTCCGGCAATCTGCCGGCTATGTTCAAAATTAAAGTGGGTCCCCGGGCTGAGGATTTTCCCCAAAAATAACGAGGAAAAGAGTGCTGAAATAAAAGAAAAGTTTACACCCCTATTTCTCCGCTTAATTAAGGGTAGGAAAGTGTAATTATAAGAGTAATTTTAAAAAATAAAAGTGGTAGGAGGTAGTGACGATTGATATCGCCATCTTTCCTTTGTCGAACATGTTACTTTCACTATTTGCAGTAACCATTGCGCCAAATAATACCTGCATTAGACATTCCAATTTGTCTATAATGGTAATTGTGTAAGAGTATAATTTTTTATCAGTTCACTCTAATTTACACTCTGCAAAGTGTGTAAAAAGTGGAGAAAAGAGTGTAGATACTGCGTAATTTTTTTAAAAAAAAATTACACTCTTACACTCTTATCCCCGATAAATAGGAGTGGAATACGAATTACAGCCTAATCCCCGATTATTAGGGGTGAATTAAGGGTGAAACCTTGGCCCGGGCCACGAGGAACTTTCCAATGAAATCTTTATACTGGCATATTGAAATTCCAGCTGATACAATTTATCGTATCTTGGGGGAATCAACTCTCTGCCTTCTGCATCAAGCGGTACCTTGAATTCTTCTAGGATCTAGTTCTAAAATTGCACATTCTTGATGCGATTTAGTGACACCAAGAATATGATTCAAGTCTTAGCAGAGGCAGGAGTAAACAGGTACGCAAGAACGAGTGTCGAGTTAAGCAGAACCTCATATTACTTTCGCCTGGTTTTGAGCTGAAAAACGGTGAATGAAAACGGTGAGATATTCCTAGTTTCGTTAAGTTTCCAGTACTAAACGAAAGAAGTGATCTACGAGCAAAAAGTCAAAAACTTGCACTAAGAATGCAAAAGTTAAATTGCAGAACTCCAGCGAAAAGCTGTTGATGATTTTTTTCCACCACTTGTTTTGCTTCTACGGATAACTTTTGCTCGATTATTGAAAATAACTCAAAAAGAGAATAAAGTGAATTGAAGAGATGTATAATGCTATTTTTAACATTATTGAGACAATGATGAGGAAATTTTAACCTTGGAAAGATTTTTTCTTCAGTTATTTGTAAATGTACTGATTTTTTATTGACCTAAGCCACCATTTACATTTATTGTTCGGGCCCACTTAGTGGGGGAGAAGCTGTATACTGAACTGGTTCTTTGTTCAGTCAATTTTTGCCGATCGAGTTTCATTTGCCAAAAAAAACTATCACCCAAGTGTAAAGAACAAATGGTTTTTTTTGACAGCCGCGCAGCAATAGCAAGGCCAGTTTTGGTCTCATCGTCGTTTATTGCAATGAAAAAGGATTCTTATTGTTATTTGGGACTGTCCTTTTGGAAATCTTTTTTGCATTTTTCATCCCAATTAAAAGAAAGTGTTTTTTCGTTTAAACGTTCCCTGAGAGGTCCCTTTATGTTCCACTACGATCCAGTGAAACTATATTGTGTTTTATGAGTAAAGCTCATGGTTTTGTGGCTCCGACAAATGTTTCGTAAACTTTTACCTAATTCTTGCGTTTTGTCAGCATTTTATGTTCTTTTTGTGGTCTTTTGACCGAGTCTAATTTATCAAATGTCTAATTCGGTGTCATTGGAGCTTTTAATAATTATTTATGGCTTTCATTTGGTACGTAATGGCTTTTTGGTAATATAATTCAATAGGTATCCAAAATTCATCATTTTTAATTATGACATTTTGGTCAAATTAGCTGTTTCGGTAACATTTGGAACAATTTTTTTGTACTGGAGAAGCAGCAACAGCAGCAACGGTTTTTGTTTAGTTGAAATTTTATAGTTCAAAACTCAATCAGATTGTAATGGGGCGCTTTTGTCTTTTTGTTGAATTAGTCTCTCCAATGACATGTACAATTGGCATAACCCATGTACAATTGGCGTGAGGAGTAACCAGTTATATTATTTACCGTTTTAATTTTGAACGCTCACGGTTCTTCTGCCTTACGCCTTAAAAAAATTGTTTTCAAAAAAATATTTTAAATTTTAGGTTTTCGAATTTCCATCTTTTTTCTGCATATTTCTGCTTAGTCTCAGTAGGGCAGTGGATTTTGTTAAAGTGAATCATAATTTAGCGTTCATTGCTCTGTTCTTTTAAAAAATGGTTTTCTGGCGTTGAAGCTACAAATTTTCTTAAAATTTTTTGTTTAATTTCTGTCATTATCCAACTTTCGTTGTTATATTTGGCTATCTTGTCGCATAATTACAATAATGGCACATTAATGACAAGTTGCATATTACAAAAATGACACTGAAAAAGGCGCATTTGATTCTATTCACTATTTTGATTATTCTTCTTATCTTGTGAATAGGTTTTGTTCGTATAGGCTTCGACACCGTTTCCTCGCAAAATTGAAGTTACTTATTGATTTCTGCCTGTATTTGCTTCTTGTGTAGTAGTATGCGCTTATGAATAATGACGGCTCTCAATGGTTTGTTCTGAAGGTTTTTAACTCGGCCAATGATTGATTTCAGTTGATATAATTGCTTTCATGACTTTGAATTCAATTGTTTTCAAAAGCTGTAATTGTAAGTTGTTTTTAAAAAAATAGATTGAGTTTGTTATAGCTTCAAGCGATTTTTTAAATGAATACATCAATTTTTTTTGAACAATAAATGATTTTTGAAAGCTTTCTATCTCTTCCTCATTTGGTGGTCAATTAATTCAAAAACTTGGTTGTGCGGTGGAGCAACGTTATGTGCAAACGCACATTGCCAAGCGTCCTTGTTTTTTATAGAAACTCATTTAATGACTGATATCTATAATATATTGAACAGTATATATATTTTTTGATATTTGAAAAAAAAATTCTCATGGTAGAACTATCTACGAAATTGTATTTCATAAACATATAATGGTGAGAGTCTGTTTGACGCAACAAATATCTCAAAGACAATGATTTATTAGTAGTACACTCTGAAAAGGGCGACAGATTTTGCGTAAGGCACAATATCAATACATAAATCAGAATAAACTCTATTGAACCCAGTAATCTCCGTCAGAGAAAACACACAATTGTTCATTACTCAAAATTGGAAAGAACATTATTGTAATTTTCTTTGAAGTTAAAACGCAAGAGCATTAACGTTTGTGGAACTTAATGCAAGAACGATAAAGTTTGTGGGACTTTACGTTCTTGCTAATGTTCACAAGCAGTTTTTTTAGCTAACATTTTGGTAAAATCTTCTGAGGGCGAGATGGGTGCATAAAATTTAATTTCAATTTTTGTTTCCACATTTGAAAAAAATGGGATAGCTTTATGCTAGCACCTTTTTTGTTCAGAAAATATTTGTCTTTTTTTGAGGGCATCCCAGGCTAGCTTATGTATAAAAATTTCAAGCTCTCTGTGTTTAGAATTCTAAGAATTCTGGTTTTTGAAAAAAAATCACTTTTTAGTTCAAAATTTTAGGCAATTTAGCCTAATTTTTCAATCGAATTTAACTAAGCTGTTGGTCAAAATTCAATCATTTACGGCAACTAGCGGTCTTTTCGAGATTATTTTGAAAAACAAGTATCTTATTGTTTTGTCATTTTCTCCTAGTACAGAGTTTAAAAAATGCGATCTTTGAGAAGAAAGTAGCGACAAATTTTCTGAATTTTTAACCCGTCCCTCACCTGTCCTAACTTAGGTTTTTTCCGTTTTTTAAGTTTCGATAAACAGAGAGAAAATCTTTTGAGATTGTCTACTAATGGTTAGTGGTAAAAGATTTTTGAAAAGTCAAAAAGAAACCATTTTATATCGATACTAAGAGAAAGCTTATACTTTAGCGAAAGCACGCACTTTGTCTGCATGCACAATTGACTGAACAGCAATCAATAGTTCCTCATTCTACATTTTACTTTTTTAGACTTCTCTGAGGTTTGAAAATAAATCAGATTTGTTTTGATTTTTTTTTAAGATTATGATGGAAATTTGTCTCAAATTGGTGTCATTCATTGAAATAACAACAAGTTTAGTTAATTACGAGCAGCTCCACTTACTCAGAAAGCTTTTTCCTCATCAGGTGCCAGAGAGATTGGGCCTCAGAGCGTGTACGGATATTTCTGCGATAAGAGAGAACTCAGATTTCCGCGAGTTTTTGTTGACTTGCCGCGCTTTGACTGCTGCTTCTATTGTTGTCGCATTTTCAATATCGGAATTTTTAAGACTGTTATTGAAAAATAACAAATTAGTTACCTTAGTGTGCTTAGCTTCAACTGTGTGAATCACTTTTTTTGTCACTTAAGATTCTGAAATTTTCTTACTTTGAAAATAATTGTTTTGAAAAAATTGGCGATTTTGTTTCATTCTAGTTCTCCCATTCATAGTCCTTGCCTGACAGCGGCTTTTGGCTGCTTGTTGAATCATTATTCTTTGTTACAGTTTGTCTTGAAAAGTTGAAGACTTTTGTACATTGGGTTTCATTTATGCTCATGGAGATTACCTGCTTAGAAACGACATTTTTTTCCAAATAGACCAATTTATTTTTTGTTCAGTCTTGTTATCTCCCTGTTGTGCTCTAATTTCCCTCTTGTTATTCACAACTTTTTGAGTTTTAACTTAGTGTCTTTTTATTTATATCGGACTTCCTTTGTTCCGTCTCTATTTGTTTTTAGTTACTTGATTTTTTTCAGGAAACAATTTTTACAACTATATTTTAAGGAAAACTTTTTTTAACATACTAATAATTAACGTTTCGTCAGTGTGTCTGAAACAACGACAATTAAGGTGCCTGAAACCTTCCCTATTTACGTATATCGTTTTCTTTTTGATCTTTCTTGTAGATAGCTTATGGTTCTATCCAACTTGATATTATTTTTTGAGAATTTGAAGTTTTTAGATTTGATGCTATATAATTTAAATCTATTCGTTTTTGGAGTGTTGAAACGAAAAAACGCATCAAAACAATTACTTTTTTAAGGTGCCTCATAGAGTTTTTTCTTAAATTTCCTAGGTATATATGCTACCAAAACTTTTTTTTAGCAGTTCAGTGTTGTCACAGGTTGTTTTGGAAGTGAGGCGCCTACTGTTTTAAAAACACGTCTTATTTGCTAATTTTGTCCGCTCTTCAGTTCTCTGTTGTTTTTTTTTTACAAATATGTCACTTATTTATCAGGTGGTGTGGGTGCGTCCTTAGGATTCGTAGCTCAATCTGCGTCTTAACATGATGTTTAATTACTTTGAAACCACATGTTTCAGCTGGTATATTTTACATTTTGTTACCAATTGTGTAACCCCGCTGGCTTTATCATAACAGATTTCGTCAGTAGTCATGATTTCATTCAGTTAGTCTGAAAAGGTTTTTTTTGTTGTTTCTCTTTGTTTGAGTTTATTCCAGTACTTTTCCTGCTATATATATGAATTTCTCAAACAGATTGATTCCTTGCATCTACTTCTTCGGCTAGTTTATACGTTTGCGTAATTTCATTTTGAGTTCCGCATGCTATTTAATTCTTTTGTTTTACCAAACGAAATTTTAGATGTTGCACAAAAAAATTTGACAAGAATTGAGACAGTTTTTCCCGTAGATTATGTAAGCCACATAATCACACAAAGGAACTTCTCAGTTTGTACCCCCAGCTTAGTAGGTGCATATTTTTTGCTGTCGCAGACGCTTTTTTCCCAACTTAATTTTACTATGTATTTGCACGTGCTCTGTAACTAGGGAGCTTAACGCACTGGCCACACACACGGAAAACATCCCAAAATAATTATGACAAATATGTAATAAAATGCTTCAATTTCAAGTACTCTGCACTCACAAGTGTTACGGGCTTACGAATAGCTTGAAATGAGGTTTCACTGTTAGTTGTGACATGGAGCCGCGCTGTTTCGTTAATGGTTTTAAGGTTCGTTTTCGGCTATTTATAATAAAGATGAAACATCATCGGGATCTTTCCCGTTTGTTCCCCCCGGCTTAGTGGGCGCATATTATTTGCACCCCCAAGACGCCCCATTTTTGCATAATGATTTACTATATGATGGCACGTGCTCTGTAACTGGGGTGCATAGCGTACGGGGCACAAACGGAAAAGATCCCGTTATTGTTTGGATAAAACTATTGTAAATTCTACAGCCACATTCACCAATGTCTTTGAATAAAACGGTCTTGCTGAGAAATTTAGAGAGTATGAAAAACAGTTATTGTTGATTCAGAAGTCTTGATTTTGACTTTAGAATTGTTTAATAAACCTTTATTTTATCAAAGTGTTATAGAAAAAGTAGAATGAAGCTCAATCCAAATCGTCAATCACGCATAATTTTCCAAAATTAAAGGGTTCGTGTTTAGTTACAACACGTTTTAGGAGAACTCTTTTGATAATTTTAGTCATAATTTAAGTTCAGCTAAGTATTTCGTAATTGAAGATTATTCAGGTTTTTTGATTCCTCTGAAAACTCAAACATTTTCCCCTGTTGTTTCTGTTTCAAACTTCAGCTAATTAACTTTAGCTTTTTTTGTAGCAGCTGGATAAAAACAAATGTTTCTATGCTTCAAATGTTTGGTGCTAAAACAGACATTTCTGAAATATCATTTTCTATATTTTGATTTGATATTTGTTATGATTTCAAATGCGAATGTGGGAACATTCTGTGCCACGCACAGAACAAGCGAGCCTTCTTGTTTCATTTTTTTTCAGAATTGGCGCGTGACGTTTGGCCTATTTGTTCTTTTGTACCTTGTGTCATTCACGCGACTTCTGAAGAGCAAGCAGAGTGAGTTGAAGCTATACGAGAGATGGTTCTACAACCGACTCATCGCCATACCCCACAAGAGCACTGTCGCTGTTAGTTAAATCATTCCATAAGTAGCGCCAAGATTACTCCTTCAATTTTTGCTATATATTTCTATGTGGAGTACCTGCTCTGAAGTTCATATCTAAGCTAACCCTATTGGTATCTACCAATATCTACAGGTATCTAAGCAACCCATATTGAGCGTTTTCAAGTGCCATATGTTTGATACGCTATCGTTCATCAAGATGAAATGTTTCAAAAGACGTTCTTGATTCGCAGGCATGTTTAATTAGTGAACTCATTAGCTTGGTACATTTGAAGTGTCTTTTTGGGAGAACTTGTCAGAAACTGAGAGCAATTATGATAGCAAAAATATTACAGAATTGCAAAAACTTATACGTTTCAATTCTTTGTAATAAGCTGCTTCTGCAGTTTGGTGAGCGAGAGTGTTCGTTTTATTGACTGATTATTATTTTTATTACGCACTATTTGCACTTTTTGTTGCAGCTGTCTGGATTTGTGGTGATTGTTGGACTGTGCCAGGCCTCATCCATCTTTGCAATTGATCTGGACTTCATGGTCCTCCAGAGCTGTTGTCCACTAAAATGGTCATTACCCAAAGGATTCATTCTATTTGTCATGGTGAGTTGACATAAAGAAAGAAACTTTGCAGAATTTGCTCAATCCCAGTCAAATTGTGCGATTGTCTTCGAACGGGTGAAATTTGCTGATTATAAAGCTGGGTACGGTATTGAACCACGCGATTGGCATTTGTTGTTTCTCCTAAAAAAGCTTAAATAGACGGTGGAGCTGGTGATTTTTTTTGTGTCATGGTCTAATATTTTTGACCTTTATATCATACCTGGCGTAACAATTCCCGGAAAACTCGCGAAGATTCCACCTATAAGCTAGTTTCGCATTTTCCACTGGTATTATCCCGATCCAATGCACCAGGTAGAAATTGCTATTGGAATTTCTCAACTGACACAAGACCTTTCGGATCTATTCTGTTTCGCCCCCCCCCCCCCAGTGTTTTTATGACCCCCAGTTACAAATTATATGTTGTTATATAGCACGTTACTATGTAAGAAAATAGCACGTGCGCCTGAGGCTCATAAAAAATGTATGCTCACTAAGCTGGGGGGGGGGGGGGGGGGGACAGAATAGATTCGACCTGTCGTAATACTCTTAGGTTTTTTGATGAATTCGACTTCTAATACTTCTTTCTGTGTCAGATGAAGAACTCTTGTTAAAAACCTTCATAAATTTTAATAATTTTATTTTTGCAGAGCCGAGTAATATTCACGGTGAGGCCTGCCACCAAACAACCGACTGGACTGTCGGTTAAACAGAAGAAGAATCTGTCATTCGTTAACTCGCTGTGGGCCTTCTTTCGCTTTTACCTGGGCAAAGTGAGAGTTTATGTAGCTGGGTCAATGACCAATGAGCAGTCTGGATCAATGAGCAGGGGTAGTTTTGTCAACACATCAAGTGGTCATGACTCTCTCAAAAGATATCACGTGCCGCTGCGATTGGTTAGTTTTGATGCTTCAGTTGATACGTTAGTTGATATCATCTCACATCCAACTTCTCAATTTACTGGAATTTACTCATTGACCAACATTAGTCATTTTACGTTGTATAAAAAAGTCTTATCTATGGAGTCCGACAGAATATACACCCCGGATTAACACCATAAAATGATCTTAGCAGCCATACGAAGTTATGTATCATTCTTAGTAATCATAATAGGTCATATCATAGCAATAATAATATGATCTGAATGAAATCTCACTAAACAAAAAAGATGATAGGGAAAAAGCCTATTAGAACATGAAAATGGTCAAAACACTACTTTTACTTTTTGGCCTCAGAGAACAAAATAAGATTGTCTTATCTTAGTTGTCATACTAAGTCGCGCAAAAAAACGGTAGGGCATCACCTATATGATACCCCGGCATCACATTGTGATCCGCCAAAGGACCCTAACGTACAATATGAATCGCAAGTTGGGAAATCAGTAATCATAATAGGTCTTATCATAGCAATAATAATATGATCTGAATGAAATCTCACTAAACAAAAAAGATGATAGGGAAATATGATACCCCGGATAGGGAAATATGATACCCCGGATAGGGATGCCGGGGTATCATATTTCCCTATCCGGGGTATCATATTTCCCTATCCGTGGTATCATATTTCCCTATCATCTTTTTTGTTTAGTGAGATTTCATTCAGATCATATTATTATTGCTATGATATGACCTATTATGATTACTGATTTCCCAACTTGCGATTCATATTGAATTTTTTTTTGTTTCCAAAAAATCGACAGCAGCTCAATCGATAATTTTTTAGAAACTGATGGTTTTTTGATGCATTCGTTTGTTAGGTTGTCAAAAATTTTGAGACAAAATGAAGCCAAACTGGTTTGCGTTTTTTTCTACTTGAAGTACAATAGCAAGTTCTAGTGGGCACATAATAATCTTCAGAAACGCTGTTGCGTAGTGATGATAATTTACCAAATCCGAGCTCCTAAATTTGTCCAGGCTTCTAATGCTACTATGCAAAGCGTTCAAGACAAAACGAGACCCAATTGAACCAATGTTTTCAGTGAACAGCTAACGGTTTCATAGGCTTCGGTATTTTTCTCACGATTTTTAATCGAATGTTTGACTGTATTTGGTGCTCTTTTAGTCATATGACATATTCTGAATAATCACATTCTCAGTGACTTCCTATGGTGAAATTATCTAATATCTTCAGTTGATGACTAATGGTTTTAATAACTTTGAATTTTTTTTGTTTTCAAAAATATTAATGTATATTTAAATTTTATGTCTACTTTTCTCCTAGTTTCATTCAGTACAAGTCCGATCTGCTTTCTAGTAGAGTACAAGTTAATTTGGTTTTACTTGATACTAATTTGACATTTTTATTAACTGTTTTTGTAATAGATTTTGTGTTTTGCTCACAATTAATGTTTTTTTATTTTGCCGTTTGTCTTATCTCCTAGTCTCATTAGTTGCAGTTATCACCGATCCTCTATAACAATTGAGTTTTTAACAATTTTTGCTCATACCAATTGTTTCGAACAGTATCTAATTTTGTGAAAGTTTCCCACCTATCTATTCCTCATTGGGTAGACAATTAAATCAAAATATTGGTGAGCCGGGTCGAAACATTATGTGAAAACGCACATTACTGAACTTCCTTGTTTAACCGCATTTTCAGCCAGTTTCTTCACCAAAATGATATCAGCTCAATTTCATCGCAATTCCTTTAATATCTGCATTGATTTGTGTGCAGTGAATATCAGGACTTGGAGTTAACCCGAGAAATAGAAGAACACTCGACGCTATTTTCCGGCAATTTGCTGGCTATGATTTAGAAATGAGAATTGTGTTTTTATCGCTTAATGTTGAGAAGTGCTCTCGGCAGATAAGCTGCAATCATTTTGACTTATCCGCGATTCGGTTGTTAACATCTGAATAACGGAATATTGGCGCGACGAGGCACAACTAAGATTGGTATTAAAATCTGTAAGTGCAAATTATTTTCGGCATTTAAGTTCAATCTAACTAAAAAAAGTGAACACTTTCTTTCGCATGATTTTTTCCGAGGAACCCGATTGGATTAGTTAAAAATCTTCAAGTATTGCTTGCTCTTGTTTCGACCAGAATCCGTTTATATTTCACCAAATTTATTTGTAAAATTTTTGACATCTAATTCCCTGGGAAAACTCAATTTCATTTAAAGTTCCTGGATTTATTCTCAAAACCATCCCAATCGTCCAAAACTGCTTCGCATAACAGACAGTACTTGTCCGAAGCGATACGAACAAAGAGCTTGATTACAGTATATTTCCATCATACCTATATTTTGAGAGAGAGAGAGAGATTTAGCTTTTTCGTATAAATACAATAAAGCAAGGATGATCAACGGGGACATCAAGTTCCTCTTTTCAAATCACCCTCTCAAGATGGTAGCACAAGACAATAATATACTTTGCAGAACAGAAGACAGTAATACATATGACAGAACAAAAGAAAAAATTACGGAAAATAGATTATTTGGAGCGGTTGCCATAAACATATTCAACAAGTTCAGAATTATTACAGATGTAAAAATATTTCAGTTTGTGACAAATATCAGAAAAGTTGTTCCTAGTGACATTTTCTACCTTATCTGTTAAAACTTCAATTAATCTAAGCTTATTATATAGAACAGAACCTCTAAATTGAACTGAGTTTCTCTCAAATTTGCTTTTTTAAACGGAATATTAAGCAAATTCAATGTACTATTTCGTGTATTAACACCTTCATTTTGTTTTCGAAACATATCATTTCAAAACCTAATACAATCATTTCCATTTCGAGATTTGAGAACAAACTTGAGCAATTCATATAAATGCAATAATGCGTAAACAGAGAGTATTGTACTGTTTGTTAACAGGTCATTGCAACTGTCCCGCCTTTTTTCGGAAGTGTATTTTTTTCAAAAGTTCCTTTTGTAATCGAAAAATGGGAAACAGTAAAGAATAGCTGCAACATCCGTAGACAAGTATGCCATATTGAATTAACATTTGTATTGTAATAGTTTAATAATTTTGTTCTGGGATTATAGTGTCTGAGTTTCGAAATAATTCCACACTGCTTGCTAGGCTTTTTTACAACACGGGAAATGTGAGTTTTTAAAGTTTGTTTTGAGTCCAAACGTACACCAAAATATTTACATGTATTGTCAACTTTTACATATTGCTTATTTAAATCGAAGCGTGGGTTCAAATTAACAGTTATAATGTTCAATAGAATGGGTTTTTTCAAGATTTAAAACGAGCATGTTTTCAGTTAACCAATCATTTATGTTTTTAAGATCTGATGCTCCGTCGTTAATAGAACAATCAGTTGCTTCAATATTAGTATCATCTGCAAACAAAATAATTTCATTGTCTTTACAGACGTTCGGCAAGTCATTTATGTAAATTATGAATAGTAGAGGCCCTAATATTGAGCCCTGGGGAACACCACATTTTACGCTTTTCCAAGAGGAGCTTATTCCATTTAATTCTACTCTTTGCATTCTGTTCCCAAGATACGATTTAAACGAAGACAGACACGTTCATCCCGTAGAATTCCAATTTACTTTTAAAAATGTCATGATTTATTGTATCAAACGCCTTTTCGAGGTCTAGGAAAAAACTGATGATATTTTTGTACTGATTTCAGTGTATTGTTTCTGTTAGTTGAACCAATGCTTCAATAGTGCGGTGTTCTGTTCTAAAACCAAACTGGTTAATATGCAATAGATTATAACATTCGATGAATGAATATAGTCAGTTGTACATGACGTTTTCGAAAATTTTGCTCCATACATTTAAAAGGGATATTAACCTAAAATTGTATTCATCAACTTTTGAGCCTTCTTTATGAAGCGGGAAAACCTTAGCATTTGATAGTGCACCGGGAAAAACGACTGTACGGAATGAAAGATTAGTTAGGTATTCTAATCATACTGCTGTTACTGAACCCGAAGTTTTGATTAAAACATTGCTGAGATTGTCGTCCCCTGACCATGACTTGTTGTCTAAGCCTTGCATGATTTTCTGAATTTCAGGCGAATTTGTTTTATATAAAAACATGGAATACGCATTGCTCTTTAATCTGGGTCTGGTATTCTCTTTTAGGTGTTTTGTTAAGTTTGAACCAATATTGATAAAGAAGTCATTGAAAGAGTTTGCATTATCTACATGACTGGTTCCTCTATATTTTTCTGACAACTGGCTAGAATAGGAAAAGTTTCGGAAGGATTTGTTTTCCCTTTGAGTTCATTAAGAAGTTTGTATGTTTGTCTCGAATTGCCAATACATTTTTCAAATTTATTATGATAAAATTGTGTTTTGGTTGTTTTGATTTCTTTTTCAAGATTATCCCTCGCTTTCATGAAAGCAGAGAGCGTTGGATCACATTGGTTCTTTTTCGATTCTCTGTGAGCTTTGTTTCGTTTTGTTTTTAAAATTTTCAGTTGTTACAAAACCATTGTGGAGATTTACTTTTCGTTTTACTAATTGTTATTGGTGAATAGACTTTTGTCATCTCTAAGAAAAGTGTATTAAAATTATCAAAGGCTTCGTTTACATTGCTCTGACTAAAAACTGATTGTTTGTTATTTTTCAGATGTTGATTCAAGTCATTGACATATTTTTTCACTCGTTCCGGGCAACTTAAAATTTTTTTTATCTCTATACACTTTTCCATTATTTGTTGTTGTTTTGTGGATCTTAAACTTGAATTCATTTGGATAGTGGTCAATGAAATTTTGTTGTTGAAGAATTTGCCCATCTCCTTTAATGTTTTCAAATTGAAAATGATCTAAAGAGCTTGATGACGTTTCTGTTACCCTGGTTGGATTATCGCAAAAAAAATTCACAACCGTTAGCAGCGATGCTATTTAAATACGTTATGTTTTTGCTCTCAACGTCAATTTTGAAGTCACCGCAATTTATTGTTGGGGTATTCGGGTTTTCATTTTCTAAAATTTTATCAAGTGTTTCTATGAAGGTCATTTTGTTGTATCGTGGAGGGTTATATAAAGCCATGAGTTTTAAGTTGAAATTTTGCATCTCTAGATTTAAGTACAACGCTTCATTAAAAAGATTAGGAATTTCTTTCACAATGTTTAAGTTATTGTTACGTTTAATCATAATTCTACCTCCTCGTGAATTTCTTTTTCTTGTTGCCCAGTTATTAAAGCCAGGTATAACATAATTTGATGGTTCGTTATTTTCACTTTATAAGTTTTGGTTTTGAGCAGTTTGCATTCAGATAATGTTTTCAGGTTAGCTTTTTCGTGCTCGATGTCTATTGTTCCAACTGCGACTTAATTTTATCATTTTTTTCATCGACAATTTCACCTGTGGTAGCTTACAATTCGTTTTTTAGCTCAGTTTTAATTGATTCCATTTCCGATTTTACAGTTTTCATTATTTCAGGAAGCATGTCGGCAACAGATTTCTGACAGTTATTTTTAGTTATTTTGGAATTATCCAAATAAGGAGCATTTTCTTTAACTTTCGCATTTTCAGGTTTTGCATCATTTTCTTCAGGACTTAATACTACACAAGCTCTTTTTCCGCCTTTCATTAGAGCTGTTTGACCAAGATATGATAAAGGGGCATTCATTTTCGGTTTTATTCCAACTATTATCCGATTTTGAGTTGTTAACTTCCTCTCTTTCTTGGTCTGCAGGGGGAGCTTGATCATTGTTCAAATTAGAGGAACTCATATTTCGACTTGGACTTAATTTGTAATTCAGAATACCGGTGGTGGCAATGAGCTGACTGAAAGCTCTCTTGAGCTACCAAGGCGTTCTGTTTTCGACGAGTTGGAAAACAGATGGGTCTATCTAAAAGTTCAGTAGAGTTAGAGTTGCAGTACGTCAGATTATTATGAATCGAAAAAAGCGAAAAATATGCGAGAAAAAAATAAAAGATGTGCGTAGGTATGTTGCTTTCCGTCACGTGTTCAAAACACCCGCGGTGGCGCTGAGCTCATTGAAAGCTCAAGTGCTACCAAGGTGTTCCAAACCAGCCACAGAAACGCAACCAAAAAGGGGGCGGTACTTATACAGTTTATCTTATTATTTTTAATCCACATTGTAAAAGTAAAGAAGAGAGAACTAAAGCACCTAAGGGTAAAGATAAATTTGTAGCTCCAAAAAAATACTGGAGATAAATCAGATCACATCATAAGAGTAATCCGTATTATCAATGTAAGCTTCTTTCAATTGTTTTCTGGCTTTGTATTTTGCCGCATCACCGCTGCTGATTGCTTTTTTACCAGATCGAATTTTTCTTGATCGCTTCTTTTGGACTAAATAGAACAAATTGACTTAATGCTTCAAGATTGTTTTAATGATGTTCGTCTCAATTTGTGTTTCAGGATGCAGTTTAAGCGATTCTTGAGTTCCAAAACGTTGATTGTAGACTATGGATGATAACTTATGCCTGTACTTTTTCAACACTTCGAGCAACTGTTTAATCGTCAAGGGATGGTTGTTATTTGATTTGTGGGGTGATATCGAGTTGTTGATGACATCATGCCATAGTACAATGTTATTTCGATTTGTGAGAGTTTTTTTATCGAATAAATTCTGCAGATTTAGACTGACGTTTTTGACATTCGGATTGAGGCTCAAAGATGGTACATCATAAACGTTACCCAAGAAATTGTGTTCCTTTTTCACTCTGTGTGGAGTGACCCTGTTGACTTTGCTAACACAGCTGGCCCCAATTATAAGTTTCATTTATCATGTGCCCAGTACAGAATATGCCCAGCTTTGGCAACAATTGATCTGAAAAACCCTTGTGATAAACTTCTTAACTATTTAATAAGCTTATCACAACAATTAGGCTATTTTGGTAGGAACAAGCTCTATTTCAGAGCTCATATCGTGATAGAACCGGCATTCTGTTTTTAAGTTTTTTGTCTTCTTTGCAGGAGTGTTTAATGGATGAGTTAGAGAAGCAAGTGGACGAGTTAATGTGCAGAACTATGGCACTCTCGAGCCACCTACACTCAGTGTCCACTCTCGCAACATCTGGAGTTGTGAGCCGGGGTGGGTCTGCTGGCAACTACCACCATCATCAACACTCCTCCTTCATCTCTTGTGAGTCCTCACCATTCGGGACAAATACTCTCAACAGCTGCAAGAGTCTCAAATCCACCAGTCAGCAAACAAATCAGTCTAATGGATTTGTGAGTGTGTACGTGGGCGGAGATTTCAGTGGAAGTGGTATTGTAGGATCTAATGTTAGTTATATTGTTGTCATATTTTGAACAGGCTGTGTAATCTCGTTTGAATTATTTCTCATTTTCACTGTAGTCTTTTTTATGTGATCCTATCTAGGTATTTATAGAACATTACAGTTATCACGCAATACAAGCTTTATTGCTTTCAACACCGAGCAGCCGAAGTTATGAAAGACCAGCTATTATTCTGTTGTTGGATTCCCCAAGTGATCGGTGTCATAGTTTTGCTGTCATTAAGCAAGCAGCCTTGTCGGTCGTGCTCAAAAGAACAAAAATACTTCATTCATGTTGATTTTATTTAGCACCGAAGAGCCCGCTCTTATGACCAGAATGACTCTTCCATCTCATCGGCACCCCAGCGTGCATCCGCTGACGTCACAACTTCTGTACGTCATCGTGGTGTCTCGGTGTCCGGAGAACAGCTGGCACCCAGGGAGAACCAAGCTCAAAGCCAGCGTCACCATACACAAAATCAGCACGCGTCGATTGGGTGTGGGATGCAAGAGTACAGTACAAGTGTGAACAACTGTTCTGCTTCAGTGTATGGTCCAACCCTGATGCAGCTGAGACTGTTGGCCAGTAGCAGTGCCAATTTGGACGAGAAATCGAGAGACAATGTGCTGTAAGTATCCACCCAACCAGACATAAGGGCGGATATTTTATTACAGCTGAAAAGCTGTAAGCCGAGCGGAGCTATATTGAGGTGCTCTTGGTTTTTTACGACTCTGAGAGGAGTATTGGTTTTTACGAATCGAAGAGGAGTATTGGTATTCTTAAGGTTTTTTTTACCGGAAGTACTATGTGTTCAGGCGGCGTTTTGACTTAATAGTGAAAGTGAGTAAAATTGCCATGTGAACTAACTTTTTCTGAGCGAGAGAAGTTTTTTGTTCACGCGCTGCGTTCAGTGAATGACTTTTTGACTTGGAAAAGAGTTTTTGAGGGATTGGCGCATATTGATGACAGTTTTTAGCCGTGTTTTCTTCCCTTTGCCCCAATTTTTTTAACTTGGTTTTTTGTAGAAGTAAATTGTGATCGATGCCGCATGAATATGAAAGCAATCGAAATCGATACCACTATGTTTCTGAGAGCTTAATAATGCGTTTCAAGTGCAAAATTGGACCATATTTCTCAAATTTTTGGCTTTTTTCATTATTTTGGATGCCTCTTTTTGACGTAGGTGTTTTTCTAATAGCCGCAGAGCGATAGCTGGGTCTATTGCTGGAATTCTCTTGTTCTTTTTATTGTGTCGCCAAGGTTTTTGTTGCGACCATATTACGTCACCACGACTTCAAATCAGCTTTTTGTTCATTCGTTCATTCAATTTGAACTAAAGTGCGTGCGTGACGTCATTTCTCACTAGTAGTGGAGCAAGTTTTTTTGTTCATTCGCGTGATTAAATTTATGGTCACAATTTTATGGATTAAATTTATGGATGTGTGTCACTCTATTTGAAGGTTATTTGAGAGCAGCTAATAGAGGCAGCATTAACTTATACCGATTCCTAATAACAATATAACATCTCATCCTTTAATGAAACGAGTAATTTTTGGTCTGTTTTTTATTCTTTTTCGAGACTACCGATCTACGAAGCTATTGCGGTTGTTTTCTGGCAATCTGCCAGCTATGTTAAAAAATTCTACACATACTAATTCGATTTTGGCGGACTTTGTCAAAGTTGTCTCAAGATTTTGTTTTTACTTTGAGTTCATTTAACATAAAAAAATTTTGTGGTGCACCTTCGGTGTTTTTGCTTTCGTTTTGCTGTTAGTTGAATTATTTTTTGCGATATCTCTTTAAAATTCAGTGAAAATTTTTACCATATCTTGAAAATTTTTTTCAAGTTTCTTTAATGTTTCGCAATTAAGCCGTTTTCACTTCTTACTGAGACAGGAAGATGGCTACGTAATTTTCTTCAACCTTGAATGATTTGTAACAAAAATAAATTTTTTAACCCATTTTTTCACTTTGATTTTTAATTAGAGTTTGCAATTTTTTTTGATTTTTCAAAAATTGTGAAATTTTTTTCACATTGTATGTATTTTCCACATTCTAGCATGTCTCTTTCTGACATTCGCCTCAGACCTATGGCTTTATTCGCCCTGCTTTTATTAAACTGAAATTTATAGATTTAAGTAAATTTTTTTTGTCTTTTCTTTTGGATTTTTAAAACTTTTTTGTTTGCAATTGATTTTATTTAACATAATATCTCACTGTGGTTCTGCTAGCTTAGCTTTTACAAATTTTGAACAACACTCTTTTTCTTCAATTTTTCTTAGAGCTTGTTTTTGGTAACATGTGAAATTTTGTGTTTCAATATTGTTCTGTCTCTTTAGTCTTTTTCATGTTTAGTTTCGATTTTACTTTTTTGTCATGGTTTAGTTTGATCGCGTTCCTTGGGATTTTAAGGGACAAGTATTGTTTATAGTAAAAGTGACACAGTTTATTTAGTTACTAATTGATTAATGTTGTTTTTTATTTTAAAATAGTGTTTTGACTGAGAGAATTTACGGAAATTGATAAATTTTTTAACATTTTCTGGCCATTCTCAGTATTTAAATTGTCCTTCCAAAATAATGTTTTATGGAGCCTTATATCGCTTGAATTTTGATATTCGCGTACTTTGGTGTTTTCAGTTGCGTACATAAAAGTTGGCTTCTTTATATAAAGGTGTAATGTAATTTTATTCAGTTGGTTTTATGAGGCTATCTTCATTTTTGCCTAAATTTTTGTTTTTTTAGTCACTTTAGTAGGAACCCGTTGATTTAAAAGGTTGTTTTTTTACGAAGATGACTCTCTGAGTCGTTTTCTGGAGCTCTTCCGGCTATGTTCTTAAGTTTTTCTTAACGGAAGTACTATTTGTTCAAACGGCGTTTTGACCTAAAAGCAAAAGTGAGAACAATTGCTGTGTGAAATAAATTTTCATGAGCGACAGAAGTTATTTGAGCTTGCGGTGCGTTGTTTGAATGACTGTTTGACTTTGAAAAATGTTTTTAAGAGATTGGCGCATTTCGATTAATGTTTTTAACCGTTTCTACGTTCATTTGGGATAATTTTTCATTTGAAATTAGTTTTTCGCAGAAAGAGGTTTCTGTCGATGCTGCATGAATATGTAACCCATTGAAATTGATATAAAAAATGTTTTTGAGAGCCTAAAAATGAATTTCAAGTGCAAAGATGACGCATATTTTTTTAATTTTTTGTCACTTTTTTCCATTAATTTCTTCATTTTTGGCTCTTTGAGCGGACTTTTTTTTAAATCAAATTAGTAAAAATGGCAACATCCTCTTAATAATTCATGAATTGGATTCCTCTTTCTGACGTGAGGTGTTTCTGTTTTATAAAGTTGTACAACAATAATCCGATTTTGGCGGTTTTTGTTCAAGTTTTTTTTATGTTTTTTTGTTTGTAGTTTGTGTTTATTTACTACAAAAAGTCTTTATGTGCACCGTCAGGGGTTTAAGTTTTGTTTGAATAATAACGGAATTATTGTGTCGTAATAAGTTTTTGAATTTCGTTCTGTTTTCACTTTTTTCTAAGACAGAATGGCTATGTAATTTTTTAAGCCTCGATTACTTAATAGTGACAAATCAATGTCTTCTACTTAAATTTTTGTCATTTGATTTTTATTCATAAATTCCAATTTAATTTTTCAATAAAATACTAATTAGTTTTTGTCTATCTTTTTTACTTTATCTGTATTCTCAGCATTCTAGTATGTATCTTTCTAACATTCTCCTAAGACCTATAGTTTTATTGGCCCTCCTTTTATAAGTTTTGAATTTATTGATTTAAACTAATATTTTTTTCTTTTCTTATGCAATTGTTTTCTCAAAAAGTAGCGTAGCACTGAGATTTTTCCGTTACAATTGTTGAGTTACATTCTCTGTTACAGTTGTTGAGAGAAGCTTTTCTTCTGGGATTGTTCAGAAGGCTAGGTTTTGTTAATGTACAATTTTTAGCAATTTTTCTTTTCTGTCTCCCTAGTCTTCTTGATGATTAATAAGTTGTTTGCCCATTGTCCATTGTATAGTTTTGTCGCTTTGTTTGAGATTTAAAACGACAACTAAAGCACGTAGTTTTTTTAGTTACCAAATGCTTTTAGTTTTTATGGTGTAAAATAGTGTTTTTAACGAGAAAAATTTACGGAAATTGATAAATTTTGTGCTAATTTATTCTTGCATTATTTAATTTTTTCAATTAAGAAATTTTTGAGAGGATAACACGACTTTCCATTTGCTGCTCGAGCAGTTAGATATTTTCAATTGCATAATAAATTTTGATTGTAGTTTCTGCGTGTATTATACACAGAGTAATAGACTTTTTCTAATTTTTAGTACTCTTAGTCTTTTGGGCTGTTTTTTTCGTATTTTGACTATTTTTAATAGTCACTATATCAGGTACCAGTTAATTTAAAAAGGTTGTCTTTTCATAAAGACGACTATTTGAGTCGTGTCCGGAATTCTTCTGTGTATGTTTTTTGTTTCGTCGTGTGACGTTTTTTTTTCGTTTTACATTTGTTCACACAACAAAACTGAAAAAGTCAAATGTTCTGATGACTTCTTGCTCTCACTAACAGCTTTTGCGAGCGTGAAGTCGTTTTTCACTCTCTTTAGCTAAAGTTATTAGCTCATTTGCGTGATTAGGTTTTGATCGTACGTGACTTACCTCACTCAATAAAATGACTTTTGTGCTTTAAAACTTAAGTTTATTTTTAATTTTTTTAAGGTCAAAGGTACTCATATGTGTAATAAAGTTCCCTAATAAAAAGGCTTCTGCGCAATGAATTTGAACAAGTTTGTTAATTTATCGCTGAATTTTTTATCGCCGCTCAATCTGCCGGCTATCTTTTCACGGCTTGTTCTTATTCGAGGAGATACGATAAAAAGCAATTGAATTACACTATGGTAGCGAAAAGCTCCGTAAACCCGAAGGACTTTTTTCAAAAAGCCACCAGCATCAAAATGATACAATATTTTAACGACATCTGCTTCAATTTCTAACGACATCAACTTAACCAACTTTTCTGTGTAAACGGACGGAAAAAACGAAAATGAAATCTCGTTTAAAACTGCAAAATTTAACGCCTTAACGCATATCAAACGTTTTGAGCAAAAAGTTAGCAATTAAAGAGCAAAAATCAAATCGTGCCGTACGTAACTTTTTTTGTACATAGTTTGGGAATTGTTTTAATTTCTTATTCCTAGTCATTGTGAAGATTACATGCTTATTTAAGATATTATGTGGAAACCCTCATAGTTGGGTTTTCGCAGCTTATCCTTATTTATGCTTATGCAATCTTTTCATCTTACTATTGATTCACTTTCATTAATCTGCCGGATTTAATAACAAACGGATCGTTAACAGAAACAAGACGGCTCGGTCGAGACGGCGCGTAGCATAGAATATTCCAATATAAGTCTCAAGTTTGTGAAAAAATTGTTGTGAGAGGACAAGCTCTTTTGACTAGCAGTTTTGCGATACTAAAGTTGAAGCAATTCTTTGGATCAGTCATGATTACAATTCTCTTTAGCATAAAAAAAAAACAACAACGCTGATTTTGATATGTTTTTAGCAGATATTCAGTCGCATGCACTGTCAATTATTTTGCAACATAAAGAAGCTCCTCATGCGATTGAAGCTCAGCAAAAACAGTCAGTGGCAAAGAAAAGAGAATTTTGAAAAAAAAACACAATAATTTGCAAAATAAAAATGAAGCAATCAGTTTAAACGCTAGAAGTAGCAAAAAATTAATGACTGATTTTTTCTCATCAAAGTTTATCTCATTGAAATTGAGCCCCAATGATATCTAGCAATTAATTAGAAGTTGCATCCTGTTGTAATTTGTTCTTGAAAAAGTCGTGTGTGAACAAATCCGAATGTGAACAAATCATAAGAAAATAGTGTTGTATATTATAACAGCTTTTCTCGGTTCTTTGACAATAACTGTTTATCGTTTTTTTCAATCAGTTTGTCCCGTATTAGGGTAAATTCTAATATAGACCAAATAAATCGAACAACAAAATTTATTCATTTGCGTTACCACTGCAAGAAATTGTATGAAGTCAACAAAATTTCTTACGTTTTTCTTACTGATCAACTGAAGTTATTTGTTTTTTTTTGCTTACCTCATGCAGTAGGCTCCTGTAATTTGATGATCCAGTCAGTTTTGAGTCAACTCGAACGGTACGTTTTTAACGTCAACCAAGCCTAAATTTAGAGGACGCTTGCAATATTGGCAAACATACGTTTTTGCTTTTTTCTCAAATGACCACTTTTTTCTGTTTATCTTATTACAAATTCCCCTTATATGATCAATTCGGCTACAAATAGTTTTCTTGAATAGTTTCTGTTTTTTGCAGCCATTTGGAAAGAAAACATTTTTTACCTCAATTAAAATCTTTACCTGTTTTTTTATTTGAAGCCGAAACATATAAAGGCCTTTTGTAGAAAACCCCTTTGATCAGGCTGCTAATACGAGACAATTCGAGCAGCGCAAACACCAAAGTTAGTTTGAATCTGAAATAAAGAAGTTGAAGATTGAAAAGTTCTAAAATGAATAGCATCAATTGCCAGGGTTTGCAGCAGAATCATGATTTTCTTCTTTTCTGAAAGTTCTTCCATAATTGATTTTTTAATTTAAAGCGAAAATGTAATGGTGATCTCTTCATTTTTTTCGATTTTTGTTGACTGAAACGGGTGGTCAGTTTAAAGCCAATCCTACGTTTTATCTATAAGTTCACCTGAAGCATCAGGATCAATCAACATAATATAGAATGAAAAATTCATTCTTACAGCAGTGTTTTCTGTTGCTCTCGTCTCAAATATCACAGTTTATAATGTTCACATATCTTTACCGTTGAAACCATTGGTCTCTGATATAGATAGCTAAATTTTCTAGCAAATTAGATTGTTAGAGAGACGAGAGAAATCATCAAAGTTTGAACTTCTCGTTTTTTCTTCCTCTGGAAAATTTGTTTTCTGTAGTTTTTGTAGTACATAAAGATTATCACAGTTGTTGCTTTGGTTATGGGTTCTGGCAATTAAAATCAGAGCCTATTTATACGTCAGTAGTTAGTTTTAAAAACGCATTTAGGGTTTCAAAAAATGAAATTGAATGTATTTTGTTTTCTTGTGTTATAAAAATTTATCGTCTGTAAAACGTTAACTTTTCAATTCGGATGTCCAATAAAGTTTTTCTGTTTTGGTTAAATGAAAGTCCTTTTGAAATACAAAAGTATAAGCCTAAATTAAGTCGTAAGAAGAAGAGGAAGAACTCGCTAAAAGTATTAAAAACTTGAAAATCAGTTCTTTTCGAACAATTGGTTTAATCGAATATAATTATATAATATTATATAGTTTCCTGACAGTTTTCTAGCAATTATATCAAAACAATTTATTAAATTAATGTCCTCCACAACCGCCACCACCTGAAGCTAGCTTTTAAAAACAGCTCCCCTTTTCCAACCTGCAATAAAATTAGTTTTTTTTTTAAATAAAAATCAAAACTAGCATATAAGGGCTGCAAAATGGTGTCTTTTTTTCTCTTGACCGAAGAAAAAGCCGGATTTTGAAGAACAAAAATTGTTGCAGCAATTGCAAAGGTTCATCAGAAGTTACAAGATGAATAGTTTAATGCAGCGAAAATCAAATTTTTCAAAAAAAATCTCGATATATCCAGTAGAATTTCACACATACCCCACCGATGCAATTTAAATAAAATGTGGTTGTAAGATCCCACTGATCAAATAAAATGTGGTTGAAAAATATCGTTGATCCATTAATGAACTTTTAATGTAGCATCTATGATTCATCGATAGAATTCGCTAGGACTCCAACCCGGAAAGGCAGTTGGCACAAAAACAGATAGCTCTGTACATTTCTTTTCTGTAATAATTGAGGAACTTAGGACATGTGTCCTTTAGGACAGCTGCAAACCAGTAGCTCCTTGTATGTCGTTTGTTGGGATGTAGGGAGTGTTTGGAGGAGGTGGTGTACAACAAACTGTGTGGCCAGTATGAGTTTCTGTTCGAAAAGGAGTTCGAGTTGGAGTTGCTCCTCAACTATCTCATCACAGGTTACAAAGTCTATTTCAGTACAACCTGATAATCAGCTGCAAAACTATTCCATTATTAATTCGAACTAAACTATTAATCTCAACGATGGTTTTTTGAAAACAAGTCTTAGGAAAGACATTTGTTAAACAAGAAACTAAGGCTCTAGATCTTTAAAAAATATTGAATTAAAAGAGGACCTGGCAAAACTATTTACCAAAATTCTCAGTTCTCGTTTGACAAATGTTTGTTTTTATATATTATGCTCAATTTTGGTACTTCTTTTGATGTTCCACTGCTTAAACTGTCTCTTAAATTCTCTTTTTCACTGTAAAAATATTTATTTCATTTCGTTTGAGCAGTGGTCTGTACTTATTTGATTTCGTCTGCGGCCTCAACTTTGGAGGCCTTGAATATCCGAATGAATTTATGCGATATGGTCGCTATGTTTAGATAATGACTCGGACACCTGTTGGAAGTTGTCAGGTGACATCTACTCGAGTAGTTCACGGGGACTGGCCCTCACCTCCTCACCCAATGGGTATGGCCATATAATGCTCTGATGGACCAGATGAGGCACCTGATGGAACCATTTATGGTCTTACTTATGGTTCTCAAGAACCATTTATGGTCTTTTTCATGGTTTCAAAGAACGGTCAAGCCGGGCTTGTATTTTTCCCGTCCCTCAATCAAAGCAATCATTAAAGAATTAATTCATGTTAACTGATCAAAATCGGCACCTTTATGTATTTTAATTTTTTGTGCACAAAGTAGATGGATGTTTTCATAATATCTTTTAGACTGCAGTCTTAAATTGCAAAAAGACCAATTCAAAACATAGATTGTTCGATTCAAAACCCACTCTTTGTTTAGAACCCACCCTTCACTATCTCCCTCTGAGTACAGCCACTCTACTGGTCGAATTAGATCTCAAAGTGCGGCAGCTTTGGTGAGAACGAGTGAGTGTGAGGGTGATATTCCCATTCTGGATATCCCTGTGGTCGCACAGGCTGCCAGCATGCGCAGTGCCAGCAGTGAGGACAAATTGTCAATGGTTGCCAGAGCACAACATGATGGACTAGTGCAGCCCATCAAGGTTATTTCATTGCGTTTCAAATTGATCATAGCTGCTATTTACAGTGAAGACAAAGTTAGTAAGGCGAAATCAGATACGTGCTGCTGAATCTCACCGGATTCTCCCCGGATTTCAAAAGATTTTCCCAAAAAAATCAAAAAATCACCGTTAAATAGGATCCACCAAATTAAATTTATTTTTGTTTTTTTTGCAATCATGGAATGGGTAAAATCGGCATCATTAAACCTTTTTATGTGGTCTGAAAACTTATAGAAACTGCCTGCTGTCTCTTCGATCTAAAAAACAGGCCTTAAGTAAATCGTTTTAGGATGAAAAGTTGGAAATGTTGAGCTAGCGTTAAAACATCATAACATGCAATATTTTCTTAGATTGTCTACCCTTCTTCGTCTTATGAGAAATCAAAAACAGTCAAACTGCATAGACTCTGCCAGGAAAACGTGCCCAACTTTAGACGAGAGAACTCAGCTAGGGCTACGAGCAGTGTCCTCGCGGGATTTAAGTTCCGAGACGCGATGGACGAGAAAACCAACTCAGACAACTGTCTCTCGTCAACTGAGCCGAGCGCCACCAACGATTTCGTAATTAGTTCCCGATTGCGTAATTTGTCCGGCAGTAGAACCCGACTTCACAGAACTCGCACATTGAAAGGCGGCATTTTTCTTGACAAGTTATAATTAGCTAGCTGCAATTGGATTTCGTAGATGTAATGATTTAGTTCTTAATTATACTTTGTGTTTGTTATCTTACTAATAAATTCTATAGTTAATCCAGTACTGAACCAATCAGTTCCAAAGAATAACAGTCAGAAACGGAATTAACATTATTTGGTCTTTACTGAAATTTTGAGGTTTTTGGTCCAACCCTGCAATTCAATTTGGCCCTACTTTTTACTGTTAAGCAATATTTAACAGATCGATATTTTTTGGTGAGATAATTTGCTGAGAAATTGGTGTTATTGAAAATTTCTTGAAAAATTGAACGAATTGATTAAGAGCCGTTTGCAATTTTTGGTTTCTCGTGGAGATAGCGAGGTTTAAAGATCTACTTTTTTCACTTTCTTGCCCCTTTCATATTTCAATTTTGCCGAGGTATTTACAATAAATCTTTTATGTGGCCAATCAATTCTATTTTTTCCTGATAATCTTTACAGTACCTAAGATTCGTTTTGAAAAGTTCTTTATTATAGTAATAAAGTAAAATAAATGAACGATAGAAAAAATTTCGGACAAAACTTTAAAGTTTGAAAACATTTCAACGAATTAAAATATCATTGTTGAAAACCGTCAGGAAATATTTAATCAGTCGATTGCCAGATTTTTTTTTTCAATTTTTTGTTTCTGAAATATAAAACGCCTTCTCTTTTTGATCTTTTCAAAATTAATATGCTTTTTTGATAAAATTGTCGGTTTTTCATTGTGTCTGGCGATCATTGTATTCATCAAAAAAGGACCATATTTTTCATAGCAGTTTGCTTTATTTTGCTAGCATCTGAGGATGTTGTACTTTAGGATAAGTTCAACCCGTATGAAAAGCGAGGGTAAGTTTGAGATACATTAAGATGCAGTTGCTTTGAAGCAGATGAATAAGAAAAAACAATCTTTGTTGGTTTTGAAGTTTTTTTCAAAGGTATTATGTTGTTAACGTTTTCAATCACTTTAGAATAATGGTTGCATGACAAAATATACAATGCTGACATACCCAATGTGCCAAAACACAATGCCATTATACGCAATTCCATTATACGCAATGCCATTATACGCGATTTATTCCCTTTGATCTTTTCGTTCATTAATCCGATTATAATTTAGCGCTCGGTTTTACAAGCCTGTTTTCTCATAAATAGACTGATAATTCAATCACATGTTCGGTTGTGATAGTTTCATATCAAGACTCACGGGCCTCTGAGGCATGGCCATGTCCCGCAAGGATGTCCAAATGCATTGGCTACTTTTTTGCTAAATAATCGTTCTGATAATTTTAAAATAAGGATAAAACATTGGGTATATTTTGGGTATTTTGTAACATTGGGAAAATTGGCATTGGGTATTTTGTCCTGACACCACTGGTGGTTTCATAAAAAAATACCCGATGTGCTGAAATACCCGATGCCATCATACCCAATTTTTTCCTTTTGATCTTTTCGTTCTATAATCCGATTACAAATTAGCACTCGGTATTACAAGCATGTTTTCTCATAATTATGCTTATAAGTTAATCACGTGTTCGATAAGAAATGCTTAATTTCTAAATTTGATAATATTAGTCTGGTTTCAGGACAGAAAACCCAATGCCAAAATACCCAATGTGACAAGCCCAAAATATGCCCAATATTTTATCCTAATGTTGAAACTACCAAAACGTTTATTTAGCATAATATTTAGCTAGTGCAATTAGCCATGCCTCAGTGGTCGGTGGGAATTGATATCAAACTATCACAAGTAGAAACGATATTAAATTTTCGGTTTTATTATGAGAAAACATGCTTGTAACACCGAGTGCTAATTTGTAATGGGATTAATGAATGAAAAGATCAAAGGCAATAAGCAGAAGTAAAATAGCATTGGGTACTTCGGCATTGGGTATTTTGTCATGCAACTGGAACCATTATACGACATTTAGCAGGCGTATTACGTGGAAGTTACCCACTGGCGTCTACGAAATGGTTGCTGCGTTGAACTAAGCAATTCAAGAGTCATTGTTCGAAGGAGGACGAAGTTATTCAGTTATGTTTTTTCACGTGGAGGGTGATGCTATTGGCGCAGCCATTTTGCTATTTGTCTTTTGCTGCAATAGGTTTGAAACTTGAAAATGCACCCTTGGCTGCTCTTTTCTGCCTTAGCGCCCTCATCTTATATATCCAATCTGTTTGCACTCCCAAGAAGTTCAATTTTTGTTGCTTATCGATACTTGTTTTGATAACGGTAATACGTTGGCATCAGAGGTAAACTGAAGGGAATTTTGCTCGATTACCTTAACAAATAGGTTGATTATACGCAGATTGTATTTTCTAACATCAGCGTTAAATATCTCTGCATCATTATATTTTGTGCTTAATTGTATACGTGAGTGTATGAGATACAAACAACATGCTATTACATATAAGCGGGGTTTGCAAATTGACGTGGGGGGAGGAGGTGATAATAGAAAAGACCCCACTTGATTATTTGATCATACTGAAAGAATTCTAGAGACACACGAAGCGTCAAAAATAGCATTTAATTTTTTTCCAAATTGAAAACTTTTCTTTTAACAACTCATTCCATTTAAAGTAATTTGAGCTTTTATGCCTTTAACAAAATCATTAGCAAAACAGTGGCATAGTTTTTAAGCCCTTAGAAAGTTTAACAGAATTTGAAAAACAAAGTTTGCAAGTTCTTGCTGTTTGTGTCTGTAAAGAAAATTTGTTTGACTGTAACCTGGATTTACTTTGATTATCAATCATTGGTTTTTGGTTAAAATAACTTGGTTATCAATCATTGGTTTTCACCGGTTACATGACAATTTACCCAATGCCATTATACCCAATGCCAAAATACCCAATGCGATTATACCCAATTCACATTGATATGTGCATTCCATAATCCGAGTACTAATCAGCAGAAAATAGCTCTTACAACGTGTGATTTAACAAGCGGATAATTTAATTCCATGTTCGGTTGTGATGGTTTCACATCAAGTCCCACGGGCCGCTGAGGCATGGCCATGGCCATTAAGTGTGTTAAACATACGGGTAATAGCAACTGCTAATTTTTGTCGGATTATTGAACGAAAATATCGAAGTACAATGGGTATTATGGCATTGGGTGTATTGGCATTGGGTATAATGGCATAGGGTAAATTGGTCCTGACACCGTTTTCACCGATTTCTCTCTAAGCCTCCTTATAAAAGTATCCTTGATCAAACAAATTTGAATCCGTAACACGAAGCATGAGCAAAACTATTTGTGAAGAAAAAAAACAAGACAAGTTCTCTTTCAGATTTTTTTGCAATTCTCTTCCTTTTTGTTGCATTATGAATGCAACGTTTATTCTGTTTTTTTTAAAGATGAATCTTTTCTGTGAAGCAGGAGGATGACAATGTTCAGCGCACGACAGAATACAATTTTGAGTAGCATATTTTATGGTTCCAAATGGTTTCCTTGACCGGTTGGAAATTTATGTGCTAAGGCACATTACCGGTCCTCCTGGATTTCACCTCAAATACATCAATATCAACCCCTCCCTTCGCACGTTCTCGCACGTTTATGCCTTTAACAAAATCATTAGCAAAATAGTGGCATAGTTTTTAAGCCCTTAGGAAGTTTAACAGAATTTGAAAAACAAAGTTTGCAAGTTCTTGCTGTTTGTGTCTGAAAAGAAAATTTGTTTGACTGTAACCTGGATTTACTTTGATTATCAATCATTGGTTTTTGGTTAAAATAACTTGGTTATCAATCATTGGTTTTCACCGGTTACATGACAATTTACCCAATGCCATTATACCCAATGCCAAAATACCCAATGCGATTATACCCAATTCACATTGATATGTGCGTTCCATAATCCGAGTACTAATTAGCAGAAAATAGCTCTTACAACGTGTGATTTAACAAGCGGATAATTTAATTCCATGTTCGTTTGTGATGGTTTCATATCAAGTCCCACGGGCCGTTGAGGCATGGCCATGGCCATTAAGTGTGTTAAACATACGGGTAATAGCAACTGCTAATTTTTTGTCGGATTATTGAACGAAAATATCAAAGTACAATGGGTATTATGGCATTGGGTAAACTGGTCCTGACACCGTTTTCACCGATTTCTCTCTAAGCCTCCTTATAAAGTATCCTTGATCAAACAAATTTGAATCCGTAACACGAAGCATGAGCAAAACTATTTGTGAAGAAAAAAAACAAGACAAGTTCTCTTTCAGATTTTTTTGCAATTCTCTTCCTTTTTGTTGCATTATGAATGCAACGTTTATTCTGTTTTTTTTTATAGATGAATCTTTTCTGTGAAGCAGGAGGATGACAATGTTCAACGCACGACAGAATACAAATTTGAGTAGCATATTTTATGGTTCCAAATGGTTTCCTTGACCGGTTGGAAATTTATGTGCTAAGGCACATTACCGATCCTCCTGGATTTCACCTCAAATTCATCAATATCAACCCCTCCCTTCGCACGTTCTTGCTCTTGCGCCATTTTCCTCCAAAAATGAAGACAATTTCTTAGTTTGCATTTGTGCAGTAGATAATCCAAAGAGCATACAACAGATTGTAGACACTCGAAAGATATCAATTGTCATTGGAATGATTATCAATATTAGGACTGGCCAGATTGATTATGCAACCCTTAATCTCTGAAGGCTGAACTTCATTCAAGATCTTTTTTTAAGTTACCATGGAGTTTTCGGTCGTTTCTCTATCCATGCAGCAATCGTTGGTTTTTTCTTGACTGCTGCAGCTATTGTATGGATTTTCTCGAATTTTTCGTCTACAGCCACTTCAAATTTCGGACAATAGTCGTTGATAAAGTTGAACAAAGCAATATCTGCCCACGAAAATCCACTTTCTAAATCAAACGCGATAGATAATTTTCTGAAGCAACATTTATCGACATTTCTGGAAACTCTACATTGTTAAAACTCTCCACACCAAACAGCAAATATTAACAAGAGTATGATCTAATTCGTTTTGTCACATTTTGGTATTTCGTGCGGTCATTGATACCGAATCTTTTATTTTTCTGTACTCCGTGATTCTAAACGTTCTTTGCACTATTCTAGGGTATGGGGCTCTGGTATAGCAGATTCCATCAGGCCAGTTAAGAAAAAATTAGTTTCGACATAAGATTCTTGCCGATGATTCTTACCACAGTTTGCGGTTTGACTCACTTTTTTGCGAATCATTAAGAGCCTTAGGTCAATTTTATCTTGTAACATCAAACAGTGCTTTTCATTTTTCACAAACAGTGCTTTTCATTTTTTCGAGAACTTGTTAGAAATTGGATAAGGTTTTTCGCAGTTTTTAAATAGGAAATTGTTCCTACAATCTTTAAGACTTTCTAAACGTACTCTCTGGACCCATAGAGCGATATAATTTAAATTTTTGTGCTGATTATTGTCTACTTACTCACCCAGAACGGAGTTATGACCTTTAATGTGGCGGTCTTCTACCATTTGAAACCATGTATCCACTTTTTCCTGCGTATTCTGTCGTAAATTTTTCAATTTATCATCATTTTTTTCGAAAAACATCTCGATAAACATCGGAGTCAAGTCAGCTCGAATTAAATCCACAATCATGTCCGAATGAAGTTTTTCCTCTGCAGTTCTGCCTCGAATGTTGAACTTCTCGGCAAAGTAACGAGCGATTGAAGTTCCCTCGGAATACACGACTCCGTTCTCAAGGACAACATATGGCATAGATCCGAGGGGTGTGTCTGGTTTTAGTGCTAGCCAATCATCTTGTGCGATTCTCTCGTCTTCGTATTCTTGCCCTCCGTATGCAAAAATATATCGAATGAGTTCGGCAATTCCTCGATTCTTAAAATATGTTAACTTGACAACTGCCATCTGTGTTGCTTCTGTTAGCTTTGAATGTCACCGATTACTACAAATACTCAAGTGAGAATTACAAGCTTTCTTATCATACGCATGAATCTGAACACAGATACTTAAAGTACGCGAAATTTTCCTAGCTGATTACATTTGACGGACGTTTAAGCTATATGATTACATTTTAATCAATATTAAACATTAAGTATGGCTCCGGCTCTGTACGTAACTTGTTTGCATTTTGTTAATGAGGGCAACCTGCCTC
>NC_134472.1:33279646-33333646 GCF_964194025.1 Convolutriloba macropyga
ATGAGAAATAAGAGGAATTATTTATGCAATTTGCCTATACTTGAATAATTGATCCAGAATTTTAGAGAAAAATCGAAAAAGTTGGAACGCAAGCTCATTTCGATTTTTCAAATAAAGAAAATTAATTTGCTCGAGACGTAGCTTGGATCAATAAGCGTTGATTGTGAAATGCGAACTTCTGATCTCCTACTGGAGAATATTAAATATCGATTTCTTCATTTTTCGGGAAAAACCAGAATCAAAGTTTCCATTTTTTTGCATTTTTATCCACTTAGCTTACAATTAACATTTTTTTCCTTCAAATTGTTCACTTTGCCTGTTTCTTCTAGTTTTTTGATAGCTGATGGCGATTTGTGATGATTGCATTGACAATCTCTTAGGTTTTTACGCAAAAAGTTTTGACTCTAATGGCGCGCTGTCTTGTTTACAGATCTATTCACACATTTTCAAAATCAAATTGGAGTGATCAAAGTCAAATAGATAAGATTGCTGATTTTATTCCAGCCAAAAGAGTAACGAGAGAAAAATCAATTCTGAGTTGGGCCATTAAGTTTTTCATTTCAATTTTAAATTAGGCATGCAAGTTGTTTTTGAACTAGTTTTTAGTTCACGTGTTGCTAGTTGACTTCCGTTTTTGCTATTGTCTCTAAACACTTCTTCACGAATGATATCATACGGGGATAATTTCCATTGTCTCATTAACCAGGCTTAAATAAATTAGATTATGATTTCAGTGACTGTTCAGAAGTTGTTTTTATTGCAATTACTGCTTTTATTGTAATGAGTTTTTTTTTGTAATTACTGTTGTTATTGTCTTCTGTCTTTGTCTCAGTAAGGGCAGGTCTTTTTAGCTGTATTTGTAGTCGTAAGAGGATTTAGTTTGTTCATTATTTCAATAGAAGTTTACTGGTTTTTCTTTTGATTTAACTTGATATTTAAAAAACCCTAATGCATTCTTAAACTATATTACACTATATTATTACAAAAAATTAATACTTGTGGATTGAGTTTTTTTCAGTTCCACACTTGTAATTCGAAATAAAACTCACCGTCCTTATCTTCTATTTCTTCATGTCTGCTTGAAGAAAATGGCTAAATATTGAGTTGAAACACTAGCGGGTGCCAATTTTCCCTTTTTTGGATATCAATTTATTCTTTGCCTTTTTATATTCTAAAGAACTCTAACAGTAGTGAAGCGCAGTTTTTTTATTGAAATATGTTGGCGCTTTTTGTAGTCATTTCGCAATTGAGCTTGGCGCATTGTTTGTTCTTACAATTCCATTGGTGTCTAATTGCAGTTGTGCAATAATCATTGAATGTGCAGCTAAAATATATCATTGACAATGAAGCAATTTGTTCAGCAACATTTTTACTTCCATTCCTGCATGGAGTTATTTTAAGAGCTCCGTCATAGTATCATCAGTGATTGCCCTTATCGTCTTGGTCACGAGTTTGGTTTCATTTTTGTAAGGACTTCATATTGTTGCCAATGCAATTGAGTACATTGACAAAATTTGTTTTTAAATTGTTGATGAGTTTTAATTTTTTTTCCGGAACGGTTCTTTTTTATCCGTGTTTGACTCATCATGGTATCGTTGGCAAATCGATTGTTGCGTTGATGGCTATAATTGTAGTCAATCAAAAGATCAATGGTTAAAGCTTCGTAATTATCAAGTCTAGCGAAAGGTTTGCAAGAATGCTTAAACCTATAAAAAGACAAGGAGCCTCGGTAATGTGCGTTCGCACATTAAGTTCCGACCCCGCTAATCTACATTTTTAACTTAATTGTCTACCAAATGAGGAAGAGATAAAAAAAAATTAACGTATCAACATATCGTTCAACAAACTACTAAAAGAATAAAACAATCTACTCTAGAGGGCCTATAAGACCTGTGGCTACCATAATATGACTACCAGAAAAAACGGCAATAAAAATCAAATAATTACAAATATTAATTACGACTAAAATTCCTTGTCTATTTTTTGAAAACCCCTAATAACCAAATCAAAATGGCATCAGATCAAAATTATAAGAAGATTAACCAGTACTTTTTGGAACAAAATATGGGACTTTTCCTCAATGCGCATTACGCACATTACGCATCAAATGAAATCATTGAGAGTCTTTTAAACCTCAATAGAGAGCGACTGAGGCCTTTCATTATCCATGATATGCCATACGACTACAAAAAGAACGACAAATACAGGTAAAAACGAAAAATTTGCACGAAAAAATTATGCACGAAAACGATGTCCCCCCCAATCAATTAAATATTAAGCTGATCACTAAAATCAATAAAAATCTTCGTTTTCATTATTTGTAGGCGACAACATTTGTAAGACAAATGACGCCCATTATTGTGATACTGTGAAAAGAAAACAAAAACCTACAAAAAGGGGCAAATTTGCAAAAATCACGAAAATTGGTTCTATGAAAACTGGTTGTTCCAAGAAGAATTACCATTTGAGGAAAATAAAACCGTTATGAAGAGCAAATTGTAATTCAAAAGATAAATGATGTGAATTGCATATAGAGATGCTTAGCTACAATTTAACAGAAACAAAATTGGCAGATCTCAAAAATCGATCTCTTTTTTTTATTAAAAACAAATACTTTCAAAATTCATAGCCAACAAAAGCCGTCGACTAAAAGAGTAGACAGTTTGTCTTGCAACTACTTGGAAAACTAATTTTGACTGTTATTTTTGAGACTAAATCATAAGATTATAAAATAACATTAAATACAAGCTTGTGGTTTAAAAACAACTAAATTTTAAAAACAACTTTACAAAACCACAGTTTTGAAGCCATTAAAATTAACCGCGATTAACCATGATATTATGATATTAACCGCGAGTTTATAACATCTTCATTTGCTTCTCCTTTGATCATAATAACATCTTTTTCTAAAACGAATATTACAAAATGACAAAAAGAACCACAAAAACTGAAAAGTATCTAAACTTCACAAAATTCTCTAAGCTCTGAAGACATAATTTAAAAAGTTTAAACAACAGAAAAATGATTGTTTGATTCAAAAAAAAAAAAATAAAAAGAGCTCTAAATGATGAGGCTAATTAACGAAAATGATGAAACATTGCAAAATACGAAAAAAAACGCAAACCAGAACAAGAAGGGATAAGTTGAAGAAAACTTTTACTCTTTTTTTTTAGAAATTTAATTCGAAAGTCAAAACAGCCATTAGATATTTACCGATATCAGTTATTTAGGTTCACTTGTTTAAATAGAGTTGGGCACTGAGACCTTTAATTACTCAATATTTGGCATATGACAACAAATATTAACAACAAATAAGGGGTAAAAATATAAAAACTCTACCAATTTCTGCAAGAGAACGGTGTCGCTGCCCTTCAAACCATACGTAATGAAAACAAAAATTATAATAAGTTTGCGATGTTGTACAAGTTTTTCAGTTAGATTGTTAAATGTTGTGACACTTTACAAAAGAAACAAAAACAACAGCAAAAAAGGGGCAATTAAGCACAAAAATCAGAAAACTTTGTATGAAAACTCGTAGTAATAAAAGCAAGAAAACCTTCTGTTAAAACAATCGGCCACAAAATTAGTTTATTCTATAAGGAGGAAAGGTTGACCTGTATTTAATGAGAATCAACAAAATATTGACTAAAGTAACATAAAATTTGACAAAAAATCACAGAAATTTCCTTAAAACAAACTCATTCAATAACATAAGAGACATTAGATAACAACCGAATGAAAAGAAAAGGTTCACTTGCACCTCTTGATGAAAAAATTCAGATCTTTGAATGGTTAAACTTTAAAATCAGACTGCCAAAAGAATAACAATTGAAGGCAAAAGACAAGAATTTAGTTAAATTTTACTAAAATTCTTCCTCAGAAATAAAAACCCTTTGGATCTCTGAAAACAAACTGTTTCTACATTTGGCCTCAAACTGCGTAAATTGGAGCTGTCATTAATGGAGCCGTGAATAAAATTTATTGCCAGTAATAAACATTAAAAAAACAAAAGCAAAATATTTTGAAAAAAGGCAGCATCAAATTAAGTACCAATGAGTCTCTCATTCTAAGAGTACATGATATTATCAAACCTCTCCCTGACTTTGTCGCGCGATCAAGTGTTCCAGTTATTTGCGACTTAGACCAATTGTTGAGTGGAATACTTCAAGTAATGAAAAAAAAAGATGCATTATGTATAATTATCGAGTTAAATCTGCAAAAACCGCAAACTTTCAATTCCAGAAGACTTTCATATGGCGCCTAATTGCAACTAGCGCTCTTTTTGAGATCAGGGAGTCTGTGTTAAGGTTTCTAGGTCACTAAGTCTGTAAACGTTGACAAAGTGGACCAAAAAAGCATATTTTGTGCCATTTTTGATGAAAAAAGTTTGAATTTTGAAAATTTTATCAAAATTTTTAGCCAAAAAACAATTTCAATCAAACAATTCGGCATCGCTGTTCTATTTCTAATGATAAGAACAACACTCTGCCGTTAAACATTTTAACTTATTTTGAATTATAATAGCGAAATTGTTCCAAATTTTAGCAAAAATTACTGACACAGTAATTTTAAAGTTCACAAAACTTTAAATCTCGATAACTCCCTGTAAAAATTGAACATTTCAAAAATCATTTTAATTCCGTATTCCAGGCTGGACGGACTTTTCAATGATACCACTCACAATTCTCTACGATGAATATATCGATCGGCCAAAATTGACTGAACAAAAAAAACCCAGTTGAGTATATAGTTCCTCCTTCCCCAAAAAATTGGGGGTCGGAACAAAAAATAATTTTAAATATTTATGGGTCACCTCAGCTGTTGTTGTTTTTTGTGCTCTTTCTGTTGCCTAATCATTTCAGTTCCCTCATGTTGACTGACATCGCAAAATGATTACTCTTTTGTTTGTTCCCAGGGTTCCAAAAGAGTTGGTTTCCACTTATTGGCAACATTAGCAATTTTTGTAAAAAAAATGATTGAATTGCTGATCAAATTCAGTATGTAGATATTTTTTAAAGTTTCTACGTCCGTAATTTTTATAAACATTATGGAACTTGCAATTTTGGTCTTCATTTTAAATCAATATTGTTAAATTGTCTTTACTTGTTTTTCTTGTTGCGTTTGTTTTTTCCATCACGCTTATTTTTCCATTTTTTATAATTTTCGTTTATTTTCACACTACTAGTACTCAACTATAGGGAGTTCCATATTGGATATTTTGCGGTTTTTTCTTAAGTTGTTTGAGGTCTTTGGACTTACTTCGTTTCAAAAGCTCTGCTTGTAACCGAAGCATCCAATCATTCAAGTTTGTGGTTTCATTATTTTGTACAGTAATTCTTTACAAGTCTTGTCATCAACTTATTTTCACAGAAACCAAATTTTACCAATTGGGTTCTAATTTTTGTTTGCTCATTTTTTGTTTTGACTCTTTATTTCTTTTTTCTAAAACCAGATGAATATATAAAGCCTGTGGCTATTAGACCTCTGTTCATATTGTCATTGTATAGGTAGAGTCGAACTATAGGTGTCTACAGATTTCCTGGTGCGTTCTAACCTTATGCTCAAAAAGTCATATATGGGAGGGAAGCTTGCTCCACGTATTTTGTTCTGCCCCTTCGGCCAAGTAATTTTACTTACAATCGGTAGGGCTAACTTTTTTAAGCTTAAGCGACCTATTAACAAAATTACCCCCTCTCCAGTTTTTAATAGGAATTCGTTTAACAGGATTTTTGAGTTAACAGTGTTCGCCACTTTTTCTTCATTTTGCGATGCATCAGGTTGGTACGTATAGTTACATGTCTTTAATTCATTCACTCATTGTGTCCAATGGTCTTCTAAACGCCTTTCGTCTATCATTTTTTTGTGTTTCTCTATCGTTTTTTGGGTTGCTTTTTCATTATCAAGATAAGATATAAGAAGTTTTTCACTCAAGATTTTTGATTGTTGTACATCCACATTTGCTTATTTTCTTTAATTTGAGTGAACTGCTTCAGATAAACGGAAGTAATCAAGTGAGAAATTACGTTGTGATGGTTATTAATTGAAGTAATTTTAGATCAACCCTTGAGTAGAAAAAGGAAAATTGTGGTTTAATTTTGTATTATAGTCACACAATTCGCAGCTTTTTCAAAAATTAGTCCCAAATAAGGTATTTTTTTAAAAAAAAATGTGTAGAGCCGTGCCAGTTTTCTTTGTTTCCTCTAGGGCTAAACGTTTAACGACAACTTTGGAATATTATTAAATAATTTAATTTACCTCTGATTTTCAACTGCCGCCTGGTAGGGCGTTTTTCAACTATACTGCATTCTTAGACATAAAGCGTGTCAAAGCAAGTTAAGGTAGTGAGCATTTTAAAATTGTGTTGCAAAAAAACATATATGGCACTAAACATTGTTGATTTTTTGACTCCATTGGTTTAATTCGGCAAGTGAAGCTATTTTTTTGTAATGCCATTCAGATATTGTGCGATTGTGCGGAGCATTACTCTGATCAGGTCCCACTTTACTATATACAGTTTTGCAATTTCACGCCCTGTGAGTCATTCTCATTTGTTAATACTGCTCATGTGTTTTAGACTGTTTTGCAACTGTGCTTAGCAAATTGCCGGATTACCTCTAACTGAGCAGCGCAAAATGCCGTCTGTCTTTGTTCTTAGCAGTAATTAAAACCGCATTTTTTTCTTTTCGGGGCCTAATTACACGCGCTTAACTCTACTCTTGGGGCAACTAAGTTTCTCGCTACCGATCAAAAGCCAAAATTAATGTTAGTACAACAATTCAATTACCGAACATGGTTTTATGATTATAACAGAACTAAATATGACAGAAATTAGCGGAAATATCATTATAGTGTGACTATGCTGTGCATTATAATATATATATATATATATATATATATATATAAATATATATATATATATATATATATATATATATATATATAAAATGGATTATTTAGTGAATGAAGTCTATTAGGGACGCAATCCTCTACATGCCTCGTCCCCTCCCTCCCTCTCCCTCTATTTCTACGTCCACCTCCATCCCCTCCCTACCTCCACCTTCACTCCACCCCTCCCTCTACCTCTATCCAACACCCCCCTCTACCTCCACCCCACCTCCACCGCTTTTAACCCAAATTTGTAAATGCACCAATATATGGTATCGCACCAAGCGTACACTTGGCAGGTGGCCGAATTTGTCAATAGCTGTAGCTTGAATAGCTTTTGAGGGTATCGCCATTTTATAATAGTCATGCATGTTATAATACTCATCAAGTTATTAGAAATTTTTATAATTTTCTATATTTTTTGTGTGAACAGTTTGATGATGAGAGAAATGTGAAAAATTCTGTGCAATGTTGGAAAAAAATGTAATTGAGGCTGCGAAGATGAGGCACACTGGGCCCGAATGCATAGTCAGACTAAGGTCATGCTGGTATTTTCAATGGAGTCTGGGCAGACTGACAAAAATTTTTATGCTTCTTTTTGTCTGGTACAATAATGGTTACTATAGAAAGTCAATGGTACAGCGCTGAAACCCACTGCGACCAAAGTCCGGGTAAAAACTAAACAGTTGGCTTCCTTTTACTTCAACACCAACATTCAGCGACATCCGTTTTGTTGAGTGGTTCAACTTTCTTCCATCTTCCACAAATTGAACAGTGGATCAACTTATCTTAAGACTATGTCACCCCGACTAATTAAACACCTCTATCGCATCACAAAAAGTTGTCACTAACGGTGCCGATTATGAAACAAAGCAAAAACTTTATCTCACTCTTTACTTCTGAATTTCCATTATTGGAATATATTATTCAAATTAATGACTCTGAGTAAGAGTTGAGCCTTGAAAAAAGGAGTATCCCAGTTGGATCACTGTATTCGGAAAAATGATATATCTAAATCCATTTTTCATACTTACGATTGTTCAACAAGTATCAATTTTTGCTTCATAAAACTTTGCAACATACTTTCAATTCTTATGTTAAAAACATAACTCATTGATGAAAAAATCACTAGACCAAAACTATTTCAACATTTCATTTTTCAGCCTCACATTGGGCTGAAAGGTCGTTTTTCGATCCATTCCGCAATCTTTGGTTCCGATTTCACAGCTGAAATTGTTTTGTGTATCTTCTCAAACTTCTCGTCCACTATTATGTTGAAATTAGGAAAGAAGTCGTTGACAGCGTTGAACAAGGCGAGGTCGGCCCATGAAAACCCACTTTCTATAACAATGCAAAGCGAATAGCAGCTATAGTAAGAAGAATTACCACCTGTACCATATCTACAGAGACGATCAGGCCTGATTCAGAAAAAAAAATCAGAGAAGTTCCCAGGCCTGATTCAGAGTATCATCAGGTCAAATACAAGGCTGCTAACAGAAGTCTCTCTGCAAAGACTTGGCCTCTGGAAAATCGCCGAATCAGGCTTGATAGACTCTGGGGGTACGGTACGGGCAAAGAACTTAAAAATCCCTTAAGGTCCTCTTTATGTTAAATAAACGTACAAATTGTAACATAGAACGGCGAATTTGCAGGCCATGTCGGCCTTCTATTGCGTCTTTGGCAAAATTATGACAAGCATTGAATCAGTTTTTGCTCAATTAGCGTTGTCATACTGCTATACATCAATCGGCCGATTGATCTCACGATTAACAACCAACGCCACAAGATCAGACGAGCGGAAATTTAAAAAAAAATTGATATTGTGTTGCAATTTAACTCCTGAATCAGACTAAAAATATTGGACTTTCCAACCTACAAAAGGTTGGACGGCTGCAGGAAAATTGGAAAAAAACAACTGATGATGAAATAGAAAGTAAAATATAAAATACTATGTTTGATTAGTGAAGAATAGGGATAATATCATTTACACTTCTTGATAGTTTTATTCTAAAATTGAGTCCTCAGTTCTCTGTAACAGTGATGACAATGTTGTTCAAAAAAACAAAGGTGTTAAATCAAGTGCCAGGAGTTGCCATACTCCTGATGTAACTGCTTTGATATTGGTATATCACGAAATCATACTAGTGTAACTACTCTAAAGGACAATTGTCTGTTCCCATGCAAAGAAAAACTCCTTATAAGACATCTCTGAATTAAACATATTTTATATCAGATTTTGTTTATCAAAAATTTCTCCTTTTCAGATTTTTAAATTGATGTAATCATATTACATTTTTTATTTTTATCAGCTTAACTGCAGTTTTGCTTGGCATTTGTTGAATGCAAATTATGTCATATCTTCTCCGTTTATGCCCACAGTTGAAGAGACTTGTACGGTAATTTTTAAATTCAGCAAATGTTTCTAATCAATGCCATCGAAATTCAATTTTTTTGTGGTTTTTGTTCAGTCTTACTAACATTGAATATTCCTAAACAATATTTTTGACTGGTATATATGCTCGCAATTATCATGGTTTCCTGCACACTGCACACTATGTAAGGTATGGAAAGGCACCAGAAACCGAGGTTTTCTGACATCAAGCGAAATTAGTTCATATTTCTGCAATATCTGTCAGTACTATCCGCGGTTGGACATTTTGCAATAGCGCGCAGAACACCAGATTGACTAAATGCTCCTCATTGTGATCCACTGTTATTGTTTGTAATTTGTTTGCTCTTTAGTTTATTAAATTCATTTTTAATCAAAACTTTGTTAATGTTTCCGGCCAAATAAATCCGCTTAGCCGGAAATTTTATTGCTGATTTCTGTATTAATAAATGTAAAATTCTGAGTTTTTTGGTAGATTTTCACGAGAAACCAATAGCACCCATGATCTCACAATTCCGGGAGGTTTAGTTAGGTGGTTTGTCTTCTTTTTAACAATATAATTCACATACTTCGCTCTCGGCTACTGACAAGATTTGATGACAAAAACACTCCAATGAGTATAACCAAACAAACTACTGAACAGTAGGCATCACTCAAAATGCACTGAAGTTGCCAAACAAAATAACTATTACTCTAACTAAGTCTGTGGTGGTAAGAGTTCCTTCCAACTTCATCAGGCATGCTCAGAGGGCTTACATATGCGCTCTTATAAAATGAAGGCATAAATAATCAAATTCATAAATATTCGAAATAAGCTATTTCAGATTTTAGCGCAATATTATCATTTTCCCCTCATAAATATTAATAGCTTCTCTACCCTACCAAAAAGCTGTTTCTACCGATTTCTGTACACAAACAACTTAGAATTTTACTGGGAGCTTGTAACTCCCTATTGGTACCAAGATGTTGGCATCCCAGAAAAGGGTGGGCTTAACTAGTTTTCGGTCCCAACTTGTGAAAAAAATTTCCATTTGAACAAAAATTGCCATTTTGCACAACTTCACTTTTTTTTATTCAGAATGAAGGTTAGGGAATGCTTACAAAGTCAGCATGCGAAGAAGCTATGCTCAAACTGCAGCTAGTTACCATTCATTACAGAACGCAATTTCATCTAATTTTCTGTAAAATGCATTGTGGTTAGTATCTCACGATAATTGTTTCTTCGACTTCAGTTATTTAGAAAAGACTTCATCTTCGGTCTTTTTAGGCATGCTGGGAACTATTGCACTACTACTCAAATTTTGCAAATGAAAGAAAGAGTTGGCTGCAACCCTTTACTTCGACTTTCATGATAACATACTTTTGCGATAACAAAATTATGTCAACTTTTATGATTCCAGTCATTATGGTAACAACGTATATAATAAAAATAGTGTGTGCCACGGTTCCATCAAATTCCTTGAAGTGGATGCCAAATCGTTCTGTCTTTAGTAGAATATAGAATACTTCTATAATGTTGGGGTGAACAGTTTTAACTAATTTTCTCTCAGTTTCTCGTTACACTCATTAGCGAGCCTAGTGAGCTTGATAACTTGCTTTGCTGTCTTTTTTTACAGTTTTTTTTGTTTCTAGAGGTTGTCACATACTCACAGCTAAAATTTTGTTTCCGATTAGATTGCCTAATCCTCTCTTAAAAAATGTTTCTTGGAATAATTTTCATTCGTTTTGATTTCGCATAGATGCCCAAACACACGGGAATTAATGACGGTAATCAATAGAATGGTTGACCAAAAATTTTATGTCAATAGTTTCAACGGCTAAATGGTTGATGTATTATTTGTCAACTGCACAAAAAAATAATGACGCAGAGCAGATACTAATGAGAAAATTTTCTCATTGCTGTCCACAAAAGCAGAAAATCCTTTAAAAAGTTGTTTCTTAAGTAATGTTTTTATGATTTGTCTAAATTGCTTCTTCTGCCTGGAATAGTGTGATCAGAGATTGTCTTAAAAAACCACTGGTATCTTTGAACGCTATATTGGGACTCACCTAGAACAGAGGACTCTCCTTTCATGTAAAGAGCCTCCACTTTTTCAAACCAAACGTTCACCTTATCCTGTGCCTCTTTTTTCAGAGCCGCTTTCTTCTCATTGTCCTTTTCGAAAAATATTTTTACAAGCAATGGAATAATATCGGTCCGCACTAAATCCACAATCATATCCGATTGAAGTTTCTCTTCAGCGGTTTTACCACGTATGTCGAACTTGTCGGCAAAGAAGCGGGCGAGCGATGTTGCTTGGGCGTACCGTTCCCCGCTTTCAAGGACCACATATGGTACTGAGCCCAGAGGTGCGTCGGGTTTTCTTTCAGCCCAACTTTCTCGTTGAATTCTTTCATCCTCAAACTCTTGACCAGCATACGCAAAGATGTAGCGAATAAGTTCAGCAACCCCACGAGCGTTGAAATAAGTCAACTTTATTGACATTTTCGATTTTTATGTTAAGTAAGGAAAAAGTTCCGAGACAGCGGTTTTGTGAAAAAATTTTGGTTAGCTTCGAGAAATAATATAGTTCACGTGGCAATTGTTTGCCTGATTAGTTTGACCCTAAAATGGTCTGATTAATTGACCCGATTGCCCAAATAGATCAAATTAATTCGTTTTCAGTCTTGTCATGTTTACTCGGCTAATATTTAATATGGTTCTGTGGGCACCTAAATGGCAAATAACTGAAAATTTACATTGCAACGGGTTCAAACCGCAGATTTATCTGTATGGCATAAATAATGACCAAAATTAGTTAATGCAAAGTTTCTTCAAATCTGCATAACCTTTGTTCATATGTAGAAAGAAGAGCGGGAGAACAAATATGTCGGTTAATTGCCAATGTTTCCTGCGTGGATTCACGTCGAATATTATACATTGTTCACCTGTGTTGCATAGTTTGATTCTTGTGTATCTACATTGAATTGATGCAAATTATCCCGGGTCGAGTTTTTCCGCTGAAAATTATGTAAGAAATGCGCAGAGAGTCGCTGAAATAAAAATATTTTTCATTGAAAAAATTTTTCATAATTATGCGCTTAACGTGTAGATCTTTAACACATTTCTTCCAAATTTTTAGCACTTGTCAACACATTAAGCGGAGGATAATCATTTAAGATTTATCCGCTGAAAGTTTTTTTTTAGCGGCTATTAGCGCATTTCATACATAATTTTCAGCGGGAAAACTCGACCCGGGATAATTTGCATCAATTCTTAGTAGTTACACAAGAATCACACTATGTAACACAAATGAACAATGTATATTGTACAAATGTACAAATGAACGTTGGTATCGCCACACAGGAAACATTGTCAATTAACTAAGCGGATATCAGCACTTATCTTACATAATTTCAACAATTATTTTTCTCATTTTCAACACTTTCCTTACACAATTGGAAACCTGCAAATTCAGAGCTTTATGAATTGTTTTCTGTTTTTGTACATATAGAATCACCAGCGGAGCAAGACTAAAAAGCAGTGCACCGTAGCAATCCAATTTAAAAAACAGTTGGAAAACTGCCATAGGACTTAAGAATTTTGTCAAGCCTTTAAATAAGGCCGTTATCGCAGCTGGAGTTTATTGCCACATTACTTGAATGAATGAAACCAGGTCGTTTAAGTACAATAGTCTTCCTTCCGTTAGACCTGATGAAAATGTGATGCATTTCAGTTGTTTTCTTTTTTTAAAAAAAAATGAACTATCGTTAAAAAACAAGCTGATATATGATTAATTAGTGGCTCTTCAGACTTGCGAAAGATGACTAATAAGCATGCTTAATAAGCAATAGTGAGCAATAAAATAAAGAATATGCTGAAAGTGTTTAATCAATCTCCTTTTCTGAAGTGCTGAAATTATGTACGATGTGTGGTAAAATTTTGATGTAATAAAATTATGCAGGTATGTGTTGAATGATGTGCTGAATTTTTTGTAATAAATAGCAGAATTTATGTAAGGAATGTCCTGATTGTGCTAAATTTCTCTAGTTTTCCGTGCTGAATTTATGTAAGAATTCTGCTGAAATTTTAAGGTGCTGAAATTATGTAACGAATGTGTTGACAGATGTGCTGATTCCGGGATGTTTGGAAATGCTGGAATTGTGTCAGAGATATGCTGAAACATATGAAATTGTGTAAGAAAGGTGTTGGCAAGTGCTGAAAATAATTTTATTCAGCAGACTGACTTAAACTAAACTTTCAACACATTCAGCATAATCCTTACTTAATTTCAGCAGATTCAGCGCGTTTCGTGCAAAATTTTTTGCTTACACTCGCTCACATCTCGACCCGGATATGGCATATCTACACGCGATTATTACGAATTATGTATGATAAGTAATATTGAAATATTTTCTCTTGCTAATTTATGCTAAAAGCTCTATCAAAGACCGGGCTTTATCATGCAAAACGGCGCTAATCTTGCAAGAAAATTAATACAAAGAATGAGCTCTCTTAAAAAGTATGCATCAGAGAGCTTCTTCAAAAGAATCATATACCCTCCCATACACACCATATGCTAAATCTTGGTGCGTTCTCTATGTTTTGTACAGTTACTGGCAGATACTGCTTTTTCCCGGGATAACCAGGATATCATGAGAAATTGTGACTCAAATATACCTCAGCACTAGGAAAAGATTTATATCTATGCTATGATCTAAGCATGAATTCCATTAAATCAGATATGTCATCGAGTAACAACCAAGATATCATATGATCTTTGTTAAATTTAAAGGATATTTTAATAAGAGAAATCAATTATGAATTCGTTGATAATGTTGGCTTAAATTTCTGTTGACCTGATGAACGGTAAAAACTTTCAATGATAGTTAAAAATACAAATCAACATAAGCCATAGAAAATTTCCACCATTTATAGACAAAAACATGTTGACCAACAAATGACAGCACGTATTGCGCAACACACTGAAAAAATTCGTCCGGAAGGTACAACTGAGATGTTTTCATTCCTGGCCTCTCGTGACCTTTAGCTATTTCATTTTTCTTTGAAATAGAGCCTCAATTTTTTCACAAGTTGCTCTTTTGTGGTTTGATAACATCAACAGGTCTCACATAGAAATCATGACAGAGTAAATACGTTCAGTTAGTTATATGGAGCATATTTTTCATCATAGAAATTCCAATTACGAAAATCTTGTAGACTTAGAACGTCAATTTATGAAAGTTTTGATCTTAGAACTTGTGTTTACAACCAACTTTCACCAATATTTCGTGATTAACGAAGTAATTAATTCATAAAAAGGTAGATCTACAATTGAAACATGCAGACAACCCGGGATTGCCTTCAAATGGTTTTCTTATAACAGTTTTAACTTGTTTGCGGGGATAATTGAAAGATCTTCTAAATAAGAATATGAGTAAATTTTTTTGGTTCTCCCTTATAGTAAATTTTTTAAAGATAATTTGCAGTTATACTGGAAAACAACTAAATTTAGTTGGTTTGATAAATTTACATCAATACAGAAATTTCCCAAACATATCATCCGGATTGCTCAGATACGTAATAATTCAGTAAACTCTGAAATTAATTTCTTTTTATTACTTTGAGATATCCTCTTTTCTAAATTCGGAAAAACTATTCCACTTTTTTAGTAATTTTTCTTTAGTTTAACGGTCCCCCTAAATTGAAGATTTCCAGGCGCATGTGGTAATACTGCAAAATGTACCATCCCTAGTTCAAAATAAATGCCAAATTTGCGAACATTTGCATGCTTTTTCCTCGATAATGCCGAAATTGTAAAGAGGCTCGGTATTGTGCGTTTGCAAATAATGTTCCACTCATCTATTTTTTGTTTAAATTGTCTTCCAAACGAGGAAACTTTAATAAATTTACACACGTTTCGAGAGCAATTGGTTTATGGGTAAAATTGTTGTGAGCTCAAACCACGGACTGAATTAAAAAATGCCTCATTAGAAGACCGATGAGATTATTAGCAAAACCGAAAATCAATTTTTTTTTTACCTCAATGCGTTTCGCGAAAGAGTCTAAATAGAATGAGAGAATGAGATAAATCCTAAAATAGGCAAATTCACTCGAGTTTCGCTAAACAGCAGATGTGGTTTGTCCCTATTGAGACCAGATAACAAGTCGACGAAAGGAAAAAAAATGGTGCAAACGTTAAAACTCCATTGATATTTTTAAAATAAAATGGCTTCAAAAATGTTAATAACTACCAACTTTAATTTAAACACAGCAAAATTAGACATGCGTGGTATGTAGGTCCATGGTTAGCCAATGGAAACTTTCGTTATAGTGAATAGGTCTTAAGGATGCCAATCAACAGCCAATACAGGAAAGACTCAAATAATTTCAATTAAATCTCCGAAACACAAAGTTTTGAAGTCATTAATTCTCGAAGATTATAGCTGTTGACGTGGGCCTGCTTGAACATCGAATAGGCCATTTTTCAAAGACACAGTGTGAAAGGATAACAAAAAAAACCCACCAATATAGACCAGTACAAAAAGACACGAAAATTGAAAACGCATATTTTTGAAGTTGTAAAACAACGGTTAAAAAACAACAAAACCATGAGATATTATTGTTATTAACATAAAAAATTAAATGGATGCTGTCAAGAATGAGACTTAGATATAAGATGAAAAACAGCAATAATTGCGAAGCTCATATGAATCAATTTCAGTTATATCTTCGAAAAAGTCCATTGAGATCGACCATTGTTTCAAAAATCTCATACAACTACAAATTTAGCATCAAATGCAGAAAAAAATGGAACTTTGAAGTTTTTCTGGAAAAGTGCCGAAGCCATAGGAACCTTAATCTAATCCCTGAAATTATTAAAAATACAAATTCAATCGGTCCTGCTTTCCACACCAATGGGAGTTTTATTTATGGTGATAAAGTGAGAGGAGACCACATAACAATCAAAAATGAAAGCCGATATCCAAAACCTGAAAAAAATTTTGAAAGGTTTCTTCATCAAAGGTATAAAATCATCAAATGAATTTAAAAACCGAAAATGCTATCTTTTCAGTCCAGTCGAAAGAAAATAGGACCAGACAAAATTGAGTTTAAGCTGCGATTTGACTGAAAAGGGTTGACAATGTGTGAGGTTCACCAAATTCTCGGATGTCTTTTTGGAAAAATTATGTTCAAAGTCATGCCAAATTTTAGCAAGGACAAAAACAGTCAAAAGGTTACCTTTGGTTGCCCTAGACGTAAATTTAGTATAATCATTATCTAGACTACGTTACTAAATTAAAATTTTAAAGTGAAAGGTAAAGAAACAAAAATGTATTTTTGATGACATAAGAGCAGTTGGGTATTCATTGATAGCATTATGTATTTAATGATTTACAGATACGAGCCACAAGAAAACTATTACGCCCCTTATTATCATGCTGATCAACACAAAAACGCAAGAATATATAAGAACGACAAATACATTCAGAACGCATTAAATATAAACAAACGAATCGGAGAAGCCATAAAAAATACATATTATATATTCTCTGGTCTTTATTAAAACATAAGATAAAATTGTCATCAATTGAACCGTGCTGTGAAATTTTACTTGTGTGTAAGATTGAACCTTGCGAAAAAGTTTTGAAAATGAGAGCGCCCAAATAATGTAAATTTTTGGATGTAAAATGCAAAAAAGGGGTCAGACCACGGCTGACCTTGCTATCGCTGTACGTTTTTGAAGCACGTAGCAGATCCAAATGTTTGCAGAATACATAAAATGACTGCAAAAAATCCTAATTTTTCAAAAATAAATGACGCATTTTGAATATATATCAATTTATATGAGCGGAAGACCGGCAAACCTTGAGTTCCAGTCTTCGAAAAAAAGGTACAAATAGCCCTCTTCTGAGTGAACATGGATTGTTACAACATTTTTTTGTTCGCAATTCCGTTGAATTTGGAGAAAGTTGTCAAAAAAAGCCTATTCGGTTCAGTTTTTTAAGAAAAAGTTATAAATTTTCAAAAGAAATTTCCAAACCCTTGGCTAAAAAGTTTGATAAAACTAGTCAGCAACTCTTCTCTTTCTCTACAGGTAATAATCCAATGAAACTATAGTTTAGATATATTATTGGAAAAGTTCATCAAATTTTGAACAAACGTCACAAAAATTTTGACAAACAATGGAAATGAGGCTAATCTTCACAAAACTTTAGACCTACTTAAGTCCTCCGGATATCAAAGATTTCAAAAAATCTTTTTAATTAGATGTCTTACACATGACGGGCCGTCTAATGATATTTTTCACATTTATGTACGATCAATCGATCAATATAACGATTGGCCAAATCTGACTGAACAAAAAACAGAGTTGGGCACATAGTTCCTCCCCTCTACTCCTCTAAGGTGGAATCGGAAAAATTACACCAAATTTGCCTTATAATTCCAATTTACTTCTTCAAATCAGAATTTAAAACAAAAAAATCTGTACTTCTCAGGGGTACTTCTCAATATTTTTCCGTACTGCAAAATTAGTTTTTGGTACTTCTTAATATTTGGCTCAGTCAATGCCACGACACTCACGTTTCGTACACGAGAGATCTTAGTTTGATTTCCTTTTTCATTCCCCTCAAGATGTCGGATTTTCGGCAATATATTGCAAATTTTCTGCGTTTTTTTATTATTTAATTTAATGTACAAATACAAATATAAAAACGAGATATGTAGTGAAACGAACATTGAAATTCCTAGAAATTCCAGGTTCAGGAGAATAACCGGCCATCACAGAACTTGTGATTTTCTCAATAAATACCCCCAATGCATTGCTCGTGAACTTAGCAACTCCTCGCTATCTTCATTCTTGAGGAATTCTCAAGGGAATAAATCCATGAAAAATGATAATTCATCTGAGACTCCATTGTCTTGGATACCTTGCAATGTAGGTCATTATGATGTCCAAGTTGTAACTTTAATACTGTACTGTATTTGTTTCTCTAACTTCATTTGTTTTCTAAGATTTCGAAAGATTTTTTGAAGAAAATTTTATAAGTAGATGGATGGGCTTGCAATATTCTGCCAGGATCTTGTCGTACCATGCAAGATACTTTTTTAGTCAATTATTGTACACGTTCTAATTTATTTTAATTTGCTTTAATTTTGCCAAAGCTTTTATTCCTTTTGATCTTTCCACCGGTCCAATACCTAATTAGTTTCTCTATTTTTCTTTTTGAAGAGTCTTCACAGTTAAACTCAAGCAGCTGTACTCGTCGTTGGTGAAAATTTTTGTTTGTTTTTAAAATTGGAGGAGTCAGCTCAATGATGAATAATAAATTTTTCTAATTTTGTAAAATAAGTTTTGCTTTGTGTCGCTTTAAACTTTGTTGTTTAATTTCAACTTGAAAGAAAAGCGCTAAAAATTTGAGATGGGCATTGAACGGCACACGGCGAGAGATTCATGGCCGGTTTTTGAGATCCTTAAAAGTTTTTCATTGAACGGATCTCTTCATGGATTTGTATACTTGTTCACAAAACGAACACATCGCACAAAGCAATATTGGATGATCGCGATTTGCTTTACTTTTGTTATATGCATATATAATTTAGTCCTTACCGGATACGAACATTTAGTGACCCTACCTACTGTTACATCCCTCAACTACAAACCCCGAGTTTCGGCTAAACTTCCAGCAGTTATTTTGTGTGCAAATATGTTCAGTCATGAAAAATACACTAAAAATATAATTGAGCAAAACCAATCAGCCGCTCTCAATACTTTTATTGGCTACATGCGCTACAGCTCAATGTATTCTCAAGTTCGAAAGACAATTTCAGAAAGCGTTGCTGAGACCTTTGCAAGGTATCCCAGGTTGGAAGATTCTTTCAGACTGCTACGGCAAAACTTCGAAACAGAATTTGGTGTAAGAGAAAGTAAGTTTTGTTATGTTGTTCTTCAAAGCATACCAATTGACAACTTCCGTCCAGACCCTGTAATTTCGGTCTAGAAACACACGGGTGTGCACTCGATTGGGTCTGATCATAAAGCAATTTGAGTCTTCACCTCAACCTGGGTTCTGTTACAGCTTGAACTCGCCACCCGTGAACCCTTTTACATCATCACTAAGCCATAGTTTATTTATTGATTTCGTGATTTTCATCTCGAAGGATTTTGAAAATTGTGACCAGATTGCTGTGAACTTGAGATACACTGAACGATGTTTTCTGGAATACTTGTTGTATGCTCCCAAAAATGTCACCCACCTAATGCGTAATGTGCACGACGGCTTTAGTTTTAACGTATTAAGACGGGAGTGATTTTTGGAATCTTTTCCGTTTGCACCCCCAGACGCATGTGCCATATTTTTACATAATGATTTACTAAGTCAGGGCACGTGCTCTGTAACTGGGGGATGCATAATGTACTGGGGGGCGGCACAAACGGAAAAGATTAAATTTTTGTATATCTCGCTGATCAAATAAATTTTGAATGCACTTCAGATTTTGAACCAATGTCTGTCTAGAGATTTTGTCGTGTTTACCTGTTCTTTATTGGTTGGGTTATGATCTTTTTGAGAACCATTAAAATTCAGAAGATAAAAGTTGTAATTACCCTCACGCCACCATAGGGGGGGGGGCAAGTTTTTTACTCCTTAAACTTTGGCCGATCAAGATAGTAATTATAAAGAAGTCTGAGTGCTACTATTAGAAAGCCTGTCAGAATATTCAAGGAGTTTTTTAGGTTCATAGTTATAAGTCGGCTGATAACTGATTTCCGTCGTTTGTGTTCACATTTTCCGCAATGTTTGATTAAATTTTCCTAAATTTTGCTAGAATTTGATATTATCAAGTTTTCTTAAATTTTGCTAAAAAATATGATCGAAAAGTTAATGATATGGTAATAGTTTTACCTTTAAGGATCAATCAGGGCTGCTGAACTTTGTACATTTTGTACTTCGTCTCGGTAATAACAGGTTCCATTGTATTTTTTAGTAAAACGTAAATTATTTGATTTAGCTTTTTTGTGATATAAATAATAGTTGTACGACTGCCGAAAAGACAATTCTTTAAAATTTTGAATTTTTGGACATCCGCAGTTCGTTTTTGATGAGTTTTGGCTTTATAACATCAATTGGCTGATCTCTATATCAATGACTCCCAATTTAGCACATCGAACGTTATTGAACATTTTAATGATTTTAATGGACTCAAAACTGTCTTTGCTCCAATTCTTTACAGATTTTTTGACGATTGCAAAATTTTTATTCATTTAGGGATAAAGTGACAAAACTTGCACATTGAATTAACTTATTGAAAGCTTTCATTTGATGGCTAATGCTTTTGCTGACTTTAAATTTATATGTTTTCCAAAACAAGAACAAAGTTTTACACATTAGTTTTTACGTTCTATTTTTTCTTGTTTTTTTTTGTGATATACAACTTAGCCTCTTTATTGACAGGTGCAGTAACTTTCGTGTGAAGAAAACATGGTTCTCTTTTTTTATGCTTCGACCGATGGTCTCTTGTCTTTGACACTATATCTTTTCGTAAATGAAAATTTGGTTGTTTTCCATACTGTGCAATATTTATATTTTTTATTCGCTTTTTCCACAAAGTTCCGTTGAAGAGAGACCAATTTTGCTTTCAAATAATACCCATGTGTACATAAAAACCATTTTCAGTTTAGTTTTTAGTGTATTCAATTCTGTGTTTTTTTTGTTAACTGATTTTGAATTTTTGTATTTTGCCTGCTTTTGCTGTTATTTTTGTGTTATGAGTTATTCTTACGAAAGAATAAATTAGTAGATTTATTTCTTCCGCTTTAGCTCAAAACTAAAAGAAAAACATGAAACATCAATAATCAAACAAGAACTCCTACTTATGCAAAGATATCAGATTGATCGTTAGATGTTTCTTTTGGAGACGCTGATAACCATAGAAGAATAGAAAAAACTACTGAAAATAAAATTCGTTAAAATTGGTTAAATCAGTAATTTTTTTGATCAGAACTCAATTCAAATTCCGTGGCAGATTTTCTTGACTTTTTCAGTAACTTCCACAAAGTTGATCCAGAAATTTCAATTCAGAAAAAAAGTTCTATTGTTTTACACATAGATGCTATTGCAGCAATTCCTCGATAATGAGAAGGAAGACATCAAAACGTCGTGTTAGGCTCATTAGTCATACTTTTATTTAACAAAGGTGTCCCTCAACTGAAAGAAGTTTGACCATTTTTTTGTTAATCTGTTTGTCATTTATTTGATCATGCAGATGAAGTGTAGAATTGTCCATTTGGGAATGAAATTGTGGTTCCCAACTACGCCAACGATATAGATAAACCACTCTCACTCTTGAGAAATAAATTTTTCTGTATTGACTTTTTCAATTTTCACACTGCACAATTGAATGGTGACGAAACCGAATTTTGCATTATCTGTCAATTATAGTCCCAAGAAACCGAAAGAAACAAAATATCAAAGAATAAATGAGTTTATTTACCTCAGCCCAAAATTAGAGGAAAAGTTTTGTTATAAAAATTAGTTTGAAAAAGTCGGCTTTTCAGGGACATTTTCATCACCGTGCGGTTTTGATTCTTATATTAAATACTATACAGTTGATAACTTTGAAAGAAAACAGCTCAGGTGGTCAGTAATAACAAGGTTCCGCAGAACTAAATATTGTTCATCGCATATTTGCAACTTAGATCTAATATTTGGCATTGAAACTCGTTATGAACTACAGGTTGGCAGCTTTCATAGGACCTTCGAAATTACTTTAGACACCAATAAAAAGGTATTTAGATACCAAGAGCAAAGTTCTTCACAATTCTATTAAAAAAACACAAAATAGTTCTCAATATTAAATCACAGTCACTGTTTCTGCTCAGAAGTGTCACATGAAAAATCTTTTGTCCGCAAATTCCGTCCGACAAAGTTTTCAGATCAATAATACAAAGCTGCGAAAATAAAAAAAAATATGATTCTTGGATGATAGTTCGCGTAGATTCCAGGCCAGTTATGCTATAAACACCTATTGCAATTGTAAAAATTTATCCTTTAACTGGAGCTAAAAAATGTTAACTGTTAACTGTTTCAGTTTTTTTTCAATAGCGTGTAATTTTCCTTATTATGGAAAGCAATTGAATAATTTTCTTCCTTATTTGATGGACAAATGAGTCAATAATGAGTATGATTGTGGTCGGAGCATTATGTGCTAACGCGCAACACCGATCCGTTTTGTTTTTTAACCTAGAACGTTCCCAATGAAACAATCGTTTTGCAGCTGCTTGTTAGCATTCCAATCCTTAACATTTGAGTTCACTAGAAACACGTTAAACAAAAAAAATTCTTGATCAGATTTTGCAATTTGTGAGAAGAAAAAATTTTAAAAAATTAGCAAAGTGTTGTTTGGATTGCAAACTTCAATACAGGTGGCTGGCCATAGATTAATTCAAAACGCATTAAAAATAAAATATAAGTTTAGAGGTTGTTCCATTGTTCTGATTTCTCTTTTTCCTCCTGTAGCAGTAGAAATACTGGACGTACATCCACAGCCAATCAAAGACTGAGAAGACACTAATCTCTTATAGATAGCGCTAACTCCATTAACTATAGTCAGTCTATTAGAGTAGTTGCACGATGTGTATACTTCTGACTCCAGTTTTACTCTTTATAACTACTGTGATATAGATAAGACTACTGAGATATAGATAACTACTGAGATATAGATAAGACTACTTCACGCGCAGAAATAAGTATCCCTAAATCTTTATACTTAAGGCTGTAAAAGGAGCCCACTTCGGGTCTGCCTTACTTCTTTAGGAAGACGCCTGGGTAGAATAATTATAGTTTACTCTTACAGATAAACATAATTGAGTTATTGACGTCAATTATTTTGGCAAACCTCGTACTTCGATTCGTTTCCAGAATTCTCCCCGCTGTTTTTTCAGGCGTTCTAAGATTTTTAACGCTGTTTTCAATGCGAGTTCAAACTTGATTATGGTTTTTATTTATGCTTGAGTGCTTAAAACAATGCAAAAAAGCGAGTTATTTGAAATCGCAGAAAATATTCAAACATTTTTAAAATTGGAATTAGAGCTTGACGTTGCAGCATTCGTATTTTTTTTCATCATGACTTTGATTCAATCTGTTAACTCAAATTTAGGTTTTGTTTTTGTTTTTTTTTTACATCACCTAATCTTGTTAGTGACCGGTATCGTCGGTTATTTAATGTTTCAAATTATCTGTTTAATTGATTTAATTTTCATTTAAAGGATTTTATGACTCTTTTTAAAAAATATTCAAGTACTTTTTGAATTCTTTTTGTCGTTCTGTTTTTTTTGTCTTGTTGTTTAGTCGTTCTGATGACAATCTAATTTTTTAGTGATTTTTAGTGGATTGTTCGGAACAAAAACATCATCCATTTATGAGTGCGTCAAAATGATGGTTTCCGTTAATGCCAACCGGTTTCATTATTTTGCCCTGATTTTTTCCTTTAATGCTGGCTTGTGAAGCTTCATTCATGTCGAATAAACTTTTTGTGGCCTTTTCACTTAGGCATGTTAATGTCTCCTCTGACTGGTGTTTTTTCTTCAAAATGTTTTTGCCTATTATTTCAGATTCGGTTTAATAACGTTTTAGTGATTTTCTCGTTTGAGCTTTCAATTGTTGCTATCTGTGGTCATTCTTGCTAGTGGTATTGATCCGAGCTCATCGCTCTCTAATTAAACATGTTTGCGACAAGACAAGGGTTTGTTTTTAAGCTGCTGGGTTGCATGACGTCTAAATGTTTCATAACAATTATTCGTGGAATTTTAAGGTTCGCTTTTATTCATTGTTTTTCGTTACCTTGTATCTGAGTCTCACTAAGAAAAATTTCTTCGGGTCTTTTATTCAGCATAGTGCCTAAATTTATTGTTTTTAAACTTTTAAAGCAGTGGTCTTTTTCTTTTCGACACCATTAAATTGGGAATTTTCAGGGATTAATTAATTATGTTTTCCTTGGTACCCCTTAGTGGAATGAACAAGGGATATTACATGGTTTTATAGGGCTCAGAAGATTTAAAAATATGGTTGTGCGTGACATCACTTTTTAACAGTTTTTACTTAACAAAGGAGCACAATTTATAATAAAAAAATCTTGGCTATCAGCATTGCTCTACGTGCTATCAGCATTGATCTACAGAAAACTTGGCCATCAATGCTTATGGCCAAGTTTTTTTTCATGATAAAGATTTAAATGAAAATTATCTGGAAACATAAATTGAACCACTAAAAAACCGCGTTCCCTTTCTTCTTAAAACGCAACAATTAGTCGCATAATTTTTTTGCGATTGAGGCATTGTGTTACTACTTGTCTATCAGATAACACATGTTAACAGGTCTATTCGAGAACTCATCGCTGGAGGATATTTTGAAACTACACGAGGGTAGGCCAACTCAATACAAGAGATTCAAAGTCAAAGCAACGGATCTCTATTCAGAAGCTATTGGCATTCAGTTACTGCTATGTCAATGGAGAGGTAAAGTTATTTGAAGTACTAGAGGAGTCAGTTTTGCGTAATTGTCTTAAAGTTGGAGGCACTAAGTTTCTCGAGGAGATCGCAGGCTTAGTTTGTCGCTTTACGATCAGACCTATTAACCAACGCATTGCAGAGGGGGTGCGATGTGCTCTTATTACGTCGCTGAGACCCTTGTCAGTCGTACGTAGCGGCTGATCCTCAGCGAGGCAACGGATGATCACGAACGAGGCATACATGATTCCATTCGCCAATCCCACATTTTAAGCAAGCAAATTTGCTTGAAAATGCCAGCATTGTCCGCTCGCCCATGTTTTGTGATTAGGTATTCGCGGACAACAGTGACAGTAAAGGAAACTAGTTCAAATATGCTCAAAAATGAGAATATTCGTCTACGATATCCGCGGTTGCTGAAATTGATGACAAACGAGAAATGCTGACAGATTTGTGTCAGCATTGTCCGGAAACTTATGTCACTAACATCCGCGCTCAGGTAACTACTTTCCACGATTTGAATGCAAAAATTTCCGCAGGTGTCGTTTCGTGTCTTTGCCACTATTATCTGGGTCGCTGTTGTTCCCAACTTTAATGTCAGTAATGTCTGAGTCTTTATTTTCCACACTTTCATTGTCATTAATTTTCCACGGCTTATAGTTCCAAATTAGCTTAATTATTTCAAGCGCTTTTAATTTCTTGAAATTTTGTTTAAGATAGAAAGAAGGAAAATTGTCGTCCCTAGGGAGTCGGGATAGATTCTAAAAGACCAAGATCATAAGACCAAAGTTATCTATATAGTGAAACAGCACTGAAAGTTTTTGTTTACAATAGTCAATAGAGCAACTTCATTTATAACGTGAAAAAACACCGACGAATTTTCATTAGAATCACTATTCGAACATCTTTCTCTATAATTATCGTTTACCTATTCGAACATCTTTTACCAATAAAGTTACACTAAGGCATTTTTATGAAATTCATTGAACCAAAATTATCTATAAAGTGAAACAGCACTGGGGATTTTGTATTGATCTGGCACTAGTTATAATACAATCTAGTTTTTGTTTCCTCAACTAGTGTTTGACGCCATTAAAATAATCGCAATTTAGTGCAATTCATTTTCAGCTGAGCTAAAACAAAAAAAATATAGCGGTGTGCTAATTGCAGCTAGTTCTTCGTAAGCTTTGATCTAAATGTAAACATTACGGACAAAGCTGAAAATTTTTGGTCATTGAGTTTGTAAAATGTAAGATAATGCGACCCAATTCAGAGCGAAGCAGAAAATTGAAATAACAAAAGCATGCTCAAAATTGCGGACATTGATGACGATACCCTTGCTCACAAATGGCGGATATTTACGACACAAAAACCTGATTGTTCAGAGATTAGTGACGGATTTTTGCAATGATTGTCCGCAATTTAAATTTCACTGTTGTACATAAATTAACCATACTTCTTCTACGCGGTAAGTAGTGACAAATTTTTGCAAACGAGGACCCTGCTGAATTTCAAGGATTAGTGACGTAATGTTGTCATAAACAAAGTATCGCCAGATCATGGTTTATTATTGTGAGAGGGTGTTCGATCGTTAAAAAGGTTCTAAGTTTTAATTAACCATTGAAAAGGATCCCTCCGACTCTTGGCGGGGGAAAAAGTAAGCAAAAGGCGGGCAAAATGTGGACAAAAAGCATCAAAAAGAGGGCAGCAACACAAACGGGCAAAAACGCTAGAGAACTTAGAGCAAACGAGGAACACGGCTGTACAAAAACTATTTAAAAAATGATGACAAATTAGAAAACAAATTGCACTCCAATGAACAACCTAGAGCATGAAAAACTATTATTATTATTGTCAATTTGCCTCAAAGTGAATTTATACATCATTGACTGTTTTATCAGTTCGCCATTTTCTCTTTCAAAGCTATGGAGACCAACCTGTTCTTCGTTTATTGCATGAGGTAATGGGTAAGCAAAACAATTTCAAATTATTCCCAAGGTTTTTCGTTGTTTTTTTATTCACTGTCAAATCGCTTAAAAGTCTTTTTTTTTTCAAATGTCTCAAAACTCAACGGTCGTGTTTTATCCCAGGAAGATTAAAAAAGCTTTTCCAGGAAGAATGATTTTTAAAAATGTATAGAAACAAAATGTTGTTACACATTTTTGCAAACGAAGACCTTGCTGAAATTATAACCGTCACCATTCTGGTATTGAAAATATACAAGAAAACATGAAAATTTTGATAACTTTTGCACCTACAGACTTTAAATATTGTTTGTGGCGGAAGAGAATTCGCTAATCACAGTAGCAGCTAAATAGACCTAGTGAAATATCTGAACTTTTTGATATCATGTTTTAAAAAAGAAAGACCAGTGGAGACAAAAACAGTGAAAATGAAGAATATTTTTGGTTAAGCCATCGAATGTTGTAAATGGGACCGAAGTAAGTGACGCACAAGATTTTTCTCGGTTTTATAATTTCCCACTAAAGAGTTCAGAGTTTACTTTTTAAGGCAAAGAAACTTTTCTTCGAGTTCACCCTCTTCCGGCCACCAGAATGAGGTCTAGGTATTGGGGTAGGATGCAAACCAAGGATTTGAAAAGTTTGTGATCAACTATGATTCGTTTTTGCCTTTAAGTCTTTCGAACCACCTCAGTGGGGGAAGAAGGGAAGAACTATATGCTCAACTTGTTTTTTTTTCGTTTTCAGTCAATCTTGGCCTATCAATTTATTCACCAGAGAGATGTGAGGAGTATCATTAGAAGGCTCGTCTAGCTTAAAATACTTTTTAAAAAGATAAGTAAATTGAAATCTGTTATTTCGATGGAGTTATGAAGTTCAAAAATTTTATGAAAATTTGATTGATTTCTGTTCTTTATGTTCAGATTTTTCGTATTTCCTAAAAACTTGCGAAAAATCTTGCTAAGATAGAAAGGTTTTAACAACGATAGTGAAATACTTTTTCAATTTAAAATCAGCAAGCTGTTGCCAATGAGTTTGATCCGACTCTTTGGCCAGAAGTTTGGCTAAAATTTTTAAATTTTGTCATTTTAAATCAGAAATGGCACCAAATATGTATCTTCAGCTCATTTTTTTGAGTTTTCCCAAAGAATGAAACTGAAAACGGCTGACTCGAACACTGACAAAAAACTTACTCGAACACCAAAGGAGAATAGTTTTACTTCTGCGTCCCACAAAAGTGTTCTAGATTTCAAACTTTTCCGGTTTTCCGCTAATTGAAATTGATAGTTATTGCAAATTTTTCATTTAAATTTGTTATGCTGACTTTTTGTCAAAATTATCTATTGCGCTTACATTTGGAACAATCACAAGTTTTGAATGGATGAATAGCATTAGTGAGTTTAGTTTTGGTCTAAATTTGGTTTTCCAACGGAATTTTTATTCCGATTGTATTTGGGCGCTGTACTTTTTTCTTATCGTTTTGTATAGTTCTGATTTTCTAAAAAATACACACCGGAATGATTGCAGATCAGGGCTGATTTTTTGACAGATCTCCGGTCGTGTAGATGAAGCGCAATAAACATATATTGCAATTCAATTATAAAACATACGTGATTTTTCAGCTCCAACACTCCGGTTCCGTTCCTTTGTATGCGTTGTATCTTTGTAGTCTCGCGACTGAGTGACACTAATGAGAGGTGTAATTAGTCTTCTATATGATTACAATTTAACTTATTCTTTTTTCTGCTTTTCTGTAAATTAAAAACTTGTGGTTCTTCCGACTTCTCTAAATATTTGCTTAAAAGAAAACAATAGACTTTTGAGCTTCGTTGTTTTAATTTTGTTCTGTCAACTAGCTGCTTATTTTCATCAAAAGATGTTTGATTATCTGTCTAGTGGAATGAGTTTGAGCCTTCACCGATGTTTGGTGTTTTAAGAAACGATTTTTGATTTTGATTTGACGTGTTATCATTCTTATTGTTTTTCTATATTTGCTCATTTTCGAGGCTCCTTTGTCGCCCTGTCGTGTTATGGCCTTATTGAGAGATCAAATTTTACAATAGAAGCGTTGAAGGAAAGATCAAACGAACAATTTTTTAGTAATCATATTATGGTTTTTACTGCTTCACCACCGTTTTATTGCACAAACTATATCAATTTTCTTTTCTATTTGTCATTCACTTTTAGTGATATGACTTATACTGAACCAAATTGGATTTTAATAGTTTTCTGTGGAGGTGTTCAAGAAGGTTTTTAATAGCTTCAATGGATAGCTACTGATTTTTTTCAGCCGGAAACTAATTGCGTTCAACATTTTGAGCACATATTTTCTTTTTGCTTTTTTGCTCATTTTTATTGTTCAGTTGTTATCTAGTCTCATTATTAAGAAGCTCATACATTTTCTATTTGTTTGCTTGTTATTATTTTAATTAAGGGTTCTATTTTTCAGTTTTGACTTGCGGAAACCAATTTTGCAGCCAGGGTGGAAAATCTTTTTGGTGAAGCCATTGAACGTTAAAAAAACCGAAGTAAGTGTCATTCAAGTTTTTTCACATATTTGGAATTTCCCATCAAAGAGTTCAGAGATTAATAGGGCAGAGAAAAGTTTTATTGTTTTGAAGGCACCCTCTAGCCGCCAGTAGGAGATCAGAGTCTCGCCGTAGGATGCAAACCAAGGAACTAATAATTTTATGTTCAAATATGATACATATTTACCTTTAATTTTTGCAAACCACCTTGTAGGGGCCGGAACTATATACCCAATTTGTTTTTTAGTGTTCATTCAATCTTGGCTGATCGATACATTCACCGGAGAGAGTTGTGAGTAGTATCATTATAAGGCTCGTCAGCGGAAGACAGCAAACTGTTGCTAATAAGGTTGATCCGACTCTTTGGCCAAAAATTTGGCAAAAATTTTCAAATTTTGTCATTTTTAAATCAGAAATGGCACCAGATATGCATCTTTAGCCCATTTTTTTAACCCAAAGAATAAGCCTAAAAACTGCAGACATAACTTACTCAAACACCAAAGAAGGCTAGTTGTACTTCCGTTTCCCAGAAATTTGTTCGAGAGTTCAAACTATTCCTTTTTTTCTGCTATTTGAAATTGACAGTTATTGGAAGTTAATCATTCAATTTTGTATGCTGAATTATTTTTCAAATTATATATTGCTCAAATATTGGGAACAATCACAAGTTTTATATCGATGAGGAGAATCAGCAAATTTTGATCTTACCGTTGGTTTTCCATAGCAATTTTGTTCATTTTGTACCGGGGCGCTGTGTTTGATGTTTTACAATCTTTTGCGCATTTTCGATATCTTTAATGTTATTTACAGGCCGCAATGGTTTCAGATCAGGGCTCAATTATTGGCAGATCTCTTTTTCGAACAAATGAAAACCAATAAACATAAATTGCAATTTAAATTAAAAACTGTGGTGATTTTTTAGCTCCAAAACTCTGGTTCTTTATTTTTGGTTCTCTTTAAGTTAAAAACCTATGATTTCTCCGACTTTTATTAAAAGAAAACAACAGACTTTTGGGCTTTGTCAGTTTTAACTCATTTCTGTCAACTTGCAACTTACTTTCATCAAAAAGAGCTCTGGTTTTTCTTCTAGTAAAATTATTTTAAGCCTTCACCGATGTTTATGTCTATCTATGTCAGTCGTTTTTTCATATTTGCTCTACCTTTGCTCATTTTTGAGGCTAATTGTTGTCTTTTGTCGTGTTTACAACTGAAGCGTTGAAGGAAAGCGCAAACGAACAATTTTTTAGTGACTGGATTTTTGTTTTAACGGCTTCAACACCGTTTTCTTGCATAATTTATATGAAAGTTTTTTCCTGTATTTGTCGTTCAATTTTAGTTACATGATTTATTGCGAACAATACCGAATCTCGATCGTTTCGGAGGTATATATGAAAGTGTTTAATGACTTAAAGCGATAGCTACTGGTTAAATTGAGTTGGAAACTATTTGTGATCAAAAATTGTCAATGTATTTTTTAAATTTGCTTTTATTTGTTCATTTTTTCGTCACTTGGTACTTAATCCCATTAAAAAGAAGCTCATGCTTTTTCTAGTGAAATGCAAGTTATTGTTTTAATTAAATTATTCTATTTTGACTTTGCTATTGAGTATTTAAAAAAATGGTTACTGAGTCTTGGTCTTAAATGTTTGTTGTTAGTATCTGATTTTTATTGGTTGTCTTGCAGCCTCGATATTGACAGATATCATCGCCCCATCTATGTGTCTTTTTTTAATTGCTTTGTTGGCTTCAGTTGTTAGTGAATTTATATTTCTATTCGTTTAGCGTTGTTTTTCGAACAAACCTGAATCTTTGAAAAAATTTTTTATCACCTCATTTGGAAAACAATTAAGTAAAAAAGTGAGTGTTAGCAGCTACTCCTCGACAAGTGACATCCAGATATGATTCAGCTTTTTGGCCAATCTGCTTATCCTAAAGGTCAACTGGAATCGGACATGAGTCAATTTTCATTTATCTCTATTCTTGACTTTACACAACACATAAACGTGCAAAAGTTTTTAGACAACAAATTTATTTTCATACACTTCTCAAATTATCACTTTTCAAACTGTCACACAACCGTTTTAATTGGTCATAAGTCTGGCGGATCTTACCTGAAACAGTAATATCAGGAAATTATTGGGACGCTAACCAATTTATTTGGGGAAATTTATTATCAAATTAACTGCAAAAACTCCAAATCCAGTGCATACGTATGTTGGCTCCGCCAACTATTTATTCTCTTCATTTGGTCTCTGTTTTGTATAAATTTTAATAGAAAAATTAAATTTTTTACGCTTCAGGTAAGAATTGCCTCGATGAATGGGGTCCTGTATCCAGTTGTATCTATTCCAACTCTACAGATGCAAAGATTATCCATGGCCCTGTCGAGTCCCTCCGATTGACGGTAACATTTAACGCCTCGGATAGCGTCCCGTCTTCAAGCAATGCTCTGAGTTTTATCGTAGGGATTTCTGATAATTTTCACTTTTGGGATGACCGAGCGAATGTAGTGTTGATGCCTGGATACTCGTACGACCTTGGAGTGAAAACGGTAACCATTGACGACAGATCTGGAAAAATTGACTGCATTCCAACAGGAAAGTTTAGAATACACAATCAACTAAACGCCTAATTGGTCACAATTAGCTCCCAATAAATTTTGCCATTTTAATTTCTAAAGGGTTCGCATTAAATTTGAGCATTTTTTTCAACTTTTAGTAGAGTTGCTTCTAGTCCTGTTCTTCGATAGATTATGTGATCTATGTAAGTCGCTAAAACATTGCGAAGTCTGTAAGCAGGATATTTGTGAATTTTTTACTGAACAGACTGACTGAAATAACAGTGATAATGTAATCACAGACTGAAATATAATCACTGAACTCTAATGCAACATAGCTACGAGATCACTTACTATGATCCCGGTCGCGTTGAACCGCCGTTTCCTCAACCCAAAACTGGCTGGCCCATACTGGCTGTCATGATTCCCGTTCGGGGAAATTTACTTATTTATCTGTTTGGTCAAGGGTGACCGACATTTAATTAACATGGTGTCAAATTTCTGTTATTTTTGGTTATTAGCTAATTTCACCTTTCCAAATATACTTATGTTTATAGATGGAGAAAAATTTGCAATCAGCAAAGTTACCCTAGCTTAAACCTCGAAAAATGAGAAGACTTGTGGGGGGGGGGGGCAATAATACGTTCCAGCTCATAGTTAAAGTCAAAGTCAATTAGTTTCATGTGCCCAACTGTCCTTTCAATGCAAACTAACGCCGCGTATGGTTTTTTCATAAGTCCGGAAATTAATTTTCTGGATTAGGTTTTGTAATTTTTTATTTCGTTTTGGTCTATGGTTGCACAAGAATCCAACAGCAACACCAAAGTACACACTAAAAAAATTCGGTTAAGTTTACCGAAACTGTGTTCAGGTAATCGGAAGTTCAGGTGAATTTCAAGTTTAAAGGCACCTGAAGCACACCTGAACTGTACCATTCAGCAATGAAACAACAAAAAACTTTCTTCAAAAAAAAATAAACTCAAACAAAACAAAAATGCAAATTCTAGAGGAAACGACAGCCCGTAAGAAACTTGCTAGCATAGCTCTTATAATATGGCCATTTCATCAGCAATCAGTGTATAAATTTTACTCGTTCTGTTTATAAATACATGAAATTATTCTCGTTGACTGATTTTTGCTATTTGCATGTCCCAATTGAAAAACCAGACCTATAACTGTTAACTTTGGACTAATTTTCGACAATATTCTGAGGACACAAAGTATAGTTGAAATATCGACTAGATGCAATACCGACGATAGGGTATTTATGATAAACTTTTGCAACCAATTCGAACGTGGCATCAGATAAGAAATATCTGCAGCGCTTTTTAAACCTTGTTTACAAAATGTGCGTTTTGAAACGTAGATCTTGTCGAAGAGGTTTGCAAGGCTCCGTAATAATTTTATTTTTCAATAATTACTATCCTGGAGTCAAAAATTTTGCTTGCAATCCCCACTCCTACTTAAAATTACTTTTCAAAATTACCCATACTACTCCACAATTGCTTCTCTTTCTTTCATTGCCCCCCCCCCCCCCCCCTCCACCACTTTCACATCAATTTCCCCTGAAGCATGAAAAAGGAGTATGCACTTCACGAACAAACTCAACCGAAGTAGTTTCAATTAATGTTTTTAGGAATTTTTTAAAATAAAAATCTCAGTACATATGAGATCCCGAGTGGAGACGCAAATGTATATTACACTTGTGCTTATATTACACAGGTGAAGTAGGTCATTATGAAATTGTCGGCAAAAGGATAGATGCTGGATATGCTCACCTTTGGTGTGTCTTCGAATGTCAGGAAATTGCAGCTGACAGAGCATGCAACTGTACACGAGATCACTCTTTGCTCCTAGACACCGAAGTTGGACTGGCATGCAGTGATTTCGACGCTCTCTTCTGCTCGGCCGCTTCGTATAAGACTTTAGGTTAAAAATTTGTTCCTAATTCACTTAAAAAATCTATTCAGCAAATTGTCATGTAATTTTCAGCAAATTGTCATGTCAAGAAGAAAAATCGTTAGCGCGTTCACCATAACTGATCAAACGTGATCTCGTTCATGATTAAACTTTAAGACTTTGACGTGAAAGCTTGTCCTTGATGTACAAATGCATTTCACATATACTTTTTGTCAGATAGGAGATTTTTCATAGAAGGTAACGAGATTGATTCCTTTGTTGAATCGAACTGAATTAATAATAACAAAGATTGTTTATGAAACAAGATTTCATTAATTTCTATATTTATAATTTTAAAGGTAAAGATGAATACTCTGGTGAAAAAGTAAGCTTGAAATATTTAGTGTTGATCATTTTTTGCGCAAACTTTTGCTCTGGGAAATTTTCACTCTTGACAATGTGCAAAAAGTGGTGTAAATATTTTACACAATTTTGCACTAAAAATACAGAATTAAAAATCGTGTAGAGCTTCAGAAAATCAATCTGAAATACAAATGATCTGATAGTATTTGACTATTCAATTTCATGGTACTTTTTAACAAAATTTTTTGTGACGTATCTCAGTTTTCACTTTTGATAATTCGGTAAGCCTGATTTTGTATAGTCCTACTAAATTAATTTTCAACTTTTTGTCTGTCTTTAATCAAGAGTCGCAAATACGTCTCAGAAAAAAATATTCTTGAGTCACATCTTCGTCGCATTTCGGTTGAAAAAAGCTCGTTTTTTGTCAAAATTTGTTCCGCGAACAATTTGCTGAAAAGTTTTGAGATGAGAAAAATTGCCGGCAGCTGCCATTTTTATGTCTTCAACGACATATAGGAAGATTTGAGAAGAAACTCTACGTTGTTCTGAATGCTTTTTAACACTTACAAATGACTTTATTGAAACTTTTCCAATTCAACCAACTAATCCAGAGGCCATAGAAATATTAAAGATTGATATGAAGTTCAAATACGGTAGCCTAGAAGCATCATTTTCTTCTCAGATGACATCAATGAAATTAAAATCGAATTCTGAACAAATTTGAGAAAATTCATGCCAAAATCCTGCTAACAATCACCTTTCCGATTGAGGTGGGCTTTGAATACGACTAAGAGCGTCTTGTCCTTCTATCGTATCCTGACTGTTATCAATATCTATTTCCTTCGTTTCACATGTTTAGTTTCTGTATATAAACCAATTCAAGCAAAACATTTTACATCCGGTTACAACCGACTTCTCATTTTTTTCTCGTTACAACTTTTGGCAAATCATCTTAAAAAGGCGGTAAAATCATCGAAGTTAATGTAAGGCATTAACAGGCTTCACAAAAATTGAAGAACACAGTATCCCATTGAACTAATTTCCAACCCGAGAATTGAATGACAAACATTTCCTTAATTTTTATCTATTCTTTGACAAAATCCATGACTCTTGGTACAAAATCCATGTTGTTTTTCTAAAAACAATTGTTTTCTGGCAGCGGATAATCATTCTAAATACTATCGAGATCTCTTAAAAAGTGCAATACTCAAAATTTGGACGATTCAAATAATCAAATTTATGAAGTTTCATATCATGTCAGCGTTTTTAATCATTACATGAGCTACATAAGTGGTAGGCGACTATTAAACTATTACACTTGTGTTTATTGAAAGTTCGATCAGTGCCACCTTGAGGCCTTGCCCGCGCATCAGCGTCTAATCATCGCAACATTTATGGTTTGAAAAGTCTGATCAGAGCACCGGCAGAGTCTGGATAGTCTGATCATAGCGTGGTCTAGAGTCCAGACAGTTTTGTGGTATGACCTTTACATTCTGAGCAGAACCTATCTAGCGGCCAGAGTCAAGTTTGATCAGAAGCCCTCCCAGACTCTAAGTATGCTTCGAATCATTAGCTCCAACGGAGACAACGGATAGTCACCCCCCCCCCCCCCAAAAAAAGAAAAATTAATTCCCAAGGGCACTTCCCCATTTTACTTGATGAAAACTAAAGAACACGCTAAAGACTAAACTTTGTCATTGTTGCTGAGATGGAAATTTTTCCTTGTTTAAAACTAAGATTTTTTAATGAAGAGTTCGAAAATCACTTATCAAATGGCTTCGATTTTTCTGAAACCCATAAAGTCTATCAATGATTACTGCTGTTTCAACAGTTAAAGTGTCAGTCGAGATACTAGTGCGCAGCCTTAGTTAGTCCAAAATCTCGATTGTTCCACACATGTTGGTCTGGCACATCCAATTGTGCGACCCAAGTTGGTCTGATACCCTCAGTGCGCGTATCAACTTGGTCTGATCAGAGCTGATTTGGTCTGGCAGTCCCCGTGAGCGAGGCAAGTCAGTCTCATCAGAGCTCACTTGAGTTGCGCACCTAATCCTGAATTCTACTGAATAAAAGCGCAAATTTGAAACTAGTTGTAATGAGGCAGAGAAATTTTATTTTTAAAATATGCCTTGCTCAGAAAAATAAAGCGAGATGAAATTTTATGCAAACAATAGTAACTGATGACCTTGAACGTGCTTCATTGTCCCCCGAGCCTTACACGATTATTTTGTGGCCAGCTTGCAATTGTTGTTATATTATTTTTCTTGTGTGCCATCATTTAATTGATGTTTATCTTCTTTGCCATATACAACTGAGTAAAATCAGTGCAGTTTATGCCTGGTCATACATCGCAATAATTTTGAGTCGGTTTAGTAGAAATAATTTTTGTCTTAATTAATGGAAATTTTATTTGGCTGACTAAACTGTTGCCTACAAATTTAACGAAGATTGGATGTGATCCAACGTATTAAATAACCAATTTCAGCCAAAACATTTTCTGTTATGACTTTTTCAAAAAACAACGTTATCGACAATGATTATCCGTTTAATTGAACAAAAAATTATTCCAGTGTTTTCATGAAATAATAACACGGAATAAGCTTGATCTAATGTTCACCAGAACATTGTGACAATTTAAAAATGAGAGGCTGAACTTTCGAAAAACGAACTTTGTCAAAATCTAGTTAGTCCCGATCCACCCTAGTAGTATATAGAGGGGCCGAGCTGCCCGGGGGGGGGGGTGGTAACCCCGATATTTTAAGATAGGCTATAGCGATTTCAAATCGTTTTGGTCACCATTGAATTATCGCAGCCATGTATAAAGATAGGTAATAGATTTTACATGTATTAACATTAGAGTTATGGGAACAACGTATAAAGATAGGTTATGGATTTTACATGTATTAAGATTTAATTTTTGACAGTAATGTATAAAGATAGGTAATAGATTTTACATGTATTAACATTAGAGTGATGAGAACAACGTATAAAGATACGTAATAGATTTTACATGTATTAAGATTTGATTTTTGACCATAATGTATAAAGATAGGTAATAGATTTTACATGTATTGACTTTAGAGTGATGAGAACAAAGTATAAAGATATGTAATAGATTTTACATGCATTAAGATTTGATTTTTGACAATAATGTACAAAGATAGGTGATAGATTTTAAACGTATCAAGATTTGAAGCAAGACACCAGCCAATTAGGATAAGTAATAGGTCTTATGTATAAGATTTCTCATTAAATTTTGCATCACAAAATAAGAATAAGCTAACAGATAGCAAATTGGAAAATGAAGCTATGTTTTTTTATCTACCAAGCTGTAAGCTGAGCGTAGCTATAATGCGGTGCTTTTGCTTTTTTTCGTCGTCTGTTTTCGTTTTATATTTCTTCTAGAACATTCTGTCTCGTCACTGTTTAAGCGGTTTTTTTCACGCTTGATTTCAAGCTTTCTGCGCGACCTAAACTGCGCGTATTCAGAAGTCCTCTGTTGCTAAATCAAAACTGATTGTAAGAAGAAAGATTGTAACGCCCGGACAGGCTAGTGGTTAAGGCAACGGGCTGTTGATCAGGAGGTCAGTGGTTCGAACCTCGGCAGTGGAACATTTTTTGCACCCAAAAACATCCTCCTTTGAATTAAACATTTTATGCAACGCCGATAACATCTGAGTCATCATGTTGTAAACAAATGTTTTCAAATCTCATTGGTTAAATTATCAGCCGAAGATTTCGTCACTGAACTCAACATTACCGTAGCATTACTTGACTCTCTGTAACTAATCGTTCAGCTTCGCTGACTTAACTTTTTTACTTCACTTAAAAAAATCAAAAGAATTCTAAGTCGAAATAATCAAATTTTATTGAGTTTTTGTTAATAACTCTAATCACCAATCGAAATAAGAAAATCTATTTCCAACAAATTGTAGCCCTATAACCTGGCTATAACTATGCAAAGTTTCAACTTTCTATTACAAAGATAACGGAAAAAGGGTTAGTTACTGTAAATGTAACTAATCGCAATAACAATTTTTTCTAACTTTAATGTTAGCAAGTACATGTATTAAGATTAGGATCGACCGACTATATGTATAAAGATAGGTTATAGCCGACCTCATATACTATAGTTAAAAAGGTACCAAAGAAATCTGAGTCATCAAGTTGTAAACAAACCTTCTCAAATGTGATTGGTTAAAATCTCAGCTGAAGACGTCATCACTGAACACAGCATTAAAATTCATTAAAGGAATAAAATATTTGTAAAACAAATGTTTAGTCGGATTAATTTTTCACATTCTTAACTATAATAATTATAGTTCAAATGATTTGTACCATAAAGAAATTTCATTTTTTAATCATAATTTTTTTGGTGTACTATGTTTTAATTGATTATAAACAAATAACGACATGGCGATTTTTTTTCTTGAATGAGCTTATTGTCTTTTTGCTCCAGTTTTTTCATCCTTAAATGAATACATGTGACTTTTGATTATCAGACTATTATAGCCGCCGTTACTGAAAACAGCAGCCATTGATTACCGATACCAAGATTCGTATTGAAAGAACTAAAAAAAGATTTTTAAACAAAAACATTATTAAATTTGATTTATTAAGTGTGATATATTATGTCATTTCGTAGTTGAACATACTCCTTTTTTCACAGTGAGAAGCTACAGGGCTATCATTATTAACAATGATCATTAGAGAAGGCAACTATAACTTATAAGAACATAGATCAAGAGGCGGACATCTAAAATTGAGCTTTACGGGTTTATCCCGTTTCTTTTCTGACTTCGATTTCTTGCTCTGACTGTGTTCATTTTGAATTCCTTGTTGAGCAACTGTTTTCTAAAAGCATTTTGAGCCGAATGAGTGAAGAGCAAAACTACCCTCCCTAGAGAAGTCAAAAACATTTCACGCAAAATGTTGAACAAGTTGTGAACTAAGGTAATGCGAAAATGTACTAGTTCTACGAAGTAAAAAACAAAATTAGGAGCGCTATGATAGCCGACTCCTGAAGATTAAAGCTGGTTTTTGAAAAATCAAAAGTGACGACACTCCTTATGTGAAAATTTTCAAATTGCAAATTTGGCTCTCTATACTTTTATCATTCACAAACATCTAATAGCAATGCTAGCATTGACAGTGCAAATTTGTATCTTGTTCTAAACAAACAAACAAACACACACGCCGACGCAAACAATTAGTCATAAGAAAAACTGGGTATTGCTTGTAAACAAATTGGACAGAGTTATAATCAGCCGAAAGGTAAAAAAGAAGAATTTTTTCGAAAAAAAAAATTCGGAGCTGAGCAGAACCTCAACGGGGGGGACACTATGTTGTAAGATAGGGAATGCAGAAATTGTCCCCCTAAGGGGACGTTTAGGGGGACATTTAGTGCGAATTGCATTAAATGTCCCCCTAAGTGTCCCTCTAGGGGGGGACAATTTCTGCATTCCCTATCTTAATACATAGTGTCCCCCCCGTTGAGGTTCTAATCAGCTTCTTCTACTACTCACCCTCAAATTACACTTTTTTCAATAACTTATTCTATTTTAGACAAAACAGATTATTTTATTTTTTAATAGGCGACAGTTGTTTCCAAAGATTATTTCAAATAGATACATTTGAAAATAATCAATGAAAATAATTTTATGATATTGTCCCCAAAACAGTTTGACATCTCAGTGTCCCTAGTATCTCAGGATCACAAGATATTGTGACAAAATGAACAGTGTCATTGGATTATAGGAACTCCAAAGATTTCAAATTATATCAGACAAATAGAAAAACGTACCGAATTTTTAGTATTTTTTTATTTAATAGTTTGTTCCGCTTTAGCCGGTCATTTTAAGTTCTGTTAATTTCAATATCTATTGCACTGCTCGAGGCACATTCCTTGAGGCCAAAGATCAAAATTGAAATAATGAATTACTATTCTTGAATTTCAGGATAAAGACTTTTCATGAAGTCATAGTCCAACAAGTTATCAGAGTTGAACTGAGCAAACGCTAATTGTTGCGACCCCACTTGTGGGGGGAGGAACTATATACTCAAATGGGTTTTTTTGTTCAGTCAATTTTGGCCGATCGATATATTCGTCGTAGAGAAATGTGAGTGGTACATTAAAAAGCTGGTCCAGCGTAGAATTCAAAATTAAAAAGATTTTTTTGATTTCCGTTTTTTGCCGAGGATTTATTGAGGATTGAAGTTTTGTGTGAACACAGGATATTTTTTCACTTTTAGTGTAAATTTTCTCCAAATCAAAATATTTTCTTTAAAAATAGTATTTCAAAATTTAATTTCACGCCACAAAATGGACCAATTTTGTGTTCCTAATAGACTAAAGACGATAAAAAAGACTAGTTCTGGTCTCATAGGGAAAAGTTCACTATCAAAAAAAAATTCGAATTCTAATTTAGAGCTCTTTTTTTTTTATAAAACTTTTCTTTTTTTGCTTTTTTAAGTCACCTAGAGTCAAGTCACTTTTTATATCGAGGTTCCATTCATGACAAACCTCCTTTACAGTCAAATGACGACCATTGAACAAAATAAATTGTTTTCAAGGAATTGCTCGTGTTCTTTTTGCTTCGATTCTGAGTTTTCGTAATTTTAAAAGAAATTTTTAAATTTCTTTTTGAGGTTTTGCTAATTTTTTTGGTTTCCTATGGCATGGATTTATTGATTAACAGTGCAATATGTTCCATAATGAGCCTTAAGTGATTATATTTAGTGCTTTGAGGGGACCGCTAATGGCTGTTAAGGCTTAAAAAATAATTTTTCGAATTTTTTTTGAACATTAAAGAATCATAAACTTATAATAGTGAAATGTAAGTCTGTCCAGGGGTGACAGCACTCTCTTCCTTCTTAGTGCAACCAAAATTAAACTGGCTAGCGGTTTTATCTTCTAACTATTGGTTATATGACTTCAATGACACAAGATTTCAAAAAATTTAAAAAAGTTTTGGATAATTTCGTATCATTGGTTACTTTTGAAATCTTATCACATTATTCAAAATTTGATAGCTCTCATTGGCTTTAAGAAGCTGTTCAGTGGATCACAGTTAAAGATTTCATAGAAAAATTTATGGTTTAAATGGCTTCGACGCGTTCTTCTCGCACTTTTCTATTGAATTTTTGGTTTTTGTTTGTTTTTGTTGTTGTTTTAATGGTAATAAGACTTATTGTGTTTTCTTATTGACTATCTCTGCGTGACAAACATAAAATTACTCCCATCAGGGCATCTGTGAACGTATTTATTGACTTCCGTTGAAAGCTATTGATTTAATGGCTGTTAAGAAAATAAAAAAAATTTGAATTATTTTTTGAACACTAATAAATCTTAAACTTTTTCGTGAACTGTTAGTCAGTGTTAGTACTGACAGGACCCCACTTGTTTTCTACTGCAACTAAAATAATCTGGTTAGCGGTTTTATCTTCTAATTTTTGGTTATATGACACAAGATTTCATTTTTTTTAATTTTGGATATTTTTGTATTATTGGTTACTTTGAACTCTTATCACATTATCCAAACATTTTACACATTATCCACATTTTAATATAATCCCATTGGCTTAGATAGAAGGGACGTTCAGTGAATAACAGATAAAGTTTTCAGAGAAAAGCTAATGGTTTAATTGGCTGCGACATTTTCTTCTCGTACTTTTCTACTGCTTTTTGGTTTCTGCCTGTTTTGATAGTGTTTTCACAGTCATAAGACTAATTGTGATGTCTTGTTAATTATCAAGGCATGACAAACATCCTTTTCCTCCCATCGTCTTATATTTGAGCGTAGTTATTGAGTTCTGTTGAAAGATTTTGAGTTTAATGGCTGTTAAGAAATCAAAAAAAAAATTCGAAAATATTTTGGACATTAACTAATCATAAACTTTTTTTTCGTGAATGGTTGGTCAATGTCAGTACTAATGGAATCTTTTTCCGTTTTACTGCAGCCGAAATTAATCTGGTGAGCGGTTTTATCTTCTACCTATTAGTTTTAAAACTTCAATACCATGAGAGTTAATAATTTTTTTTTAATTTTCGGGTACTTTATTTTTGTTTTTGGATCCCTTTGAAATCTTATCACATCCTCCTACTGCTGATAGTCCCCATTGGTTTATGTAGAAGGTCAACAGATCATATATAACGTATTCAGAGAAAAGCTTATGAATTGAACTGCTTCGACATTTTCTTCTGGCATTTTTATTGAATTTTTTGGTTTTTGCCTGTCTCTGTTGTTGTTTTCATATCGAGTAACTTGTCGTAAGGTCTTTTTGTTGAAATATGATTGACCCATTATTTGTCCCATCGAGGTATAATTTAGCGTATTTACTGGCTTACACTGAAAGCTAATGAATTTAATGGCGTTAATAAAACGTGTTTTCTCGAAAATTTCGTGGTTCTAATGTATTTGTTCAGATTTGTTGAATTTTTGAAATTATATTGATAAAAAAAGAAATCCAATTGCTCTTGAAAACTAATTGAAAATAATGAGTTTTCAGTGAAAAGTTCATTGTTTTAATGCCTTCGACACTTTTCTCGCTCAATTTTTCTCGAATTTGCTGTTTTTGTTCTTTAGGTAGCCGTAAATTGCTGACAGGTCTCATAGGTTTGTAAGTTAGGATTGATATTACCTGAAGCAGTCAGTTTATAGTGAATAGTCTTAAAGTCTAAGATAAACAATTTGAAACATTTTTCAAACCTTTCAGTTTTTGTTGTTCTTTTCGTCAAATTGTAACTTATTTTCATTAAAAAGAGGTCCCATCCAGTTTCTTGTTTTTCAGGAGATAACATATTTATTGATATTTTGTGTCACTGATGTTTTGTTTGTTGGACAACATGCGTTTTTCTGAACGTTTATTGAGTGGCCAATTGTTTTGTTTCTTTTTCTCTTCTTTCAGAACAATCGCGTAATAACAGATCCCAATGGTTTTTAGGATGTTTGAAATTTCTTGGTCTAAAAAGTGTCGATTAATTTTTAAGTTTCGCGTCACTGTTTGTTCTTTTTGTGGACTTGTTACCTAGTTTGGTTAAGAAAACTTTCCATCTGCTGTATTAATAGGAAAAAGTGAACTTTGTAGTTAGGGTTTTATCTGACTGCATTTTGACGTTGATACTAGGTGCTTTTAAATTTAGATAATCAGTTTTTGCCGTGAAATTTTTGTTTGCGCTAATTTTGTTGTTTGTTTCCTTTGTCTCTTAGTCTCTTTAATGTCAGATCACGTTGGCGCTGTAATGAGGCATGGCATTATGTAATTCAATTAGTAGATAGGTTGTGCAACGATTGCTTTAAACTCAAACATCTATTTTTGTTATCTCTTCATTTGGTTGACAATTCAGTCAAAAATGTAGATGAGCTCGGGTCGGAACATCATTTGCGAACGCACATTAACGAGCCGCCTTGTTGATATTAGTAATTAACATGCATGAGCTTAATACAGAAGTTGAAATTAGTACGATGGCCATTGGAAACAATTTTGTACTCCAAACTAGAGAAATTTATGGCAATTAGGAAAGGCTGTCAATTTGTATCATTTCTTAATCTGTTTCAATTTTTTGAACATCAGGGGTTCAGGGGGGCTTTTTCTCCACAACTATTCGGCTAGTTTTTTTCTTAGGTATGCATAAAATGTTGTTTAACCACTCTGACTGAAGATTTCTCCATTTGAGCATAAAAAAGAAAAAAAAAGTGTGGAAATTGTCTGCAATACTTAACTCAAATTTTCAAAATTTTAATGAAAAGACTTTTTAAAACAAAAAAGTTTGTCAATAAACAGTAAAAATATTTTGAACTTTTTAAAGCCTACTCTTTAGATAAATTATTTCAACAGTTTTCAATACTGATTCAGTGATCGATGTGGTTTTTTTGAGCTTATCATCGTTACCACTTTTTTTATTCTCCGCAAAAAGTATCCATTGGAAGAAAAAACTTAAAAAAAGCCAGAAGAGCATAAAGTTCTCGACTCTAAATAAACTTTGAAGTCATTACAAAAAACCAGACACATAATGAGGTGCGCCATCCATTTCAGCTCTGATCACATCATCTATAACAAAATTGGCTCTGATCCGACCTACTTGATTGGCCCACTTGGGGTGCCAGACCGACTGGAGGAGCGCACGGGTGATGCTAGATCGAACTTAATTCGGTCGCGCACTTGTGATTCAAAGTCATTTGGATTCCGGTCGCACTTCGGCCGCACTTCGCTCGATCTCTGCAGCTAGCCAAATAGTACTCACCACGCAAACTCAAAGCAACATTGCTCAGTAGTTACCCATAAAGCAAAACAGACAAATATACCCAAAATAGTCGGGTAATTTTTTATCTTTTCTTTTGTTTTTGCACCAGATCAGTACTAGCTACAACAATTGCGAGCTGAGTAAAAGTTCCGTCGGAATATGAAAACTAAACAAAAGATTCAAAAACTCCAAAAAAAAAAATTATTCAGCCATCTCCTTTTTTGTTCAACCAACAAGAAAAAAAATGCTTCAATCTGCCTGCTAGTTGATATTTGACATGCTCAATTGGAATGTGAACTTGGCTTCAGCCTGAATAAATAATTTAATGTATCTTCTTTCGTAGTTTCTATATCAGTGAAACCAGCTTCCCAATAAAACGTGCTCTAGTTTTTTATCTGTACGTCTGTAGTCTCTCTCTATATAAAGAGATGCATATAGCTTATACTTAGCAGTACGATATATCACGATTTATTAAAATCTGGTACGATCTACTAACAGCATCATTAAATATATGGAAGAATCAGACCTTCCAGACCGGTACTAGTGCCCTAATAAGACGGTTCAGACTCTGGATTAGGTCCTGCCCAGACTTTCCAGACCGTAGGTAGTGCATGCCCTGATCAGACGGTGCAAACTCTGGTTGGGATCTTGAAGAGACTTTCCAGACCTTAGTGATGACAGCCTCTGCGGAATTGTTGCGATTTACCCCCGTGCACACCTTCATGAGGGTAAAACTGGCCTGCATTCAATTATCTGTCTTACAGGTTGTCACTTTTCGGGCTTGATGTTTCGAGTTCTTGAGTAATTTATTATCTTTTAAGATATGAAGTTTGTCTTTACTAGCTGTTTAGAATCGTGTTACCAAAAATGCAAACCACAGTGTAGCTATGAATACAATGAAGTGTCTATCAAGATGGCCAAGTTCCCCAGCAGAAGTGCTTATAAGAGTGGATCTCTACAAGTGAACAGATCCAAGTACAGCTACGAATACCTCAGACAGAATGGAGTTGAGTTGAATATACACTTCTCTACTCTCACTCACACCACAATTGTCACCACTCTCAAGTATTCATTCATTGACACCATCGGGGCTTTTGGAGGATTGGGAGGTCTCATGGTAGGTGCTAGTTTGATGACAACAATTGAACTCACATTCTCAGCTGTTGACATAATTATTGTGACAATGATAAAGATAAACAAAAACTCACCTTCAGTGAGACCTATATAGAAATTGGAATGTGTTGAACTCAAATTTTGGTCATGTTTCCGAAAAAAAGTTTTTATCGCAACCCTGTTTTTCGCTAAGGTAACATTTCAGCATACCCATGCGGACGTCTTATTCAAAATCATAGTTAGCAAGCATGTTTCTGGAAGTCTTTATTTAACATGACGAGACAATGCAGTCAAATTTCACGGATCCTTCTTCTTCAATAAATTCATCAAAAGGCCAAAAGAATAACAGCAAAGATCCATGCTATTTCTCAAAAGTTCCAATGTGAAACCCATCGAAAGTACAAGTTTATCAGAGAATGCAATTTATGATCAGAATTTAGAGTAGATTTTGATCCGTTTAAATTTCCTACCTTTATGGGGAGGAAATATATACTGAAATGTTTTTTTGCTCAGTCATTTTTGGCCGATCGATATATTGATCGTAGAGAGTTGCGAGTGATAATTTTAGAGAGCTCGCTCAGCGTAGAAAATAGAATTGAAAAGATTTTTTAATTTCTTTCTTCCACGGAGTTTTGAGTTTCAAATTTTTGTGAACAATTGTCTGATTTCAGTTGTTTTTGCTCACATTTTCCGTTTTTTTTGCTCAATGTCTTTGTCATATTGGCTTGGAAATTTGTTGAAATTCTTATCAAAAGAGTTAAAAGTTTTAAAAATAGAGGCAAAATGAAGGTGCTGAACAGATTGATCCCAAATTTGTACCGAAAATTTGGCTAAATTTTTAAAAGTTCAGCTTTTTTCTATCCTATCAAAATAGCAGATAAATATCACATTTTCTTAAAATTAGCAGGAAGCACAAAACGAAAAAAAACTCCGGCAATGTTTTCTTAAACTCCAAAATGTATAGCTTTACTTTCGGTTGCTAAAAAATTATTCCAGAATTAGCTGTTTTTTTCCAAATTAACTCGATATTTATCAACTATTCATCAATTACTTTTGAAGTATTAACTTTTTTGTCAAGTTATGTATTTCGCTCACATTTGGAAAAATTATAGATTTCTAATGGACTACGCAAAATCAAGTCTAGTTAGGGTCGTTTCTTTCGTAGGTTAGAGTTATACAGGTCGCCGTTTTTTTCTTAATTTTTAATACTTTCACTTTTTTTCTTATGTAAGTTACCGGACTGCTGTTACACCGGATTGATTGCTTTTTATTGCACAATTTCCAACAGAGTTTTTGTACGTGCAAGTGCGGCCTAGTGGATATATGTTAAATTTTCAATCAGAAGCTCAAAGTTTTTTTGGCTTCAAAACCTCCCACGGAGCTAAAATTAACACAATTATTTTTCTGAACATTTTTTGTTTTTCGGATTTTCAAAAATTTTAGTTTTCAAAATAAAAAAAAAATAGTGGATTTTCGAGTTCTTTCCATATTTTTCTTGTTTTTGTCAACATGTAGAAACAGAAACGCCTCAATTCCAGCAGAAACGCTGCATCATTTGTCAAGTGAAATAAAATTTAGCCTTCATGGCGATTTATGTTTTCAGAAATGGTTTTCTGGCTTTGATTTCACAATACTATTTTATATAATTATCTTATTTTTTTTTATTTTTGTACATTTATTTTTATAGTCTTGTTACACTCACATGCTAATGGAAGAACGGATATCCCAACAAGGGCATTGAAAAATGGAAAAATTGAAAATATCTAGCGTTATGGTGATTTGGTTATTGCTATAAGGGATTCGACACCGTTCTCTCGCAAAATTCAACTGAAGTTTTAACTTTCACCTTTGTTTTTCACTCTTTGTAATCATAATGTATATTCTTGATAATGACAGATCTCAAGCTTCCTTTGGAGGTACCTATTTGAACCTATTTAATGAAGTCAGTTGATAGCTAATGGTTTCCATGACTTTAATTTTTTTGTTTTTTAGGAAATATAATCGTATTTTTTTTATCTCCTCTTCTTCTTGTTCTTTTGTCTACTAGGTACCTGGTCTCAATTAGGGAGGTCCTATATCTTGTCGAGTGAATTAAAAGTTAGTTAATTCCATTGAGTTTTTATGTGATGCTGATTTTGTTCTGTTAAGTGTTTTAAAAAATATAATTATAATTTTGATTGTAATTAATGATGGGTTTTGTTGTTTTGTTTTTTGTTTTTCTTGTCTCGTATGTCTCGAAGTCTTGCTAATGGCATTTCCCTTTGGCTTTCTAAAACGCGTTGTTTATTTAGTTTATAATAATGTGAGTATAAAGCATTTTTTAATTATCTACACCATTTATATTTACGGCTTCGACAATTTTCTCAGCAAATTCAATTGAATTTTTAATTTTTACCCAGACTTTGGTGTGTTCATCAGTGTTTTTAGACAGTGTAATTTCTAACGCACCGCGTCCCTCTTGTGCGCTCATTTTGGTCTGAAGATGTCAAATTTTGGTCTGGGACATCAGCCTGGGCCAGCTTGTAGATAAAAACATGCAAATCCGATTCTTGTAAGATTTTAACAGTTTAGAATCGTGCTATCAGAGTTGCAGGCCCCAGTGCTCAAACAACTATAATGAAAAAATTTTAAGCATGATCAAGTTCTGGAGTAGGAGTGTTTATGAGAGTGGATCTCTACAAGTGTACAGATCCAAGTACAGCTACGAATACCTCAGACAGAATGGAGTTGAGTTGATTGGAGTTGAGTGGACTGATGATTGGAGCCAGCTTACTCAGTGTTGTTGAATTCAATATTTTCACATATGATTTGACAAAATTGTCGATGTTGCCATTCACGGAGAAGCAAGCTTAGTTTTTCAAATTCAATTACTCCGGGAAAAATATAAAAGAAATTATTGTGATTATGCGTGTCGTTTTAAAAAAAAGTCGAAGAGGAGTATTGTTTTTAAAAGTTTTTTTTCTGCAGCTGGAGCAGGTTTGTTATTTGTTATCATGACTTGAACTTTGACTTCTTTTTTCCAAAATGGTTTTGTTTTCTAGCGTTGGATTTAAACAGTAGCTTAGTTTCCAGCGCATATTAACTGTTGCTAACTTTCGGAGTCAAAAGGTCATTTTCAAGGTAAGACGATCATTTAGAAATTTGACAACTTAACAGCGCCCATAATAATAATTAATGTCATGCCCATGAAATCTCCCGATGATCAGACCCCACTCACTGTCTATAGTTTTTCTGCGATTAATTTTTGATATTTGTTATTTTTCGCCAATATTTCTGATTATGGTAACGTTTGTTTATAGAGTCTGTATTGCTCGACTCTTTGAGTTGTTTCTGGTATCCTAACTGGACTGAACACCAAGTCAATATCAGTACTGGGCAAGTCTAAATGCAAGTCGCGTAGGTCTGACAAGTATTAGCCAAGACTTGGATAAAACTTCGAAGTTGATTCCGAATTCAAAAATAACTTTTCAAAATTTGTTTTTTTTTTGAAAATTTTGAATTTCAAATATTTTTGTAACGTGCCAAAATTTCGCGGTTGATTTTCAGCCATTTTCCCGGGGTCTTCAAAATGAATACCAAACTGGTACAAAATGATACCAAACAGTACTGTGGGACCCGGGAGGTCATAATGGTCCATTTCATGCAGTTATGGCCCGTTTTCAGCCGTTTCATCCAGTTTTTATCCCAAATTTCAAAAAAAATTGATTTAATTTGAAGCATATTTCAGATCTTGTTATTGTCCCTAGAATTTCTAATAAGGGAAAACTGTGAAAAAGACCGCCGTGAAGGTACCCATGATGTACCAGGGCCGCATCATTCAAAATATTGCGAATATGGATCCGATAAATTCTAATCGAAATGAGTCACATTATTTGGTCGCCTGCAGTCAGTTCAGTGTTATAACAGCGTTTTAAACCTGAGTTCAGAAGAAAAGTTCAGACAAAGTTAACGGCTTGTTTGTAGCATTTTTAGCTATTTTTGGACAAAATCCCAGCTATTTTTTCGAATATTATTGGACGATTTCCCGGCTATTTTTTGACGATTTCCGGACCTGTTTTTGACTGTTTTTCAGCTGTTTTTGGACAATTCCCCCGGCTAATTTTAAAGATTTTGGGTTACTTTTGAACGATTTCCCGGCTATTTCTGACGATTTCCGGACCGATTTTCGAATATTTTTAGGATATTTTTGGACGATTTCTTGACATATTTTATACTATCCAAGTCTTAAATTAGACTTGGATTTAAAATTGCCGAGTCTTAAATCAGACTTCGTTTTAGACTTGCCAAGTCTGAACCCAGACTTAGTTTTAGTCTGCCAAGTGTAAAAAGTGACATGATCATAACTCTGAATCATAGCTGAATGAAATAGGATTTGTAATTAGACTTGCCCAGTACTGAAATTGACTTGTCGTTAGGTCCGGGTACCCTTTCAGTTTGTGATTATTGCAACAATATTTGCCTGACCGTTTTGAGTACTCAGCCAGGACATTCGCAATTTAAAATATGGCTTTCAAAAACGTGAGAAAATGGTAAATCCCGAGGTCGTTATATGACTGAGCAGCTCACTTAGGGCTAAAGTGTTCTATGTCAGCTCTAAAAAGCTACACTGAAAAACAACGATGGGAAAGACAGATAAATCAATGTTTGCAGATCAATATTGCACCGCCCCCTTCCATTTTACTCCTTTTACTCTAACCCCTCCCTCGCTTTTATCCTCGCCAACGGTTGTCACTTACACTCTAAAAATCTCTCGAAATCCTGAAATCACACAATTTTTTCTCGTGTGATGAAAAATCACATGATTTTTCGTGTGAAAAATGCGTCTCGTGTGATTTCACACGAGAACATTTTCCTCGTGTGATGAAAAATTACACGGTTTTTCATGTGAATGACTGTATGAGGAAATGAAGCAATTTTTATAGAAAATTCAGATTTTTCCTCTTCCTAATTTCCTTTAGAACAGATGGCTGATCTATCCATGATAATTTCATGCTACATTGGGGTCTTTTAAGTGATTAAAACCAAAGATAATACTTTAAATTGAAAAAGTTGGGTATAAAGTGCATTTTTTTCTTGGTTTTGTCATTTAAAAAGAGAATCTGGTGATTTCAATGTAGTATACGTGAAATCAATGGTGATTTCAATGGACTAAACACCCAACAAAAAGAGCCAATTAAAAAGAGTTTAAAAATTCAATGGATAATGTGTTCAACGTAGATGTAGCGCACTCAAGAGTTATATGTTCAAAACGTGTCTTGAATAATGCAACCTCTGTGGGTCTTTTACTCATCCGAATTTCTTTTAGAACACAAGAATGTTCTGTCAATTGTATTCTCATGCTATTTCGGGCTTTTTTTAAGTGATTAAGATAGAACTTTAAAATGAAAAACTGGGGTAAAGTGGGCCACCTAAAACATACTCTCACAAAAACTGTTTTTATCCTTAAGTATTGACTGTAGTTTGTTAGTCAATGTTAGCAGTTAATGGCCTTTGAGCCTTATATTTATGAATAACTCTGACAGGAGCCACGACCTGAAGTTTTTATTTGATAAAGAGGAATCACTTCTTTCTGTTTTGACAATAGTATTTATTTTTGAGTTTCACAACCGGAAAAGCAAGGAAAAAGTTCTTCTAGCGTTTTGACTTGCTTCTCCTAAGTGAATACACACAAATGGCGAGATAATTTGAATAAAACCTTTTTTTGACAAGTTTTTGACAGATTTTTTACGGAGAACCTGCAAAAACATATTGAACTACAACCCAGACTGGAAAGCCGAAATAGCCACATCAGCAAATGTTGCTCTAAGATGACTTACAACGGCTAAGTCTATAGCTGTGATTCATAACGAGCTGCCATTCTGGATTTGGTCAACTTTTAACACTTTTTCAAGGAATAGTTGTAGAGAAAACACAATGAATCGCAAAAAGTGGGGTAAAGTGGGCCACCTAAAAGATCCTCTCACAAAAACTGTTTTTATCCTTAAGTATTGACTGTAGTTTGTTAGTCAAGCTGAATATTAGCAGTTAATGGACTTTGAGCCCTATATTTATGAATAACTCTGACAGGAGCCACGACCTGAGGTTTTCATTTGATAAAGAGGAGTCACTTCTTTCTGTTTTGACAATAGTATTTATTTTTGAGTTTCACAACCGGAAAAGCAAGGAAAAAGTTCTTCTAGCGTTTTGACTTGCTTCTCCTAAGTGAATACACACAAATGGCGAGATAATTTGAATAAAACCTTTTTTTGACAAGTTTTTGACAGATTTTTTACGGAGAACCTGCAAAAACATATTGAACTACAACCCAGACTGAAAAGCCGAAATAGCCACATCAGCAAATGTTGCTCTAAGATGACTTACAACGGCTAAGTCTATAGCTGTGATTCATAACGAGCTGCCATTCTTGATTTTGTCATCTTTTAACACATTTTCAAGGAATAGTTGTAGAGAAAACACAATGAATCGCAAAAAGTGGGGTAAAGTGGGCCACCTAAAAGATCCTCTCACAAAAACTGTTTTTATCCTTAAGATTGACTGTAGTTTGTTAGTCAAGCTGAATATTAGCAGTTAATGGCCTTTGAGCCTTATTTTTATGAATAACTCTGACAGGAGCCACGACCTGAAGTTTTTATTTGATAAAGAGGAATCACTTCTTTCTGTTTTGACAATAGTATTTATTTTTGAGTTTCACAACCGGAAAAGCAAGGAAAAAGTTCTTCTAGCGTTTTGACTTGCTTCTCCTAAGTGAATACACAAAAATGGCGAGATAATTTGAATAAAACTTTTTTTGACAAGTTTTTGACAGATTTTTTACGGAGAACCTGCAAAAACATATTGAACTACAACCCAGACTGAAAAGCCGAAATAGGCACATCAGCAAATGTTGCTCTAAGATGACTTACAACGGCTAAGTCTATAGCTGTGATTCATAACGAGCTGCCATTCTTGATTTGGTCATCTTTTAACACATTTTCGAGGAATAGTTGTAGAGAAAACACAATGAATCGCAAAAAGTGGGGTAAAGTGGGCCACCTAAAAGATCCTCTCACAAAAACTGTTTTTATCCTTAAGATTGACTGTAGTTTGTTAGTCAAGCTGAATATTAGCAGTTAATGGCCTTTGAGCCTTATATTTATGAATAACTCTGACAGGAGCCACGACCTGAAGTTTTTATTTGATAAAGAGGAATCACTTCTTTCTGTTTTGACAATAGTATTTATTTTTGAGTTTCACAACCGGAAAAGCAAGGAAAAAGTTCTTCTAGCGTTTTGACTTGCTTCTCCTAAGTGAATACACACAAATGGCGAGATAATTTGAATAAAACCTTTTTTGACAAGTTTTTGACAGATTTTTTACGGAGAACCTGCAAAAACATATTGAACTACAACCCAGACTGAAAAGCCGAAATAGCCACATCAGCAAATGTTGCTCTAAGATGACTTACAACGGCTAAGTCTATAGCTGTGATTCATAACGAGCTGCCATTCTGGATTTGGTCAACTTTTAACACTTTTTCAAGGAATAGTTGTAGAGAAAACACAATGAATCGCGAAAAGTGGGGTAAAGTGGGCCACCTAAAAGATCCTCTCACAAAAACTGTTTTTATCCTTAAGTATTGACTGTAGTTTGTTAGTCAAGCTCAATATTAGCAGTTAATGGCCTTTGAGCCTTATATTTATGAATAACTCTGACAGGAGCCACGACCTGAAGTTTTTATTTGATAAAGAGGAATCACTTCTTTCTGTTTTGACAATAGTATTTATTTTTGAGTTTCAAAACCGGAAAAGAAAGGAAAAAGTTCTTCTAGCGTTTTGACTTGCTTCTCCTAAGTGAATACACACAAATGGCGAGATAATTTGAATAAAACCTTTTTTTGACAAGTTTTTGACAGATTTTTTACGGAGAACCTGCAAAAACATATTGAACTACAACCCAGACTGAAAAGCCGAAATAGCCACATCAGCAAATGTTGCTCTAAGATGACTTACAACGGCTAAGTCTATAGCTGTGATTCATAATGAGCTGCCATTCTTGATTTGGTCATCTTTTAACACATTTTCAAGGAATAGTTGTAGAGAAAACACAATGAATCGCAAAAAGTGGGGTAAAGTGGGCCACCTAAAAGATCCTCTCACAAAAACTGTTTTTATCCTTAAGATTGACTGTAGTTTGTTAGTCAAGCTGAATATTAGCAGTTAATAGCCTTTGAGCCTTATATTTATGAATAACTCTGACAGGAGCCACGACCTGAAGTTTTTATTTGATAAAGAGGAATCACTTCTTTCTGTTTTGACAATAGTATTTATTTTTGAGTTTCACAACCGGAAAAGCAAGGAAAAAGTTCTTCTAGCGTTTTGACTTGCTTCTCCTAAGTGAATACACACAAATGGCGAGATAATTTGAATAAAACCTTTTTTGACAAGTTTTTGACAGATTTTTGCGGAGAACCTGCAAAAACATATTGAACTACAACCCAGACTGAAAAGCCGAAATAGCCACATCAGCAAATGTTGCTCTAAGATGACTTACAACGGCTAAGTCTATAGCTGTGATTCATAACGAGCTGTCATTTTT
>NC_134472.1:33333846-33368846 GCF_964194025.1 Convolutriloba macropyga
TTCATAGTTGACTGCTACCAACCATAAATTTGGTTTTCAATCAATTTGGTAATTTTCCCTCTATTTTCATAGAGGGAATCATACAACTCATACAATACATAATTTCATACAATTCATAATTCCAGGCAAATTTTTGGAGTTTTATTAAAGTGGTCAGGGACCAATGTGACCAGGGAGCAAATTATAAAGAAAACCATTGCACCAATAAAGATGGTCAATAAGTAATAATGAATAAAAATTTTAATGCTCTATGGATAAAATGCTAAATGCTTTTATTATTATTATTATTATCACTATTATTATTATTATTATTATTATTATTATTATTATTATTATTATTATTATTATTATTATTATTATTATTATTATTATTATTATTATTATTATTATTATTATTATTATTATTATTATTATTATTATTATTATTATTATTGTTATTGTGGTGCGGGTGGCACCTTCCCTGGGGATTACCTGAAAATTAAACTGATGAAACTATAAAACTCTCATACAACTTTCATTCTAGTTCACTGTGTTTCATAAACTGTTCAGCTGTATTACTTAACCATTTTTGTTAGCTATTGTTACTTGAACTACTTTAACTGGTACCAACAGGTACCGTCTGACTGTCTACTGTAAATCGCGTCATTGTGTTAACTGAACTTATTCTGACCTAGTTTGATATTGATGTTCAACCGAATCCCTCGGTAAAGAAGAGAAGAAATTAACGACTTGAACCTTGCGTTTTGAATTAGTCATAACATGGCGCAGCCATCAATGAAGTCACCGATTGGTGTACCCCTCTTTTGGGAAAGCGGGGCAAATCCGTCAAACGAATGGCCAACGTGGTTTTCCACGTTTAAAATGGCCGTAATGGCCAAGGAAAATATGCATGTGGACCTACTTCTACGAATCAAACCCACAGCAAACGACTTTTTTTATCCAATAATGCCGACCCTAGAAGAAAGAGTCGAAAACACAAGCGAGGAAGAAAATCGAAAGAGAGAAATAAGAAACGAACGCCGCAAGGTAGACTGGGAAAACGAGTGCAAACAAATACGGAGCAGAGGTCCGATGATAGACAAATATACGTGGGACGAAGCTGATCTGAAAGTGAAAAGCTTAACATATCTATCCCTGGGGAACGAAGCCACAAGAATATTCCACCAGCGAAACCCCCACACTGTCATCGACCGCTGCTCCACAAACGAACTCGTATACGAGTTAGGTATAACCTTTACTCGGCCTAGAAACCTAACCTTTGATAGGTTCCAACTCATAACAGTGCAACAGAATCCAAACGAAACACTGGAAACTTTTTGGAGCAGACTACGCGAGCTAGGCTCAAAGGCAGCCCTGGGGAACGTAGAGGAAGACTTAATAAAGGATTTCTTTATCGCTAAGATGAACAATACGACAATCCAAATGGAACTTCTTTCCGAAGTGCGCACCGCTGCACAAGTACTTAACTTTGCCCTATCAAGAGAAAGAGGCCAAGAGAATCAAAAAGAAATTCTCAGATCATCAGCTCCAAACTGGACCAACCAAGTAAACGCAATCTCAAACAAAAACACACGCCCGATGCAACGTCCCCAACAACAAAGCCCCCAACAACAAAACAAACCAAACGAGCAATGTTGGAGATGCGGGGGTATATTTATGGCAGGGCACATGAACCAGTGCACAGCCAAACAAGCTACCTGCAACATATGCAAGAAAACGGGACATTTCGCCAAGATGTGCAGGTCTAAGATACCCCCACTCCCAACCAGAAAACCCAATCAGAGATCTCAACAACAACGTCCCCAGGGACAAAACAATCAACTCAGAGTAAGACAGATACAGGAACAGTTAATCGAGGAGGAAGAACCCGAGCAAGAAGAAACAGAATCGGTTGACCCGGAGTCCGCACTATACATTAAAGAATTGTCAGAGGACTGGGCGGACATAAACCACATCGCACCAGAATCATTCTCGGTAGTAAAGAACATTCACCTCCAAGCAAACTCGACAAAAGAAGTCTGGGTGCAAACAACTACAAACAATCTAAAAGTACGATGGTTGGCGGATACAGGATCCCCAAGGAGCTTCATCACGGCGGAACAGGCAACCGAAATCATGAAATATAACCCTGGTGTAAAGCTACAACAATATTCCAGCCCAACAAAATATAAATGTTTCAACAACAACAACATAAAGATCGATGGAGAAATCAACATCACTCTGCAATCCGGCTCCTGGACAGCAAAGAACTGCAGAATCTTAGTAGTAGGACATAAGACTAACAACTTAATGGGCAGAGACGTTCTTCAGAAACTGGGAATTACACTCCAACAAAAACCCAACAATTCCCCAGGTAACAACATTTATTCAATCTCTACTATCCAAACAGAGAAAAATATAATCAAATGGATATACAAAAAATACCCACACTTATGTACCAGATTAGGAAAATCAAAAAACCACACAGCAAAATCGATATTCAAACAAAACCACAACCCCATACAACAGAAAGGACGACGAGTTCCCCTCCACTTACTCGAAAAAGTAGAACGCGAATTAGACAAACTAATACAAGACAAACAAATCACTAAACTAGAAAAATGTCCCGACGATCTGTTCGTTAGCCCTGTAGTAATAACAGTAAAAAAGGACAAATCAGTCAAAATAGCACTTGACTCGAAAAAATTAAACAAAGCAATACACAAAAACAAATACCAAATGCAAAGCATTGACCATCTAGTAGACGCTGTAGCACTTTATATCACACAAAGAAAGAAATCCCCAGGGAATTTCTGGTTCTCAAAAATAGATCTCAAATATGCATACAGCCAAATTCCATTAGACAACTCCATAGCCAAACACTGTAATTTCAGCATCCTCGGGGGACAAGCAACTGGCACATATAGATTTCTAAATGGCTTCTATGGCCTAACCGATATGCCAGCAACATTTCAGAAAACAATAGATAAAACATTAGATGGAATAAACTCCAAATTTGCATTCCTTGATGACATACTAGTAATCACCAAGGGATCAATCCGAGAACACGAACTTAAATTAGACAAAATCTTGAACCGACTAAACAACGAAGGACTAGCCATAAATTTGCAAAAATGCGAATTTGCCAAAAATGTAATAGAATGGCTAGGCTTCACAATAACTCCAAGTGGAATAACACCACTAATTACAAAAACGGAGGCAATCACAAAACTCGACAACCCTAAGACACTAAAACAACTACGGTCATTCCTAGGAAGCGTCCACCACCTCACAAAATTTATACCAAATCTCGCTAAACTCTCAGAACCCCTACGCCCTCTATTAAAGAAAAATCCCGACGCCAAAAACAACAAACTAGATTGGAACGATGAACACAGTATTGCATTTAATAACATAAAAGCAAAAATACATCAAATAATCGAAAACAAACATTTCGATACCACCAAACAAACACGAGTCAAATGCGACGCAAGCGCAAAAGGACTAGGGGCATGCATCGAACAAAAACACGATAACGAATGGCATACCATTGCATTCGCCAGCCGATTCCTAAACAAACATGAATCGCGATATAGTACAAACGAACTAGAGTTACTAGCTGTAGTATGGTCTCTCGAACACTTTAAACACTATCTGTTCGGAACCGAATTTACTTTACAAACAGACCATAGAGCACTGTTAACAGCCCTCAATGAAAACCGCGGAAATAAAACGTACCAAAGTAGATTAACACGTTGGGTGGATAGACTACTCCCCTTCAATTTTAATCTTGAACATATCCCGGGGAAAAGCATGGGATTTGCCGACTATTTGAGCAGACATCCAAAAAATAATCCACCTCCCCCATCATCAGACGACACACAGTATATAGTTAACTTAATAAATGACTTTAAATTCGTCCTCACACAAAACTCAATGAATTACAATTCGGCTAATTGCACAGACAAATACCAGACAAGACAAGCAACTAGGATTAATAGTAAGCACGCGCGTGAATATAATAACGCTTTTTGCCTTAATCGTTCCAACTATCAGCAGCTTATTTCGCCTCTTCCTAATTCAAACAATTCAAATACTTTCAATACTCTCAATTCTACTCAAAAATTCAATTCAAACTTAGCCAAAAATCCCCAGGGATTAACCCACAAAATACCTCCCATCCATTTATCACCTCCAAAAAATTCAGTTGAAATTCCCCAGGGATACCAGACCGTCAACGTTACTACTAGAAACAAACCCCAAGTAAATACATTTGACCAAACAATCATCAAACGAAAACGAGCGCCAAACAAAACCAAAATGAACTCTAACAAAGTCACTATTGCCACCCAAACTGATAACGAAAACAACAAGGGACTTGGACGATCAGTCATTATACCCGATCCCCAAAACCCAATTTACCCCCTATCTAATTGTACGGATATGCCCCAATACAGAAAAAACCTCAACCAAGTATTTGGGGAAGAATTTGTTGCGGAAGCAACCGCAAAAGACCGCCAAATGGCCCCGATAATTAAACTCATTAAGGATAAGGACTGGGACACTCTTAAAAGGGTGAGCCCATATTTCTATTCCCTGAAGAGAGATTTATCGATTACACCCTCCGGTTGTGTTTTATATGACAACAGACTTATGATTCCGTCATCACTTAAACAACTCGTGATAAACTCGCTCCACCAGACCCACCCGGGCCAAGCTGGGATGCTCCGACTTGCAGACTTAGTATGGTTCCCTCGGATACATAGGGAAGTAACGGCAAAAGCCCAGTCATGTGGGGACTGCATTAAAAAAGGTAAAAATCTCAAACCTTTAACCCCAAAAAATTCCCTAGGAATACTACCAAAACTAAGTGAGCCAAACGAAGAAGTACAATTAGATTTTGCGGGGCCAATTCCATTTAGAGAACATAAACAAAACTACTATATACTAGTTTCAGTAGATCGCTTAACAAGATACCCCCACGCAGAGGTATTTAAAGATTGCGACACACAAACAGCACTAAATTACTTAGAAGAATATTGTCGATTCCACGGCATACCACGCTCCATCAGATGCGACCAAGCCCAAGCATTTAAAGCAAGAGAATTTGAAATTTTCTGCAAAAACAAAAACATCAAGCTAATACTAGCCCCCGCGGGAGATCACAGGGCCACGGGAATGGTAGAAAGATTAATTCAAACAATAAAAAGGCGCATCGCCGTAATGGAACATGACCCTCTATGGTCATCAGCCGACTTAGCAACAATAGTAGCTAAAATCATAGAATCGATAAGACTAATTCCGAACGCAACAACAAAAATAAAACCTTTTGTAGCCCACTTCGGCAGACCTCCAAATACAGAACTTTCTAACATAATTACAAAACCCTCAAACAAAAATCTGTCATATAAACAAATAAATAAATATGCTTCAGATCAAGCAACGCTACAACACCCAGCGCTCCCCAGGGAAATAATGTGGGACTGGGACCATGATAGCGAGCCCGAACTTGATATTCAATACAAGACGCGCTCACAACCACTCCCGGCCAACAGCGACACAGATGACTCAGAGAACGCGCCGCTGCTTAGCCACAAGCGCGTTCATGGTAAGATCATACCTGACAGATTAGAAATTACATTCGGCGATAAAACTTCCACCGTAATTTACAATAGAAAAAACATTGCAAGAAAAACACTGGCACGAAAAGTACCGGAGCCCCGGGGAACGCTAAAACCTCAATGGAATATCATCCCGGACGGTACCATTACTAACTACTCTCCTCACACAATAACATTAGATACTGATAATCGAAAAAATACTGTAATAAGGAGGAACGACCTAGCCATAGTAACCGAAACAAAACCCCGCGAACCCGAACCTGAGCCTAAACCTAGACTAATACATATGGTAGCATGTAAGACAGTTGGCGAATATAAACGCAATCAAGAAAAAATAAGAAAGTTTTGTTTAGAAGAAAAAACAGCCCTCGCCAAACAACAAGAGCTCATCGCGAAACAACAGCGAAAAGCCCCACTGCAACAAACTGCGACACAACAGAACCAACCGGGCCCCAGCCGCAGCGCAATAGACACCCAACCAATGGGACACGCAGACATAGTTGCCATGGCCAAGAGAAATCAACAGGCCCAAAAACGCCAACGAGCCACAAAGAAAGCCACGTCGAAGCCACCTCAGAAACAGCAACGCCAACAAGCACCAAGAAACAAATCGCCCTGGAATCCCCAAAGGCCACAATGGCTGAAAAATGCAAAAACAAGATTGACGAAACCATCACTTGCCTCCACGTTCGAATTAAAATCAAAAGCCGCCGCTCTACAGCAATCCCGAGAAGCGAAGTCAAAACCCGAACGCAAACTACTTTACTCGAGCTCGTCAGAAAGCAAAAGCTTCATATCTGTCAACAAAAACAAACTCAAGTTCTCACCAACAGTCAAAATTCATAACATCCAGTCCGAGTCCCCAGGGACAAAGCACTTTGAAATCATCACATCATCCGACCCACAGGACTTTATGATGGAGTCAAACGACCCCACCAACCAACAACAAACTTCCAGTTCGTATTCTCCCCCATCACGAAAACTTCCCCAGGGCATCATGAAGTCCACTCCAAAATGGGACAAACTCGTCGAGAAAATATGGAGCCAACCCAACCACGAGAGTACTGGCCTGGAAATGAGCTCCACGGAGGACTTCCCAATCCAACCGCCTATCAAAAAAGTCGAAGTTGTATACCTGGACTCGACAACTTCCGAAATAGCAAACACGGCGGACACCACTATAATAACAATCAGCGAGGACAACTCTGAAAACATTATGGATGAACCGGCAACAGAACCGGCATCAGTAAACGATCATCCAAACGACCATCATGTGCAAAATACAAACGACACGAACGATACGAACGATATCGCAACCACAACGCCCGCTAACGACGAGGAGCACAAGTCTCCATCTACGTCTCCCGCTAAGAGCTCTATCTCGAGCCTACACACAAGCGACTTCTTCAATCCAGAAGAATTTTGAGTACCCCAAAATTCTTGTCCACGGGGGTGTGTGGTGCGGGTGGCACCTTCCCTAGGGATTACCTGAAAATTAAACTGATAAAACTATAAAACTCTCATACAACTTTCATTCTAGTTCACTGTGTTTCATAAACTGTTCAGCTGTATTACGTAACCATTTCTGTTAGCTATTGTTACTTGAACTACTTTAACTGGTACCAACAGGTACCGTCTGACTGTCTACTGTAAATCGCGTCATTGTGTTAACTGAACTTATTCTGACATAGTTTGATATTGATATACAACCGAATCCCTCGGTAAAGAAGAGAAGAAATTAACGACTTGAACCCTGCGTTTTGAATCAGTCATAACAATAATAATAAAAATAATAAAAATAATAATAAAAATAATAATAATAATAGTAATAAAAATAATATTAACAATAATAATAATAATAATAATAATAATAATAATAATAATAACAATAATAATAATAATAATAATAATAATAATAATAATAATAATAATAATAATAATAATATTAATACTAATAATAATAATATTAACAATAATGATAATAATAAAAATAAAAATAATAATAATAATAATAATAATAATAATAATAATAATACTAATAACAAAATACTAATACTAATAAGAATAATAATAATAATAAGAATACTAATAATAATAATAATAATAATAATAATAATAATAATAATAATAATAATAATAATAATAATAATAATAATAATAATATTAAAAATAATAATAATAATAATAATAATAATAAAAATAATGATAATAATAATACTAATAGTAATAGTATTTATAAAAAAATTTAGTAATAATAAAAATAATAATAACAACAATAATAAAAATAATAGAAATAATTATAATAAGAGTAATAATCATAATAATAAAAATAAATATGAAAATAAAAATAATAATAATACTAATATTATTTATAATAATGTTAATGATAATAATAATAATAATAATAATAATAATAATAATAATAATAATAATAATAATAATAATAATAGTAACAGTAATAATATTTATAAAAAAACTAATAATAGTAATCTTAATAGTAGTAATAATAATAAAAATAATAATAATAATAATAAATGTTATTATAGTAACAATTTAAATAATAGTAAAAATAATAAAAAAAAATAATAATAATAATAATAGTAATAAAAATAATAGTAATAATAGTAGTCATAATAAAAATAATAATAATAATAATAAAAATATTATTAATAATAATAATAATATTAAGAATAAAAACAATAGTAATAATAAAAAAAATAATAATAGTAATAAGAATAATAATAATAATAATACCCAGTGCGCGACCCCACGCGAGGACTTCCAAGATCCTGGGAAAACGACGCGAGGACTTGCAAGATCTTGCCAAGATCTTAGAAACGCTCGCGTGGAACTTGCACGTACTTGGAAACGCTCGCGTGGGAATCCAAGATCTGGGAAGTCTTTGCGTGTTTTCCCAAGATTTTTTGCAAACTAGGGAGAATGGTTATTTATTGCAGAATAACGTTGTGCTTACTTGTTAAAGGCCTTTTCTGGGTTAAAAAAGCAGAAAAACCAAGAAGATCACCCTTCCAGGAAATACTGTGGTTCTTGGAAGTCTTGCCGTGGGAACCCAAGATCTGGCAAGTCTTGGCGTGTTTCTCTGAATTTTCTTGGAAACTAGAGAAAAAGCTAATTTAACGTGAATGACGTTGTCGATAATCATTTCAAGTCGTTTCTGGGATAGAAAAGACGCCAAAATCAAGAAAGTCAGTTTTCCAGGAAAAACTGTGGTTCCTGTAAGTGTTGCCTTGGGAGCGTTCAATGTGCAAAGCAATTGTTATGAGTTGATGTACTTGGTACTTTGATACATTAACACGCATCCCGCAACAGTGAAGTAGGAAAAGAAGTAACAATGCTCTTTCATACAACACGAAAGTACCCCAAATCGAGAAAATGATTTCTGTGATTTGATTTTCACCTCTGAACTTGTTAGAAACGTCTTCAAAGATTGTTCCCACTAGGCACAGGCACATAAAACATTGGACCCTTGCTGTAGAAATTAAGACATGAAATTAGGTCTGAGCAAATTGTTTGAAAATATTTGCTAAATAGAAAAATTTTACGTGAAAAGACGGACATTAACTTTGGAAAGCAAAGCAGCATCCATACGGAGCGTTCAATGTGCAGAGCAATTGTTATGAGTTGATGTACTTGGTACTTTGACACATTAACAAGCAGCCAGCAACAGTGAAGTAGGAAAAGAAGTAACAATGCTCTTTCATACAACACGAAATTACCCCAAATTGAGGAAAAAAACTATTTTTGTGGTATGATTTGTACCTCTGAAAATGTTGGATCCGCCACCAATGAAAGTTCCAATTAGGCGCCGACACATCAAACATTTCACCCTTGCTGTAGAAATTATGACTTGTAATTTGGTCTGAGCAAACTGTTTAAATTATTTGCCAAAAAGAAAAATTTTACGTGAAAAGACGAACATTAACTTTGGAAAGCAAAGCAGCATCCATATGGAGCGTTCAATGTGCAAAGCAATTGTTTTGAGTTGATGTACTTGGTACTTTGACACATTAACACGCATCCAGCAACAGTGAAGTAGGAAAAGAAGTAACAATGCTCTTTCATACAACACGAAAGTACCCCAAATCGAGGAGAAAATGATTTCTGTGATTTGATTTTCACCTCTGAACTTGTTAGAAACGTCTTCAAAGATTGTTCCCACTAGGCACAGGCACATAAAACATTGGACCCTTGCTGTAGAAATTAAGACATGAAATTAGGTCTGAGCAAATTGTTTGAAAATATTTGCTAAATAGAAAAATTTTACGTGAAAAGACGGACATTAACTTTGGAAAGCAAAGCAGCATCCATACGGAGCGTTCAATGTGCAGAGCAATTGTTATGAGTTGATGTACTTGGTACTTTGACACATTAACAAGCAGCCAGCAACAGTGAAGTAGGAAAAGAAGTAACAATTGTCTTTCATACAACACGAAATTACCCCAAATTGAGGAAAAAAACTATTTTTGTGGTATGATTTGTACCTCTGAAAATGTTGGATCCGCCACCAATGAAAGTTCCAATTAGGCGCCGACACATCAAACATTTCACCCTTGCTGTAGAAATTATGACTTGTAATTTGGTCTGAGCAAACTGTTTAAATTATTTGCCAAAAAGAAAAATTTTACGTGAAAAGACGAACATTAACTTTGGAAAGCAAAGCAGCATCCATATGGAGCGTTCAATGTGCAAAGCAATTGTTATGAGTTGATGTACTTGGTACTTTGACACATTAACACGCATCCAGCAACAGTGAAGTAGGAAAAGAAGTAACAATGCTCTTTCATACAACACGAAAGTACCCCAAATCGAGGAGAAAATGATTTCTGTGATTTGATTTTCACCTCTGAACTTGTCAGAAACGTCTTCAAAGAGTGTTCCCACTAGGCACAGGCACATAAAACATTTGACCCTTGCTGTAGAAATTAAGACATGAAATTAGGTCTGAGCAAATTGTTTGAAAATAATTGCTCAATAGAAAAATTTTACGTGAAAAGAAGGACATTAACTTTGGAAAGCAAAGCAGCATCCATACGGAGCGTTCAATGTACAGAGCAATTGTTATGAGTTGATGTACTTGGTACTTTGACACATTAACACGCAGCCAGCAACAGTGACGTAGGAAAAGAAGTAACAATGCTCTTCCATACAACACGAAATTACCCCAAATTGCGGAAAAAACCTATTTTTGTGGTATGATTTTTACCTCTGAAAATGTTGGATACGCCACCAATGAAAATTCCCATTAGGCGCAAACACATCAAACTTTTCACCCTTGCTGTAGAAATTAAGACATGTAATTTGGTCTGAGCAAATTTTTTGAAATTATTTGCTAAAAAGAAAAATTTTACGTGAAAAGACGAACATTAATTTTGGAAAGCAAAGCAGCATCCATATGGAGCGTTCAATGTGCAAAGCAATTGTTATGAGTTGATGTACTTGGTACTTTGACACATTAACACGCATCCAGCAACAGTGAAGTAGGAAAAGAAGTAACAATGCTCTTTCATACAACACGAAAGTACCCCAAATCGAGGAGAAAATGATTTCTGTGATTTGATTTTCACCTCTGAACTTGTCAGAAACGTCTTCAAAGAGTGTTCCCACTAGGCACAGGCACATAAAACATTTGACCCTTGCTGTAGAATTTAAGACATGAAATTAGGTCTGAGCAAATTGTTTGAAAATAATTGCTCAATAGAAAAATTTTACGTGAAAAGACGGACATTAACTTTGGAAAGCAAAGCAGCATCCATACGGAGCGTTCAATGTACAGGGCAATTGTTATGAGTTGATGTACTTGGTACTTTGACACATTAACACGCAGCCAGCAACAGTGACGTAGGAAAAGAAGTAACAATGCTCTTCCATACAACACGAAATTACCCCAAATTGAGGAAAAAACCTATTTTTGTGGTATGATTTTTACCTCTGAAAATGTTGGATACGCCACCAATGAAAATTCCCATTAGGCGCAAACACATCAAACTTTTCACCCTTGCTGTAGAAATTAAGACATGTAATTTGGTCTGAGCAAATTGTTTGAAATTATTTGCTAAAAAGAAAAATTTTACGTGAAAAGACGAACATTAATTTTGGAAAGCAAAGCAGCATCCATATGGAGCGTTCAATGTGCAAAGCAATTGTTATGAGTTGATGTACTTGGTACTTTGACACATTAACACGCATCCAGCAACAGTGAAATAGGAAAAGAAGTAACAAAGCTATTTCATACAACACGAAATTACCCCAAATCGAGGAAAAAAATCATTTCTGTGTTTTGATTTTCACCTCTAAACTTGTTAGAAACGTCTTCAAAGAGTGTTCCCACTAGGCACAGACACATAAAACACTTGACCCTTGCTGTAGAAATTAAGACATGTAATTTGGTCTGAGCAAATTGTTTGAAATTATTTGCTAAAAGAAAAATTTTACGTGAAAAGACGAACATTAATTTTGGAAAGCAAAGCAGCATCTATATGGAGCGTTCAATCTGAAAAGCAATTGTTATGAGTTGATGTACTTGGTACTTTGACACATTAACACGCATCCAGCAACAGTGAAATAGGAAAAGAAGTAACAAAGCTCTTTCATACAACACGAAATTACCCCAAATCGAGGAAAAAAATCATTTCTGTGTTTTGATTTTCACCTCTAAACTTGTTAGAAACGTCTTCAAAGAGTGTTCCCACTAGGCACAGACACATAAAACACTTGACCCTTGCTGTAGAAATTAAGACATGTAATTTGGTCTGAGCAAATTGTTTGAAATTATTTGCTAAAAGAAAAATTTTACGTGAAAAGACGAACATTAATTTTGGAAAGCAAAGCAGCATCTATATGGAGCGTTCAATCTGAAAAGCAATTGTTATGAGTTGATGTACTTGGTACATTGACACATTAGCACGCATCCAGCAACAGTGAAATAGGAAAAGAAGTAACAAAGCTCTTTCATACAACACGAAATTACCCCAAATCGAGGAAAAAAATCATTTCTGTGTTTTGATTTTCACCTCTAAACTTGTTAGAAACGTCTTCAAAGAGTGTTCCCACTAGGCACAGACACATAAAACACTTGACCCTTGCTGTAGAAATTAAGACATGTAATTTGGTCTGAGCAAATTGTTTGAAATTATTTGCTAAAAGAAAAATTTTACGTGAAAAGACGAACATTAATTTTGGAAAGCAAAGCAGCATCTATATGGAGCGTTCAATCTGAAAAGCAATTGTTATGAGTTGATGTACTTGGTACATTGACACATTAGCACGCATCCAGCAACAGTGAAATAGGAAAAGAAGTAACAAAGCTCTTTCATACAACACGAAATTACCCCAAATCGAGGAAAAAAATCATTTCTGTGTTTTGATTTTCACCTCTAAACTTGTTAGAAACGTCTTCAAAGAGTGTTCCCACTAGGAACAGACACATAAAACACTTGACCCTTGCTGTAGAAATTAAGACATATAATTTGGTCTGAGCAAATTGTTTGAAATTATTTGCTAAAAGAAAAATTTTACGTGAAAAGACGAACATTAATTTTGGAAAGCAAAGCAGCATCCATATGGAGCGTTCAATGTGCAAAGCAATTGTTATGAGTTGATGTACTTGGTACTTTGACACATTAACACGCATCCAGCAACAGTGAAATAGGAAAAGAAGTAACAAAGCTCTTTCATACAACACGAAATTACCCCAAATCGAGGAAAAAAATCATTTCTGTGTTTTGATTTTCACCTCTAAACTTGTTAGAAACGTCTTCAAAGAGTGTTCCCACTAGGCACAGACTCATAAAACACTTGACCCTTGCTGTAGAAATTAAGACATGTAATTTGGTCTGAGCAAATTGTTTGAAATTATTTGCTAAAAGAAAAATTTTACGTGAAAAGACGAACATTAATTTTGGAAAGCAAAGCATCATCTATATGGAGCGTTCAATCTGAAAAGCAATTGTTATGAGTTGATGTACTTGGTACTTTGACACATTAGCACGCATCCAGCAACAGTGAAATAGGAAAAGAAGTAACAAAGCTCTTTCATACAACACGAAATTACCCCAAATCGAGGAAAAAAATCATTTCTGTGTTTTGATTTTCACCTCTAAACTTGTTAGAAACGTCTTCAAAGAGTGTTCCCACTAGGAACAGACACATAAAACACTTGACCCTTGCTGTAGAAATTAAGACATGTAATTTGGTCTGAGCAAATTGTTTGAAACTATTTGCTAAAAAGAAAAATTTTACGTGAAAAGACGAACATTAACTTTGGAAAGCAAAGCAGCATCCATATGGAGCGTTCAATCTGCAAAGCAATTGTTATGAGTTGATGTACTTGGTACTTTGACACATTAACACGCATCCAGCAACAGTGAAGAAGGAAAAGAAGTAACAAAGCTCTTTCATACAACACGAAATTACCCCAAATCGAGGAAAAAAATCATTTCTGTGTTTTGATTTTCACCTCTAAACTTTTTAGAAACGTCTTCAAAGAGTGTTCCCACTAGGCACAGACACATAAAACACTTGACCCTTGCTGTAGAAATTAAGACATGTAATTTGGTCTGAGCAAATTGTTTGAAATTATTTGCTAAAAGAAAAATTTTACGTGAAAAGACGAACATTAATTTTGGAAAGCAAAGCAGCATCTATATGGAGCGTTCAATCTGAAAAGCAATTGTTATGAGTTGATGTACTTGGTACTTTGACACATTAGCACGCATCCAGCAACAGTGAAGTAGGAAAAGAAGTAACAAAGCTCTTTCATACAACACGAAATTACCCCAAATCGAAGAAAAAAATCATTTCTGTGTTTTGATTTTCACCTCTAAACTTGTTAGAAACGTCTTCAAAGAGTGTTGCCACTAGGCACAGACACATAAAACACTTGACCCTTGCTGTAGAAATTAAGACATGTAATTTGGTCTGAGCAAATTGTTTGAAATTATTTGCTAAAAAGAAAAATTTTACGTGAAAAGACGAACATTAACTTTGGAAAGCAAAGCAGCATCCATATGGAGCGTTCAATGTGCAAAGCAACTGTTATGAGTTGATGTACTTGGTACTTTGACTCATTTACACGCATCCAGCAACAGTGAAGTAGGAAAAGAAGTAACAAAGCTCTTTCATACAACACGAAATTACCCCAAATCGACGACAAGAACTATGTTTGTGGTATAATTTTTACCTCTGAAAATGTTGGATACACCACCAATGAGTGTTTCCATTAGGCGCCGACACAAAAAAAAACACTTGACCCTTGCTGTAGAAATTAAGACATGTAATTTGGTCTGAGCAAATTGTTTGAAATTATTTGCTAAAAAGAAAAATTTTACGTGAAAAGACGAACATTAACTTTGGAAAGCAAAGCAGCATCCATATGGAGCGTTCAATGTGCAAAGCAATTGTTATGAGTTGATGTACTTGGTACCTTGACTCATTAACACGCATCCAGCAACAGTGAAGTAGGAAAAGAAGTGACAAAGCTCTTTCATACAACACGAAATTACCCCAAATCGAGGAAAAAAATCATTTCTGTGTTTTGATTTTCACCTCTAAACTTGTTAGAAACGTCTTCAAAGAGTGTTCCCACTAGGCACAGACACATAAAACACTTGACCCTTGCTGTAGAAAATAAGACATGTAATTTGGTCTGAGCAAATTGTTTGAAATTATTTGCTAAAAAGAAAAATTTTACGTGAAAAGACGAACATTAACTTTGGAAAACAAAGCAGCATCCAGATGGAGCGTTCAATGTGCAAAGCAATTGTTATGAGTTGATGTACTTGGTACCTTGACTCATTAACACGCATCCAGCAACAGTGAAGTAGGAAAAGAAATAACAAAGCTCTTTCATACAACACGAAATTACCCCAAATCGAGGAAAAAAATCGTTTCTGTGTTTTGATTTTCACCTCTAAACTTGTTAGAAACGTCTTCAAAGAGTGTTTCCACTAGGCACAGACACATAAAACATTTGACCCTTGCTGTAGAAATTAAGACATGTAATTTGGTCCGAGCAAGTTGTTTGAAATTATTTGCTAAAAAGAAAAATTTTACGTGAAAAGACGAACATTAACTTTGGAAAGCAAAGCAGCATCCAAATGGAGCGTTCAATGTACAAAGCAATTGTTATGAGTTGATGTACTTGGTACCTTGACTCATTAACACGCATGCAGCAACAGTTAAGTAGGAAAAGAATTAACAAAGCTCTTTCATACAACACGAAATTACCCCAAATCGAGGAAAAAAATCATTTCTGTGTTTTGATTTTCACCTCTAAACTTGTTAGAAACGTCTTCAAAGAGTGTTTCCACTAGGCACAGACACATAAAACAATTGACCCTTGCTGTAGAAATTAAGACATGTAATTTGGTCTGAGCAAATTGTTTGAAATTATTTGCTAAAAAGAAAAATTTTACGTGAAAAGACGAACATTAACTTTGGAAAGCAAAGCAGCATCCAAATGGAGCGTTCAATGTACAAAGCAATTGTTATGAGTTGATGTACTTGGTACGTTGACTCATTAACACGCATCCAGCAACAGTTAAGTAGGAAAAGAAGTAACAAAGTTCTTTCATACAACACGAAATTACCCCAAATCGAGGAAAAAAATCATTTCTGTGTTTTGATTTTCACCTCTAAACTTGTTAGAAACGTCTTCAAAGAGTGTTTCCACTAGGCACAGACACATAAAACATTTGACCCTTGCTGTAGAAATTAAGACATGTAATTTGGTCTGAGCAAATTGTTTGAAATTATTTGCTAAAAAGAAAAATTTTACGTGAAAAGACGAACATTAACTTTGGAAAGCAAAGCAGCATCCAAATGGAGCGTTCAATGTACAAAGCAATTGTTATGAGTTGATGTACTTGGTACGTTGACTCATTAACACGCATCCAGCAACAGTTAAGTAGGAAAAGAAGTAACAAAGCTCTTTCATACAACACGAAATTACCCCAAATCGAGGAAAAAAATCATTTCTGTGTTTTGATTTTCACCTCTAAACTTGTTAGAAACGTCTTCAAAGAGTGTTCCCACTAGGAACAGACACATAAAACACTTGACCCTTGCTGTAGAAATTAAGACATGTAATTTGGTCTGAGCAAATTGTTTGAAATTATTTGCTAAAAAGAAAAATTTTACGTGAAAAGACGAACATTAACTTTGGAAAGCAGAGCAGCATCCATATGGAGCGTTCAATGTGCAAAGCAATTGCTATGAGTTGATGTACTTGGTACCTTGACTCATTAACACGCATCCAGCAACAGTGAAGTAGGAAAAGAAGTAACAAAGCTCTTTCATACAGCACGAAATTACCCCAAATCGAGGAAAAAAATCATTTCTGTGTTTTGATTTTCACCTCTAAACTTGTTAGAAACGTCTTCAAAGAGTGTTCCCACTAGGCACAGACACACAAAACACTTGACCCTTGCTGTAGAAAATAAGACATGTAATTTGGTCTGAGCAAATTGTTTGAAATTATTTGCTAAAAAGAAAAATTTTACGTGAAAAGACGAACATTAACTTTGGAAAGCAAAGCAGCATCCATATGGAGCGTTCAATGTGCAAAGCAATTGTTATGAGTTGATGTACTTGGTACTTTGTCTCATTAACACGCATCCAGCAACAGTGAAGTAGGAAAAGAAGTAACAAAGTTCTTTCATACAACACGAAATTACCCCAAATCGAGGAAAAAAATCATTTCTGTGTTTTGATTTTTACCTCTAAACTTGTTAGAAAAGTCTTCAAAGAGTGTTCCCACTAGGCACAGACACATAAAACATTTGACCCTTGCTGTAGAAATTAAGACATGAAATTAGGTCTGAGCAAATTGTTTGAAATTATTTGCTAAAAAGAAAAATTTTACGTGAAAAGACGAACATTAACTTTGGAAAGCAAAGCAGCATCCAAATGGAGCGTTCAATGTGCAAAGCAATTGTTATGAGTTGATGTACTTGGTACCTTGACTCATTAACACGCATCCAGCAACAGTTAAGTAGGAAAAGAAGTAACAAAGCTCTTTCATACAACACGAAATTACCCCAAATCGAGGAAAAAAATCATTTCTGTGTTTTGATTTTCACCTCTAAACTTGTTAGAAACGTCTTCAAAGAGTGTTCCCACTAAGCACAGACACATAAAACACTTGACCCTTGCTGTAGAAATTAAGACATGTAATTTGGTCTGAGCAAATTGTTTGAAATTATTTGCTAAAAAGAAAAATTTTACGTGAAAAGACGAACATTAACTTTGGAAAGCAAAGCAGCATCCATATGGAGCGTTCAATGTGCAAAGCAATTGTTATGAGTTGATGTATTGGTACCTTGACTCATTAAAACGCATCCAGCAACAGTGAAGTAGGAAAAGAAGTAACAAAGCTCTTTCATACAACACGAAATTACCCCAAATCGAGGAAAAAAATCATTTCTGTGTTTTGATTTTCACCTCTAAACTTGTTAGAAACGTCTTCAAAGAGTGTTCCCACTAGGCACAGACACATAAAACATTTGACCCTTGCTGTAGAAAATAAGACATGTAATTTGGTCTGAGCAAATTGTTTGAAATTATTTGCTAAAAAGAAAAATTTTACGTGAAAAGACGAACATTAACTTTGGAAAGCAAAGCAGCATCCATATGGAGCGTTCAATGTGCAAAGCAATTGTTATGAGTTGATGTACTTGGTACTTTGACTCATTAACACGCATCCAGCAACAGTGAAGTAGGAAAAGAAGTAACAAAGCTCTTTCATACAACACGAAATTAACCCAAATCGAGGAAAAAATCATTTCTGTGTTTTGATTTTCACCTCTAAACTTGTTAGAAAAGTCTTCAAAGAGTGTTCCCACTAGGCACAGACACATAAAACATTTGACCCTTGCTGTAGAAATTAAGACATGAAATTAGGTCTGAGCAAATTGTTTGAAATTATTTGCTAAATAGAAAAATTTTACGTGAAAAGACGGACATTAACTTCGGAAAGCAAAGCAGCATCCATACGGAGCGTTCAATGTGCAAAGCAATTGGTATGAGTTGATATCCTTGGTACTTTGACAAATTAACACGAAGCCAGCTACAGCGAAAGAGGAAAAGAAATAACGCAGAAATACATCTCCTTGGCAGTTTTTGAAGACAATTTAATCATGTTCAACAATATTACACAAAACTGAACACAATAGGAAGCTTCCACATTTATAAACAATGCATGGAGAAATCAACGAGGAGGCTGAGAGGAGTTTGAAATCATTTTCTGGTTCTATGGTAAAATGCAGATGTCGAGCTTCAAGTGAGTTTTGGAGACAGTCCTTTATTTCTTTATCGGTGCAATCCTGTTCAGCTATGGATACAAGACTCGACACAGTTTTGAAGGACCTGACATACACATAAAGATCAGAGTTTGATGAAATAAATTCCTCTATACGTCCAATTTTAGTGGTAGAACCAGCTTTTGTTTTAGCAGTATATGTAGAAAAATGGGCGCATCCGGTTCCTTTGCAGCTACTTTTGTGAGCAAAAAACTTTCTTTTGCTCAGAGTTATCTTCAAATAACTTTGAAACGGCTCTGACGGCTGCAAATGGGCAGGCAATCTGGTTTCAACAATTTTGTTTGAAAGCCTAACTTGGTTGCTGTAATTACTTTTTTGTCTTTGCTCTACGTTGAATTTACGTAGGTATCTTTTCACAACGAGGTCAGGTGTTGCTTGAGAACTGACTGTTTGCGAGACCGTACGCGTTAATTGGTAATTGGCGCTTTCAAATCCCATTGCCGAAATTGCAGCCAATGGACCTTTTGATTGAACTTGGTCTGCCAAATGACGAAGCGAGTGCATTTTATAAACTTCAGCCGAGTCAGTAAAAAACGACGTCACTTTTTTCTGATAAACTTCAATAAAGGAACGCGCTTCGCGAATTACGTTTGTAGCCGAAAATTCGGCGAGCATTCTTATTGCCAGCGATAACAAACAGAAAAGGGCAAATAAATTTTCATGAATTACACCGTGTAGTGCTGATAGCCCATAAAACGTGAAATTTCTCAACTCAGACGCCTTCCAGTACTTAATCAAGTCGAGAGATCGGAACTTCCTTCCAAACCCACTTGGGAAAATGATTGATTTTAACCGATTCGAAACAACTTCTGAATTCCTTTTGCTCAATCTTTTCTGGTGAAGGTTGAACAGAAAAGTTTTAACGACACCGAGCAAAACTTGGTGCATATAATCGATGATAGCAGCATTCGGCAACTCTAAAGTGTCTTCGAGGACAGATGGCCCTAAACACATAGATCAAAAAATTGAACAATCAATTTCTTATCAACTCTATTGAAAGATCGAAAGTCAACAAAAGAATTTACCTCTAAGTCCTCTGAACGGCGCCAGAGCATGCCCATTCGCAAGAGTTTTCAAAATTTGTCGTCGGCTTGATGTGGTTCGCTTTGCTGCGGAGCAACTGTAAGGATAAATCCAAACTTGTTTAGTTGATGCTCTGCGACCCATGGCAACACAATTTGGACAGCCGTACCTTCCGTTAAATTGAGTCTGGTTAATTACGGACGCTTTTGCGACCGCATCAAAAACGGCAAATGGGCATTTTACTCTCACCTAAACATATCATAAAAGTCAATCCAATTTAATGAAAAAGGACAAAAAGATAAAGCAAAAGAAGACTACCTGGATGTTTCTCTGATTGAAGTCCAATTCAAATCCTTCTTCAATCAGTTGCTTCATTTGATTTTTCAGACAATGCAGGAAAACATCCCAATTTGGCTTTCCAACTCCTCCGAACAAGGCCGCCAGTATATGGTTTTTATATTGCGATCGAATCGAACATGGTAAATTCGCAACTTGAAACCAAACAGGGTAGAGTTGGTATTTACATGATTTACTGGGCGAAATTCCGTCGGTGTTATTGATTAAATAAATTGTTTTAACGGAATCGTTAGATACAGAAGGCAGCTTCAAAACTTTCTCAGGAATCCAGTTTTTACTTTGATCCAAAATATGGAGATTCTCTTCGATCACTTTTGATAGCAGTGGTTTGATATTCAAAGTCAGGCAGACTCCATTAGAGCAAATTGTTTTTGATACTGAGTTCAATAAATTTGATTGATACATTTGTATCGAGTTGAAACTCGGCAAGTTATTTGATGCTGGCATACATTGAGCGACTAGACAGTGTACAGATTTCAGCGCTCGATCAGAAAGAGAGTGCTGAGTGGCTATCTGCAGTAATTGAGAACGATAATCATTCAATGAAAGCAAAGAATTTTCAAATAACTTTTCCTCTTCGTAGCCCTCATCTTGTGTAGATGAGCCTGAACTTGAATCCGGAGACTCATGCAAAGTAGGGGCGTCATCATCAGAGTCGGAAGAACAGATTTGATCCCAGATCAGGACATCTTTTTGCGGCGTTGAATGCAAGGGGGCCAAAAACTCAGAATCAGGTAATTCACTCATAGAACAGTCATCGTTACTTTTTTGAGTCTCCGAGTCTGAAGAATGCGCACTGGTGGCGCTAGGAACCTCCGGTAGAGCAAATACTTCAATCTTTCTTCTTCTTCTGTAGGGTATAAAAGTTGGCTTTGTCACCCTTCTTTTTCTTCTATTGTTTTCTAGTTGCGATTTGAAAGGAATTTGTGGACTTTCTGAGTTCAATTCAGTTCGCTCTGTCCCAGGGATCGATGGCGAAATCTCACTTTCACTGCTTTTGTTATCTGCATCTTGTTCTTCAGCTGGTGGCTCAATAATATTATTTTCAATCTCCTCAACTCTTTCCTCATGAGAAGCATCACTATTACAATCATTCTCAGCAAACACTTTGCCGGATCGAGTTCGCGTAGCAAAAACGTATGGAACCGCGCCATGAAATTCCACGTGAGGGCATTGGCAGTTTATTCGATTTGGCCCGAAATAACCTCCACTGTAAAGAACTGTTATTTCCTGCCCCGGTAAGATAGACTTTTCGCCCACTTTGATGTACAGTAAACTTTCCTTTTGTTGTGGATCATAGAATGAGTTGTTCCTGCACGAAGAATTGATAAATGATGCAGGCCCGAGCATAAGGAGTTTCTCAGCACTTGACAAATCAAAAATTGAGAAATCATTTTCTCCATCCTTTATGTCCGCAACGCTTATTGGTGCCAGAAAACCGAACAGAAAAGGTATTCGGCAACCTGCGGGAAGTAAATTTTTCGCAAAAACACTGTAGCTGACGAAGCCACCGTCTCTTGAATAATTACCCCACAACGGTTTAATATCCACAATATTTTTCAGCATTTCGTACGATTTCTCGACTTTTTGATACAGCTCACTTTTTTCCAATTCGGACCTCGTAGGCATGTCAGGTGTTACTTCAACTGCAATCTTATGACTATTGTTTTTCTTTGAGTCAACAAATCTTCTAGTGAGCAGACCGTCAATTCTCGCCAAATCTTTCCAATTAACATTCATTCTATCGAAAATAATACGCACTTTAAATGAGAAATTTTAGTTTCATTAAACACTGAGCAAAAGAAACCTCAATTCTCTGAAAAAAAAAACGATAAACGTTTTTACGTTACTGTAAAGTAAATAATTCTTGAGAGTATTAAAATGAATAGCTTCATCCGAAAGTAAAAAACAAACAATGAACAAAATGAGTTTCAGGTTAAAGAAAAAAGACTGCATATAATATAAAACAGAGAAAAATCTGGATACCAAATAGATTAACATAGAGATCAAATATATTTCATCTGGTAAGGTTCATCATTGGAAAGGAGCAAATAATTAAGAAAACTGACTCAAAATAACAAACAATAATATTTTTTGGACACCAACATACAAGAAGCAACATTAACATCATAGATGTTTCGAAGAAAGCGGCCAATCTTTAATTTTCCAAGCTTCACTCATTGTTTTCCAATAGCGCAGGAACATTGACTTTTTGTGGCTTCCGCAAGTCCAGTCCTTTTTGATTAATGCTACTCTTAGCATGCTCTCATTGATTTGGATACCTCTGCTCTAGTGCCCGTCGAATTGCATCTACCTTTCTATCAGAGAGCCTCGATCTTGTCTTTTCATCAGATTTCGAAGGGTCAATCATTCCCTCTTTGAGCTCCGTTACGGTGAATAGCGCACATGCCATTCGTATTCCATAAACTCCAGGGCGATTTCCCTCAATTGAGGACAGATTCACGTCATCAAACCAGATGTCCTCTGTCGATGTCTGTTGCGTTGGAGCAGCAGCACTGTTCGAAGCCGAACTGTCAGTGGAGAACGTGAGCCGCTCAAGGAACTGTCTCTGTCGTCTCATCTCTCTGCGTGACTGGTCCAGGCTGTCTTTCACGCTTCTCATAACCCCACACAGACTTCCAATCAAACTCTCAGAGAGAACAGAATCAACCGAATTTTTTCGCATCTCTTTCTTTTTCTCCAAGTTATCAATTACTTTTGGATTATTACTACAAGCTGCGTTTTCGTCAGAGAATGACACTTGCAGCTTTTTAGCGGGAGGCTCGTAATTTTCTTTTTCGGAAACGGAATCGGAGCTCATTTCCTGGGTTTTTTCTCCCGACAACACTGAAGTCATTTCACCCATTGACACACTTTTTCTACCAGCGTTGCCCTTTTTTTCATCATCATTTTCGGTCGCGCTTTCAGCTCCACTCGATTCGCTTTCCAAGAAAGCTAAAAGTTTTTTAGCCTTGCTGGGTTTTTCAGCTCTCTGAGCCTGATTGTCGTTAGATGTACCCTTTGTTCGGACATTTTTCTTCCCACCTTGGCTGACTTTTGAGGCAGAGGAGTGGCAACTTTCCGAAATGTCCAAAAAATCCAAATGATTTACGGAAACATCGGGGTTGCTCTCATCCAGTTTCCGCACTAGATTGTCTCGCTTCTTGGCCACTTTTTCATACGATCCCTTGCGAAGCATTAAGCCTTCGAAGCGATTTCCTTTATGATACAACCAAATTGCCTGTCCCTCTATCAGCTCCAATTTTTCTTTTCTTGACAATTTATCACCCCAGTCCGGATGGTCCAACGGAAGAATGTCATACCTTTTGTCCTGTTGATAAAAGACTAGGAAATAAGTATTTTTCTGATCTTGTGTGTAGACAACACCACGGTCTCTCGGTGATCTATTTGAGGCAGGCATTAGATTCTCTGAAATTTGTTAAAACTTAAGACATTTAAGCTCAAGTGAAATCAATTTGAAACAACCCTCATTTCAATATTAAAATATTACAGGGACTCCGTTTAATGAGTGAGTTAAAGTGAGTGAACATTTTGAAACATCCAGTAAAGCAAGCAAATCGGCGTATACAATCATAAGGTTTCAATTAAGATTCAGCTTTTCTTCAACTCTAAACGATTGTTTTTCAATTGTGTCAATTTTCCTTCAACTTTCAGATTTTGCTGCTTGCTCTCTCTCGTTTTTGGCGCTTCGCCTCGCGGCCTAGGCGACTAATAGCTTCCTTTGCCTCCGGCCAACAATTGCGCTTGAACCGATCCAGAACAGCTTTCTTGATAAGTGCGGTTTTTGTGACGTCAAGAGATGTCCTATACCCCTCACCAGAACGAGACGGATCGCACATCTGTGTTAACAACTCGGTTTGCGTAAACAACTCTTTCGCTAAATTAACCCCATACTTGGAAGGCTTCGAACCAGGTATCTTTCTTAGATTCAATTCGCCGTACATCAAGCTAGCCGTTTCGTCCGTCTCAATCTCAGAAGTGGCCGGTATCGCTTTTAAAACTCTGAGTTCTAACTTTCTTCTTAGCTTTTGACACTCCTCTATCTCCTTATCAAACTTCTCCACACTTTCGTTCAGCTCGGAAATAATTTTTTGCAGTTTTTCGCTATTACAGGGTTCTTCGTCACCAAAAATTTGTGGAGAAGAAACAACGCCACTCATTCTGCTCTAAAAAAACTTTCATTGACAACCAACGTTCAAAACTCAACCAACAGTCTTAAGGAAAAAGCAAATGAGGAACACAAAGAAGTTAATTTATATCAGAAAATAGAGAAATCACATCCATAGACAGATACACAAGCTACTGGTAGAGCCCCATCAGTAATTTTACTCTTCAATTATAAATCAAACAACTGATTTTTACCAAAGCAATCTTTGCAACTGATTTCAGCAAAACAACTTTTGCGAGACCAGATCATGCATTTTTCACAGAGAAACAAATCTTTTTGGAAAAGGTTGCTACCGCAGTTGCATTCAAAAGCTGGGCACATCGGCGCTGCAATAATTGTTCGTTTTCGGAAGTCAAGCTTAAGTTGATGTCGTTCACGAAAAGAATAAAGCCAATCCCAGCTGGTCTTTTTCGCGCTCTTCCATGTTTCAGGCACCACACTGTCAGTGCTTTTCAACATTTCGAACACACGCTCCCTGACATTAGTCCAAGTGCGTATATGACCTGCCTCCGCTAACTTCTTGAGTACTCTTGATATCTTTTTCTCAGAATCGTCAGAGATTAACTTGTTCGATTTCTTCGCCTCTCTCTTCAAATGATCACGGATCGTTTGCTCGGGAATGCCATACCTGTCCCGTACTGTTGACACTTGATAACCATCTTCTCGTATCAGTAGTATGGCCAACTCCAAATCCTTCTTATCGTACGATTCCGTTTTGACTTTTATATAATTGCGTGGCATAGCTTCACTGAAACAAACTTCACGTATAAAACATCCATATAGACCCTAAATAGGAAGTTTGTTCTTTAAAACTGCAAAAAAACTATCTGATAAAAATGATAAACGGAAAATGATGAAACGTCCTTAACTAAACCCAACAAATGCGTAAAAAATACCCTTAAAAACCTCATCTTGAAAACTTTATTAAGAACGGATGAATTTTTATGATGAATAAGTCGACGAATGTTCTAGAAGAAAAGCGCAAAAATGATCATGCGAAAAATTTGCATAAAAAAGACCAACACGTTAACAATAATTGCTATGAAATTCGTTCAAGAGCAATTAAACGTGCTCTAAGAGAACGGAATTAATGTCCACCGGGCTTTAGCTGTTTATTCCTTTCTTATGGACGTACGATTATGATATAGTTGGCATGATTGAGGTGCTATACGATATATGACCACTAAGCTGGGGGGAGATCTATAATGGGAAACGCCCGTAAAACCAAATAGTCCGACGAAAAGATAGCGAACAAGAAAACGAATCACATGACAACCATCCAGACTAAAATTGCTACAAGCTTCGTTTGAGAGCACATAAACAGGGTGGAAGCAGTTGACCAATTTTGAAACCAGTTTATCAGAATTACAAGCGCATTGACTTCGAATAATTTTTTGACCGAAAAATGAGAACAAATCTTTCTAAAAAAAAAAGAAGCATTAAGCGTTTTGAAAAATAATTTCAAGTCCATCCACTTACAGGATGTTTCATGAAAGAAAAATCACTTGACTAACACTGAAAGCTCATTTTAGGAGCCCTAAACAGAAGAAAAATCCTATTTCCATTTTTAGTAACGAAAAATAGAGAGTTTTGTCCAAATAAAGAATGCTTCTTTCGAGAAAACGAAAGAAACTGCTAAAATAGAGTGAAAATTTCAAAATTACCCGCAATAAAAATTTGATGCGTGCATTCTACGCGTATCCAGCCTAGAAAAACAGGGTTCCAAGCGCATTGACTTCATATAACTTTTTGACCGAAAAATGAGAACAAAATTTTCTAAAAAAAAGAAGCATTAAGCGTTTTGAAAAACGTTTTCAAGTCTATCCACTTACAGGATGTTTCATGAACAAAAATTCACTTGACTAGCACTGAAAGCTTATTTTAGGAGCCCTAAACAGAAGAAAATCCTATTTCCGTTTTTAGTAACAAAAAATAGAGAGTTTTGTCCAAATAAAGAATGCTTCTTTCGAGAAAACGAAAGAAACGGCTAAAATAAAGTGAAATTTTCTAAATAAGCCGCAATAAAAATTTGATGCACGCATTCTACGCGTGTCCAGCCTAGAAAAACAGGGTTACAAGCGCATTGACTTCAAATAATTTTTTGACCGAAAAAAATGAGAACAAAGCTTTCTAAAAAAAAGAAGCATTAAGCGTTTTGAAAAATGTTTTCAAGTCCATCCACTTACAGGATGTTTCAGGAAAGAAAAATCACTTTACTAGCACTTAAAGCTTGATTTAGGAGCCCTAAACAGAAGAAAAATCCAATTTTCATTTTTAGTAACGAAAAATAGAGAGTTTTCTCCAAATAAAGAATGCCTCTTTCGAGAAAACGAAAGAAACGGCTAAAATAAAGTGAAATTTTCAAAATTAACCGCAATAAAAATTTGATGGGTGCATTCTACGCGTATCTAGCCTAGAAAAACAGGGTTAAAAGCGCATTGACTTCAAATAACTTTTTGACCGAAAAATGAGAACAAAGCTTTCTAAAAAAAAGAAGCATTAAGCGTTTTGAAAAATGTTTTCAAGTCCATCCACATACAGGATGTTTCAGGAAAAAAAATTCACTTTACTAGCACTTAAAGCTTGATTTAGGAGCCCTAAACAGAAGAAAAATCCTATTTTCATTTTTAGTAACGAAAAGTAGAGAGTTTTCTCCAAATAAAGAATGCTTCTTTCGAGAAAACGAAAGAAACGGCTAAAATAAAGTGAAATTTTCAAAATTACCCGCGATAAAAATTTGTTGCGTGCATTCTACGCGTATCCAGCCTAGAAAATCAGGGTTACAAGCGCATTGAACTCATATAGCTTTTTGACCGAAAAATGAGAACAAAGCTTACTAAAAAAAAGAAGCATTAAGCGTTTTGAAAAATGGTTTCAAGTCCATCCACTTACAGGATGTTTCATGACAGAAAGTTCACTTGACTAGCACTGAAAGCCTATTTTAGGAGCCCTAAACAGAAGAAAAATCCTATTTCCGTTTTTAGTAACGAAAAATAGAGAGTTTTGTCCAAAAAAAAATGCTTCTTTCGAGAAAACGAAAGAAACGGCTAAAATAGAGTGAAATTTTCAAAATTAATCGCAATAAAAAATTGATGCGTGCATTCTACGCGTATTCAGCCTAGGAAATCAGGGTTACAAGCGCATTGAACTCAAATAACTTTTCGACCGAAAAATGAGAACAAAACTTACTAAAAAAAAGAAGCATTAAGCGTTTTGAAAAATGTTTTCAAGTCCATCCACTTACAGGATGTTTCATGACAGAAAAGTCACTTGACTAGCACTGAAAGCCTATTTTAGGAGCCCTGAACAGAACAAAAATCCTATTTCCGTTTTTGTAACGAAAAAATAGAGAGTTCTGTCCAAAAAAAAAAAATGCTTCTTTCGAGAAAACGAAAGAAACGGCTAAAATAGAGTGAAATTTTCAAAATTACCCTTAATAAAATTTTGATAAGTGCATTCTACGCGTATGCAGCCTAGAAAAACAGGGTTACAATCGCATTGACTTCAAACAACTTTTTGACCGAAAAATGAGAACAAAACTTTCTAAAAAAAAAGAGGCATTAAGAGTTTTGAAAAAAGTTTTCAAGTCGGGCCATTTACGGAATGCTTGACGCCAAAATGACCACCTGGCTAGCAATATGAACTCAATTCAGGAACTTTAAATAGAAGAAATTGCGAGATAAAAGATCAAACTAAGTAATATTTACAAATAACTTTACAAAGGCTTGATTCTCTTATCAAATTTCAGATCTTTGTCAAAGTTAGTTGGTATTTTCTTCAGGATCTTGTGTTTATTGGGTTGTAGTGATGATAAAAGGGGGGCCTCCTGACAAGTGCCAAACTCCCCAACAACGATTCCTTTTTGGGGGTGTTCCAACATTTCATTATATGTTTCACGGCAGTCCGTGGGATTATGGAAGTTGAGCCAGCCCTTCAATTTTCCCTCCTTTTCTGCTTTTTTTCGTGAGTTTAAGAAACAGACCTTCACAACTTTTGGGTAAAGTTCCCTCAGCTCCAGTTTTGCGGCTCCCATTGTACCTTTAATCGTCGGCGTGAACTCCGAAAACTGGAATGAGATTGGTGCATGAAAGGCGTTTTCGAAGCCACGCTTTCTCGACTTCTCTTGATTAGGATTGTTTTCCTATAAAAAAAAATGATGCGTGCAATCAACTCGTATCCAGCCTACAAAATCAGGGTTACAAGCCCATCGACTTCAAACTATTCTTCGAACCAAAAAATGAGAACAAAACTTTCTAAAAAAAAAGAAGCATTAAGCGTTTTGAAAAATGTTTTCAAGTCCAGCCACATACGAGATGCTTCATGGTAAAAACTTCACTTAACTAGCACTGTAAGCTTATTTTAGGAGCCCTAAACAGAAGAAAATTCCTATTTCTCTTCATAGTATTGAAAAATAGAGAGTTTTGCCGAAATAAAGAATGCTTCTTTCGAGAAAACGGAAGAAAAGGCTAAAATAGAGTAAAATTTTCAAAATTAGCCGCAATAAAAAATTGATGCGTGCATTCTACGCGTATTTAGCCTACAAAATTAGGGTTACAAGCCCATCGACTTCAAAATGTTTTTTGAACCAAAAAATGAGATCGAAACTTTCTAAAAAAAAAAGAAGCATTAAGCGTTTTGAAAAATGTTTTCAAGTCCAGCCACATACGAGATGCTTCATGGTAAAAACTTCACTTAACTAGCACTGTAAGCTTATTTTAGGAGCCCTAAACAGAAGAAAATTCCTATTTCTCTTTATAGTATTGAAAAATAGAGAGTTTTGTCGAAATAAAGAATGCTTCTTTCGAGAAAACGGAAGAAAAGGCTAAAATAAAGTGAAATTTTCAAAATTACCCGCAATAAATATTTGATGCTTGCATTCAACGCGTATCCAGCCTAGAAAATCAGGGTTACAAGGGCATTGACTTCATATAACTTTTTGACCGAAAAATGACAACAAAACTTTCTAAAAAAAAAGAAGCATTAAGCGTTTTGAAAAATGTTTTCAAGTCCAGCCACTTAAAAGATGCTTCATGACAAAAAGTTGGCTTGACTAGCACTGTAAGCTTATTTTAGGAGCCCTAAACAGAAGAAAATTCCTATTTCTCTTCATAGTATTGAAAAATAGAGAGTTTTGCCGAAATAAAGAATGCTTCTTTCGAGAAAACGGAAGAAAAGGCTAAAATAGAGTAAAATTTTCAAAATTAGCCGCAAGAAAAAATTGATGCGTGCATTCTACGCGTATTTAGCCTACAAAATTAGGATTACAAGCCCATCGACTTCAAACTGTTTTTTGAACCAAAAAATGAGAACGAAACTTTCTAAAAAAAAAGAAGCATTAAGCGTTTTGAAAAAAGTTTTCAAGTCCAGCCAATCAGAGATTCTTCGTGGCAAAAACTTCACTTAACTAGCACTGCAAGCTTATTTTAGAAGCCCTAATCAGAAGAAAAATCATATTTCTCTTTATAGGTTTGAAAAATAGAGAGTTTTGTCCAAATAAAGAATGCTTCTTTCGAGAAAACGAAAGAAAAGGCTAAAATAGAGTAAAATAGAGCAAATCCAACTTTTCTGCCAAAACACTTATTCTGACCAATTCTTTTGCAGATTCAGAACTGGCTGGACTAGTATGATTGCTGTTTGCGACAAAAAGCGAGAAAAAGCAAACATTAACGAAAACATTGAGACTTCAAATTTTAGCGTCTTATACGGCAAATTGTAATTTCCAACATAAATCCAACTTTTCTGCCAAAACACTTATTCTGACCAATTCTTTTGCAGATTCAGAACTGGTTGGACTAGTATGATTGCGTTTTGCGCCAAAAAGCGAGAAAAAGCGAACATTAACTGAAACATTGAGACTTTAAATTTTATCGTCTTATACAGCAAATTGTAATTTCCAACATAAATCCAACTTTTCTGCCAAAACACTTATTCTGACCAATTCTTTTGCAGATTCAGAACTGGTTGGACTAGTATGATTGCGTTTTGCGCCAAAAAGCGAGAAAAAGCGAACATTAACTGAAATGAAACATTGAGACTTTAAATTTTATCGTCTTATACAGCAAATTGTAATTTCCAAGATAAATCCAACTTTTCTGCCAAAACACTTATTCTGACCAATTCTTTTGCAGATTCAGAATTGGTTAGACCAGTATGTTTGCGTTTTGTGCCAAAACTCGAGAAAAAGCAAAAATTAACGAAAACATTGAGACTTTAAATTTTAGCGTCTTATACGGCAATTTGTAATTTCCACCACAAATCCAACTTTTCTGCCAAAACACTTATTCTGACCAATTCTTTTGCAGATTCAGAACTGGTTGGACTAGTATGATTGCGTTTTGCGCCAAAAAGCGAGAAAAAGCGAACATTAACTGAAACAGGAGACTTTAAATTTTAACGTCTTATACGGCAATTTGTAAATTCCACCACAAATCCAACTTTTCTGCCAAAACACTTATTCTGACCAATTCTTTTGCAGATTCAGAACTGGTCGGACTAGTATGATTGCGTTTTGCGCCAAAAAGCGAGAAAAAGCGAACATTAACTGAAACATTGAGACTTTAAATTTTAGCGTCTTATACGGCATATTGCAATTTCAACCACAAATCCAACTTTTCTGCCAAAACACTTATTCTGACCAATTCTTTTGCAGATTCAGAACTGGTTGGACTAGTATGATTGCGTTTTGCGCCAAAAAGCGAGAAAAAGCGAACATTAACTGAAATGAAACATTGAGACTTTAAATTTTATCGTCTTATACGGCATATTGCAATTTCCACCACAAATCCAACTTTTCTGCCAAAACACTTATTCTGACCAATTCTTTTGCAGATTCAGAACTGGTTGGACTATTATGATTGCGTTTTGCGCCAAAAAGCGAGAAAAAGCGAACATTAACTGAAATGAAACATTGAGACTTTAAATTTTATCGTCTTATACGGCAATTTGTAATTTCCACCACAAATCCAACTTTTCTGCCAAAACACTTATTCTGACCAATTCTTTTGCAGATTCAGAACTGGTTGGACTAGTATGATTGCGTTTTGCGCCAAAAAGCGAGAAAAAGCGAACATTAACTGAAACATTGAGACTTTAAATTTTAGCGTCTTATACGGCATATTGCAATTTCCACCACAAATCCAACTTTTCTGCCAAAACACTTATTCTGACCAATTCTTTTGCAGATTCAGAACTGGTTGGACTATTATGATTGCGTTTTGCGCCAAAAAGCGAGAAAAAGCAAACATTAACGAAAACATTGAGACTTCAAATTTTAGCGGCTTGTACGGCAAAATGAAATTTCCACCACAAATCCAACTTTTCTTCCAAAACACTTATTCTGGCAAATTCTTTTGCATATTCAAATTTGGTTGGACTAATTTGTTTGCGTTCTGTACCAGAAAACGACAAAAATCCAACATTAACGAACACAATGAAAAAATACTAAAAAATAGAAGACTTTTGATGAAGACTTTTTTCATGATAGAGAATATTCAATTTTTCCGGCAAGTTTAAATTTTTGACCAAATCTAGGCTCCAATTAGAATAGAAACATGTGGTACAAACTAGCAAACGTACAAAAAAGCAGACATATGTCATATCACCACCTCGAGAAATAGAAGACTTTTCGAGAGGGCCATTTTTTTTAACTATTATAGAGAAATTTCATTAAGCGTTTTGAAAAATGTTTTCAAGTCCAGCCACTTAAAAGATGCTTCATGACAAAAAGTTCGCTTGACTAGCACTGTAAGCTTATTTTAGGAGCTCTAAATAGAAGAAAATCCTATTTCCGTTTTTAGTAACGAAAAATAGAGAGCTTTGTCCAAAAAAAGAATGCTTCTTTCGAGAAAACGAAAGAAACGGCTAAAATAGAGTGAAATTTTCAAAAATACCCGGAATAAAATTTTGATGCATGCATTCTACGCGTATCCAGCTTAGAAAGTCAGGGTTATAAGCGCATTGACTTCATATAACTTTTGACCGAAAAATGAGAACAAGACTTATTAAAAAAAAAGAAGCATTAATCGTTTTGAAAAATGTTTTCAAGTCCATCCACTTACAGGATGTTTCATGACAGAAAATTCACTTGACTAGCACTGAAAGCCTATTTTTGGGAGCCCTAAACAGAAGAAAAATCCTATTTCCGTTTTTAGTAACGAAAAATAGAGAGTTTTGTCCAAAAAAAAGAATGCTGCTTTCGAGAAGACGAAAGAAACGGCTAAAATAGAGTGAAATTTTCAAAATTACCCGCATTAAAAATTTGATGCGTGCATTCTAAGCGTATCCAGCCTAGAAAATCAGGGTTACAAGCGCATTGACTTCATAATTTTTTGACCGAAAAATGACAACAAAACTTTCTAAAAAAAAGAAGCATTAAGCGTTTTGAAAAATGTTTTCAAGTCCAGCCACTTAAAAGATGCTTCATGACAAAAAGTTCGCTTGACTAGCACTGTAAGCTTATTTCAGGAGCTCTAAATAGAAGAAAATTCCAATTTCCGTTTTAAGTAACAAAAAATAGAGAGTTATGTCCAAATAAAGAATGCTTCTTTCCAGAAAACGAAAGAAACGGCTAAAATAGAGTGAAATTTTCAAAATTACCCGCAATAAAAATTTGATGCTTGCATTCAACGCGTATCCAGCCTAGAAAATCAGGGTTACAAGGGCATTGACTTCATATAACTTTTTGACCGAAAAATGACAACAAAACTTTCTAAAAAAAAAAGAAGCATTAAGCGTTTTGAAAAATGTTTTCAAGTCCAGCCACTTAAAAGAAGCTTCATGACAAAAAGTTGGCTTGACTAGCACTGTAAGCTTATTTTAGGAGCTCTAATCAGAAGAAAATTCCGATTTCCGTTTTAAGTAACAAAAAATAGAGTTTTGTATGAATAAAGAATGCTTCCTTCCAGATAACGAATAAAAGAGCTAAAACAGATTGAAATTTTCAAAAGTGCTCTCAATAAAAAATTGATGCGTGCATTGATGGACCGGGTGGACCGATTGTAAACAGCTGCAGGGTGATAGTGGGCTGTAGGGCGTGAGGGGAGTGCGACGAAAAAGTCAAATGGGTCAGACGAAACAATGTGTCAGGCCATCGCATAAAATAGACCTGAGGACTAATATAATTGCTACAAACTTTGTTTGAGGGCAATTAAACACGTTTAGTAATCCATAGAACCAAGATTACATGTTATTTGAGGTTTGCATGCTTAAGAAAAAGTCCATTAATGCTACCGAGAAAATGCAGGGGTCTCCCGCGCTATTACTCGGCAGCATTGCTGCGTACATGCATACATGCATTAAAAAACTTCAGAACTGACCTTTTCGACCACCGGGTGATCAAATATCTCAATGGATTGAAACTGGTAATATGGCAATCTTTCACTTTTTCGAGGAATTTTATAACTTTGCAGAAAGTTTGACATATTTATAACAACCTGAAATGAGGTATACATATGAGAAGTACGTCAATTTAAAACAACAAACACACACACAAGAACGCTCACAAAAGTCTGTGCGCAGCACAAATTGTTTCTAAAGATCCTATGGGGAAAGACAAGGTGCAATAGGGGGGGGGAGCTGACCAACCAGCGTCTCAACGGGGCGCACCTTTGCGGCAAAACCGCCTATGGGACGGGATTACTAGGTTAATAGTAGTATATATAAATAAATATGTGGTTCGCATTTATTGAACCACATTACCGGTGGATATAAGTTACAGGACATTATACCAGACATAACACGGCCAATTTTGGAGTGATTGGGCCATCTGGAGCCAAGATCTGACCCAAAACGTGGAGAAGAAGTGGTCTTCCAGGGCCAAAATGACATGATCTGCAATGGTCAATATCTCGAAAGTGAGAGCAACATATGAAACGTATAATATACTGTTAGAAAGCTCATTTCAAATGCTACTAGAATATCGAAATGAAATCTTGATTGAACGGTTCAATCGGGAGATATTAAGGAATAAAGGTACCGTACCATATGCTTCAGAAGCACAAGTCTTCCCACCCAACCGAACTCATCAAACTCATAACCAAGGAGTTTGGTTATAACAACCAAATTTTGTGACAACCTTTGCCATGTCACAGGGGATCTACCCAGCCATATTTTAACCTTCTACAACATTTTTGAACAAGTTTTTATCGACTCGGCAGGTGGGTCTTCTCTCCAATATGGCCAAAACTGACTGTCCCTGTACCGGTCAATATTTCCAAACTGGTAAGGAAAACGCTATAAGTAATATATATAGGCTGAAAGCTCGGCCCATGATACGTTCAACTATGCAAAAAAAATCAAAAATCGGTGCACTCTACGAGGAGATATTCCAAAAATAAGGCGTCGTACCAGGACCCCAAAAGGGAAGAAGAAATGAGCTGCAGAGCTAAAATTGACCTTCGAGACTCCAGAAAACACCCTATTATTTGTACAGGGAATTACTCCCCACTATCTGAGGATTCTAAAACTCTATAATATGTACCTTAAATCCACTGTTTT
>NC_134472.1:33383846-33386346 GCF_964194025.1 Convolutriloba macropyga
GACGTCATGATTTGCTGTGTTGAAATCCGTGTTATTTAAGTTTTGTGCACTGCGCAAGTTGTAATTACTTTCCGAATACGGTTTAATTGTCTTTGTGACGTGTTTTTGACTTGTGTCTTGTGATTTCTTGTGGCTGTTCTGTAATTCCTTTATGGCTTTTCTTGGCCTGCCTCTTTGTCGTGTGTGTTTATTGTTTGTGTTAGTGTGCGTGGAATCGTTGGGTGATTCCGTGTTGTTGTTTTTTATTTAATATGGAATCGTTGGGCTTTTTCGTTCTATTATTTTTGTTTAGTGTGGAATCGTTGGACGTTTCCGTTTGGTTGTTCATTGCTAGTTGAATTTGTTGTTTTCTGGGTCTACCCCATTTTCTCAGTATGTTTAACGTTTCGCGTATTATATCTATTGTTGCTATTATGAAATTTTCGTCTTATTCGTTCGGTGGTTTTGCGGGCTCTGATGGATTTCGTGACATGTAATCAGCTAGTCCCATTTTTGTGCCCGGTATGTGTTCGATGTTAAAGTTGAATGGTATTAGTCTATCGTACCATCGTGTTAGGCGGCTCTGATGTATTTTACTAGTTCGTTCTTTAAGTATGGATAATAGTGCTCGTTGGTCGGTTTGTACTAAGAAGTGGTGTCCCAGTAAATAGTGTTTGAAGTGTTCTAGTGCCCATACGACACCTAGTAATTCTAGCTCGTTGATACTGTATTTTTCTTCTGCTTTGTTTAGGAACCGTGATGCGTAAGATATTGTCTCCCATCCGTTGCATGTTTCTTGCTCTAGTACTGCTCCTAGACCTGATCGTGAGGCATCAGTTTTGACTCTTGTATTTCGTTTGACATCATAGTGATTGTTTTCTGTTAAGTTTTTGATGTTGTTTTTTATTGTTTCGAAATCTGATTGGTGGTTTTCCGTCCATACGTATTTTGTATCTTTCTGTAGTAGGTCTCTGAAGCCTCGGCATAGTGTTGCTAGGTTTGGTATGAATTTAGTGAGATGGTGTACGCTGCCAAGAAATGATTTAAGTTGTTTGTGAGTTGTTGGTGGCTTTAGGTTTATTATAGCCTGTGTCTTGGAAATGACGGGTTTTATTCCTTTTTCTGTTATCTCGTGTCCCAACCATGTTATTTTGCTTTTGGCAAAGTGACATTTGTTTAAATTTATTGCCAAGTTTTCGTTGTTTAGTCTGTCGAGGCAGTTAAATAGGTATTTCTTGTGGTTCTCTAGACCTCCGCCTGTAACAATGATGATGTCGTCTAGGAAGCTAAATGTGTTTTTCAAGTTAAATAATGTTTTGTCTATCGCCTTTTGGAATTCTGCAGGCATATCTGTGAGTCCGTAGAAACCAGTTTTGAATCTGTATGTTCCTGTGGCCTGACCGCCTATTATGTTGAAATTGCATTGGTTAGCTGTATCTTCATCTAGTGGTAGTTGGCTATATGCGTAACGTAGGTCTATTGTTGAAAATAGTATTTGTCCTTCGTTGGACGATTGTGTTATTGATTGGGCGATGTTATCCATGAGGCACCCGATGTTGTGCATTTGATATTTGTTTTTATGGATTGCTTTGTTAATCGTTTTTGAGTCCATCGCTAGTTTTATTGATTTGTCTTTTTTGACTGTAATGACTATTGGTGATATGTAGAATTCGTCGCTGCATTTTTCTATTTTCTTCGACTCATTCTTCTTCGACTTGTTTTTCTAGGTGAAGGGGTACGCGTCTTCCCCTTTGATGGACCGGGGTGCAGTTGCTTTTGAATTTGGATTTTACCTTATGATTTTTTGACCGCCCCAGTCTGGTTGTTAAATTATTATATTTTGTTGCTACCTCTCGTTTAATGGGGCATGTTGACGTTATTTCTATTGAATCTATGTTCTTACCTTGTGCATTTGGGGAGTCTTTTTGTTTGAGGTGTATTCCTAGGGGTTGGAATAGATCTCTCCCCACGATGGCTCTATGTTTGTTGGGGACCACGATGATATCTGCTCGTCCTGCTCGCCACCCATTACATTCGATGTCACAGTAGAGAGTGCGCAGATTTTTGATGGGGGTGTCTGTGTAGCTTTTCAGTTGGACTGGATTTGTCGTTCGGCTCCACCAGGTGTTGCTGTCTCTTGCTTCGATGTCCTTCGCCATCTGTTCTGTAACTAAACTGGTCGAACTTCCTGAATCTACCATTACCCAAAACTTGCTGTGTCCGTATTGTACGTGGAGTTTTGACGGAGTGGTTGGGTCGTTTGAGGTGTCCATCATGTTTACGGAGTAATCGTCGTCTGAATTCCCGTACGTTGAGTGGATTTCTGCCTGTAGGGATATCATGTTAATTCCGTCGGACGGTTGTTCCATGCTCTGATTGTCGACTTCGTTTACGGAGCGTTGTGTTGGTGGTCTGTTCAGATTTTATCTGCATACTTTTGCGAAGTGGTTTGGTTTGTTGCATCTGCGGCACGTTTGTCCTATTGCCTGGCATTTGGCTTTGTGATTGATGTCCCATGTTT
>NC_134472.1:33391346-33393846 GCF_964194025.1 Convolutriloba macropyga
AAAAATTAAAACATAACAATAATAATAGTGATAGTATTTATCGAAAAATAAGTAATAATAATAACAGTAATAATAATAGTAATAGAATTTATAGAAAAATTAGTAATCATAATAATAAAGATAATAATCATAGTAATAATAATAACAACTAAAATAATAATAATAATAATAATAATAATAATAATAATAATAATCATAATAAGAATAAAATTTATTATTACATTAATAATAATAATATTAATAATAATAATAATAATAATAATAATAATAATAATAATAATAAAATAAGTAGTAAAAATAATAATAATAATAATAATAATAATAATAATAAAAATAATAATTGAGACACAGGATGAAAACTTACTCCTGAATACGCAATCAAGACTTTAAATTACTTATCTATAAGCACCTATTTGATATGACATCTGTTTACTATTTCTGTACATAGCTTTATCGATTGGCGCTAAACTGCTCATTTCATGCAACCTGTTAGACGACTGACGTTAAACTGTAATAGTGGCTGATGCAAGCCGTTTGTTGAACAGACAAGACGAAAGATACAGCACAAATGCAGTAGAACTACTGGCTATGGTATGGGCATTGGATCATTTCAAATACTTTTTATACGGCAACAAATTCCTGTTACACACAGATCATCAAACATTTCTATCGGCTCTAAAAACAACAGAGGCAACAAAACATATCAAAATAGACTATCCAGATTGGTGGATAGATTACTACCATTAAAATTTTCAATTGAACATATTCCCGGTAAAAAATGGGGTTCACTGATTTCCTCAGTAGACATCCATCAAGTACACCAACTTCGGTAAACGAAGACGACGAGAAATTTGTAGTAAACATGATACGGGAAATAAAACACTTTGTATTGAAACAAAACATATCTCCATTCGGAGCATCTAAACCAACTGGTAATTCAAACCAATCAGAAATCAACACTCAAATTGAACCAAATGACGTCATACTCGCTAAAGAAAACACACACAAAATTGAACGCGCTTTTTTCCTTAGTAAACTCATTAACAAGTTGCTTCGTTCTTTGCATTCTAATTCACAAAATAAACCCCAACATATAGCTATTACAACACGCCAAAACCGAAACAAAAATACGTCCGACGCTCAAACCAAAAAACGCAAAGGAGCACCAAATAAAAAGAGTCCCCCAGTGTAAACAAGCTCACCAAAAAACACTGCGGTATAATAGCACCCAAACCCAAACAGATCCCGAGTCCAATAAAGGAAGAGGCTTAAGCGGCCTCCATGACGATAAGCACGCCGATGTATTTGCGGCAATTGACCAGTTACCTACACTAGAAAACAGCCAAAAACTTATGAGGGTATATAACGAAGAATTTCTGGCTGAAACTTCAGAGAAGGACCTCGGTTCAATTATAGAATTAGTTCAAAAAAGAGATTGGCTCATGCATAAAATGGTCAACCCTGTATTCCATAAAAATCATAGAGACCTTTTGGTTACACCAATTGGCTGTCTTTTATATGAAAACCGCCTAGTTATTCCTGCGAAATCACGCCCCATGGTTTTGCAAACGATCCACAGTAAACAACCAAGACAAGCGGGAATGCTCGCTCTGGCAAGATTGGCGTGGTGTCCACTCATCCATAGCGAAATTGTCGCTCAGAAACAAAGTTGCAGACACTGCTTTGATAAAAATGAAAACCTAAAACCGCTCATACAAAAAAAAATAGGCACAATACCCACACTAACGGAACTCAACAAAGAAATCCAAATGGATTTCGCCGATCCCGTACCATTCAAAAAAGCATACAAAATCACTACATATCGGTAACAGTCGACAGTCTATCAAGATTTCCTCATGCAGAAACATAATATAACTGCGAAACAAACACAGCTATAGAATATCTCGAAAGTTTTTGCACGGAAAACCCCGCTCCATTAGATTCGATCAGGCACAAGCATTCAAAGCAAAAGAATTCAAAATTGTCTGTACAAACAAAAAACATAAAACTAATATTAGCGCCAGCTGGTGACCACAGAGGCACTGATAATGTCGAACGACTCATTCAACCAATAAAAAGACTATTAGCGGTCTTGGATATCGATCCCAACTGGTCGAACGCAACCCTAGCAAACCGTTTAGCAAACATCATAGAAAACATTAGATTAATCCCAAACAGTACAACCAAAATTACACCCTTCGAAGCACACTTTGGCGGAAAACCAAACACTGAGATATCAAACATCACAACAAAAGCTTCACATAACAACCTCAGATACAAAAACTCAACCAAATACTGTTTAGACAATTAGATGCTCAAGCAAAACGCACTGACAATGGAGGAAATCTGGGAAAGAGACGGCCAATCAGAAGACGACCTCACCATCAGATATAGAGATGAAGCAGACGGAGATGACCCTACATCACAAACATGAACCAACTGGAAATGTCTGACGGCCAGAAGACATCGAAAGCGATGATTCGGAAAATTACCTATTAGC
>NC_134472.1:33398846-33408846 GCF_964194025.1 Convolutriloba macropyga
CAGAAATAAAGATCAACAAAATCAAAAAATCTAACATCGGAGAATTCTGGATTGAAACCCACAAGGGCGACACAAAGCTACAGTGTCTAGTAGACACTGGAAGCCCCCGGAGCTTCATATCACAATCTACAGCAGACAAACTGACTTCTATTTTTGGCAAAAACATACACGAAGAAACAAACGAGTTCAAGTTTGGGCGAGTTCAAGTGCTTCAACAACAACAAAATAAAAATGCAAGGTGTCATCCAAATCAATATTACATCTGGAAACAACTCCGCCAGAAATTGTGACATCCTAGTGGTACCACACAACACAGTGAACCTGTTGGGCAGAGTTGTCCTCCAAAAACTTGGAAAACAGATTGCACAAACACAAAAAGGTGAGAAAATTATTAATTTAAACCTAAATAAGAGTCAACAAATCGCACAAAAGTATTCAAAAATTACCCGCACCTATGCACGCAAATGTGCAGGTCAAAAAATCATATAGCAAAATTGACCTTCAAACAATACTTAAAACCAACTCGACACAAAGGAGGAAAAATCCCACTTCACCTAGTTGACAAGGGAGAAAAAGAATTGAAAGATTAATCAACGACAAACAAATCATTAAACTACAAAAATGTTCCTAAGAATATTTTATCAGTCCTGCAGTAATTATGGTCAAAAGTGACAACTCAATAAAACTAGCCTTAGACTCAAATGAATTAGGCGACGCAATTCACAAAAACAAATAACAGATGCAAAGCATCGATCACCTCATGGACAAGATATCGAAAAAAATTAGCGAATTACAAAATAAAACAGGCACAATATATTTCTCAAAAATAGATTTAAAATATGCGGACAACCAGATACCACTCCACAAGGACACACAAAAACACTGCAACTTTAACATTTTGGGAGGAAAAGTGACCGGCACATATAGACTCATAAGTGGAATTTACGGCCTAACAGACATGCCCGCTACATTTCAAAAGAGCAATGGACTACACATTAAATAACATCAGTTCAACCCATGCATTCCTAGATGACATAATAAAAATGACAAAAGGTTCAATAGAGGATCACGAAACTGAAATTGACAAAGTCCTGCACAAACTAGACAAAGAAAACCTGGCAATAAGCTTACAAAAAAGCGAAATCCTACAAACTGAAATTACATGCCTAGTTTACAAAATAAATCCAAACGGGATTATTCAAACACAGAAAAAAACGAACGCTATGGCCCAAATGGAAACTCCACATACACTCAAATAACTACACTCCTTTATAAGAAGTTTTCATCTCATGATAAAAATTATTCCGAACCTATCCGACCTGACAGCCCCACTAAGACCATTACAAACCACAAAAAACAACATAAAAGGCACAAAACTATGGTGGACTTCAGAACATGGCACAGCATTCGCAAACATAAAAATTGCTATAACAAATATAATTGAAAACAAACATTTTGACCCAAAAAAACCCACAAGGGTCAGATGCGACGCAAGCAAAAACTGCTGAGGAGCATGTCTTGAACAACAGATTGAAAATAACTGGCAACCAATAACATAAATGCACTAGAACTTCTAGCAGTAGTTTGGACGTTAGAACACTTCAAATACTACCTATATGGATGCAAAGTCGAACTGAAAACGGACCACCAAGCCCTCCAGTCGGCCCTGAAAAACGACGAGGATTAAAACAAATTATTCCCGGAGGAATTAAAACATACCAAAGCGGCCTAACCAGATGGGGAGACAGACTACTCCCATTCACTTTCATAGTTAATCACATACCAGGAAAAACTATGGGCTTCGCAGACTACTTTAGCAGATATCCAATATCTGCAGCACCACCAATATCAAAGAGCGATAAGATTTTCGTCATTAACACTATACATGCATTCACATACACACTTAAAAACGCACACAGAATTTCAATCAATCAGAATGCCATAAACTCCAGCAAGCACAATGAGGTCAAGAACGAAAGAAAACACAATAGCAAAAGCAAACACGCTTTTAGCCTTAATTGTTATCAAAGTCGGCCGCCTCGTTTTGCTTCGACATTATTATCAAATTCAAAAACAAAAGACAACGTTCACACAAGAAATCGACAAACCAAAAACACTTTTGATAAACAAATCATAAAAAGCTTCAGATCCAAAAACAAAATGAATACAGTTCTTCATCAAAGCAACCCGAATTTGCTTAGCAACGATAGCGAAACGCAAGCAAACAAAAATTCAATTACGATAGGTACACAAATTAACAATTTATCAAATATTGGCAACGGAACTGGACCCCTGGACCCCAATCGGGCAGATAATCCATTCGAAAAAAACCCAACCGGGCGAAAACCCAATTCAATTATCAAACCTTCAAAAAGTACTAAACGACCATTTTTTTGCACAAGCAATTAAATTAGACAACCAAAGTACTATAATTTGAAAACTGATTATCAATAAAGATTGGCTTGCATTAAAACATTAATCTAAATACTGGCATACACTCCGAAATGACCTCTCAGTTAATGAGATCGGATGTATAATTTACGATGGCAAGTTATATTTACCATCCCAACTACGCAAAAATGCAACAACACTCAATTCACAAGACCCATACGGGACAAGCCGGAATGATGTTCATGGCTCAACTTATATGGTTCCCCAGAATCCACCGAGAAATTGTTCTGATAGCACTGATAGCACAAAGTTTCAAGCCATGCACGAAAAAAGATAAGAATCTGAAACCAGTAAATCCAAAAAAAATCCACACAAAATTAAAAAGAATCACCGAACCAAACCAAGAACTACAACTATACTTCACAGGACCAATCACTGAGAACAATAAAGACACAAATATATATACTATTTTCAAAAGATAGATACTCTAGATATCCTCACTCAAAAGCATACCACAACTGCGATACAGAAACAGCCCTAAACTATCTAGTTAGATAGTTACATAAGATTTCACGGAATACTCCGTACTATCAGGTGTGACCAAACCCAAGCATTCAAATCACAAAACTTCGAAATATTCTGTAACGACAATAACCTCAAATTAATCCTCGCACCAGTAGGAGATCATAGAGGCACAGGCCTTGTAGAACGCATGATACGCATACACTAAAACGGCGCCTCTCGGTACAAAACATAGACCCCGTTTGTGAAAACGAAACACTAGGAGATAAAATTGCATATACTATAGAAAACGTTAAACTAATACCAATCACCACTACACGCATAACACCATTCAAAGCACATTCTGGCAGATCCCCAAACAAAAAAACTAACAAATATCCTAACAAAACCAAGCTCAAAAAACCTACAGTATGATAAAAAAAAATCATTCTATATAGATAAGAAGAAACTGAAGAGAGCGATGCTCAGTGAGATGACTTTATGGAACCATGATTCCGTCTCCGATCCCCAAGTCGGCATACAGTACAGAAGCGACACAAACTCGGACACGGACTCAGATAATCAACCATTAGCCAACAAGCAACCAAGTACCACAGGGAAACGTAAGCATATTTAACCAACCCGTATAACACCAGAAGAACTAAGCATCACATTTGGCGACAAAACATCAGTACAAATTAAAACAAAAATTCAAATAGCACACAAAACCATAATGCTTAGAACCAAGGAACCAAAGTGAACACTTAAACCCCTATGGAAAATAGTACCAGATGGGACTAGAACAAAATATACCCCACACACCATCACAATTGATACTCCCACAAGGAAAGACACGGCATTTCGAGCTAGATAGCAATTGCAACAGATACAAGAACACTAGTAAGAACAATATGAGCAAAACCACGCCTAATGGATTTCGTTGCAAGCAAAACAGTGGGAGAATACAATAGAAATAGAGAAAAAATAAGAAAATTTTTTTTAGATGAACAAAAAGCGAAAGAAGCCGAGGGACAACAACTATCAACGTCACAACCGGACACAAGAGACGAGTTCAGCAACATCCCAATCGAAAGAGACCAACCGGCCCTTCTTAGACTAACGAAAAGAAAAGAAAATACAACGCAAAGCCAACACAAAGAGCCCTAAAAGAAAGAACAAAACGACCAAAAGAACAACCCAAAAACCGTCACAATTCGATATAAAATCGAAACAGGCTGCACTGGCAAAAATGAAATCAGAGCAGGCCAAACGCCGTCAACAACCAAAAAAGAAATTGCAAATAATTAACACCACCTTGACTCGTGGAGCATTTCGGATGCAGTGGAGGTGATAAACCTAGTATCTGATTCCCCGCAACAAAACCTGATAACTATCGTCACGTCAAGTTCCCCTAAGATTTCATGATCCAGCCAGGACCCAGAATGAAATCAATGGACACAATCGTCTAAAGAATAAGGGAGACGAACAATGAGATAACGCCTCCACCACAAAAACCCGAAGGGGCAAAACAAAGCACCGAACCCACTCTGGTCAAAGACGGCAATCAGGACGCCTCACCCATATAGGACGGAAAGAACATAGACAGCACCGCTCCTACAAACGAATAAGCAAAATCACTGAAGGCTCAAAACGCGGATATGACTGTAGTTACAATCCCAGATAGCCCAAAGACCACGATAGTCATTGATTCAGAAGAAAACCACATCATGACTCCAATGGAACCAATACTAGCTCCCACGGGACTACAAATAGCAGCTGAATCCACAAGGGCTTTCACTCAAGAACAACCCCCAACATCGATGAAACACATCAGCTCCGACGACGAACGTTTGGCCAATAAGGATGAAGCCTCACATGCGAGTCCAACATCAACATACAGCACCGCCCCATCAGAAATGCCCCCTACAGCTGGCCAGAACGCAAGCCCAATTCTCATCTTTGGATACAGATGACATCGAGTGCTTAAATCAAATTTTTCACTGTTAAGCAGCCAAAAATTCACAAAACAGGCGAAGTGTGGTACACGTGCAAACAAGACATTCCTACATACTATTATAAACACTTGTAAACTATATCAGTACTATCTTATATCCCAAACGGACTCTCTAACCAGATGGGTATTATTCATACAGTAAACTTACTTTCTGTTGCAACTTAGTTAATTCTCACGTACGAACATTATGTTTACTGCAAACAAGTTCTGTCTGGTAGCCCCTTCTCGTTATACATAGCTGTTGATGACTCAACGCTTTTTGCCTAAATTGTATGAAAAAGAGTTGTTTGTTGAACAAAATCTTTAACTGTTCTTTTGGACTACCCACAAATATTATTATTATTGTTTTTATTATTAATACTATTGTTGTTATTATTACTAATTTTTTTCTTTAATCCTATTCGATTATTATCATTATTATTATTATTATTATTATTATTATTATTATTATTATTATTATTATTATTATTATTTTTATTATTTTTATTATTATTACTATTGTTATTATTTTTTTATTACTATTATTTTTAATATTATAATTATTAATATTATTATTATTATTATTATTAATATTATTATTATCATTATTATTATTATTATTATTATTATTATTATTATTATTATTATTATTACTATTATTATTATTATTATTATTATTATTATTATTATTTTTATTATTATTATTATTATTATTATTATTATTATTACTATTATTATTATTATTATTATTATTATTATTATTATTATTATTATTATTATTATTATTATTATTATAATTATTATTATTATTATTATTATTATTATTATTATTATTATTATTATTATTACTATTATTATTATTATTGTTATTATTAATAGTATTATTATTATTGTTATTATTATTATTATTATTTCTATTATTACTATTATTAATAATATTATTATTATTATTATTATTATTATTATTATTATTGTTATTATTATTATTATTATTGTTATTATTATTATAATTATTTTCATTATTATAATAATTATTATTACAATTGTTTTTTTTATCATTATTATTATTAATTTTTTATAATTACTATTATTATCATTATTATTATTAATATTATTATTGTTATTATTATGATTATTTTTATTATAATTATTATTATTATTAATATTATTATTATTTATGTTATTATTATTATTATTATTATTATTATTATTATTATTATTATTATTTTTATTATTATTATTATTATTATTATTATTATTATTATTATTATTATTATTGTTATTATTATTATTATTATTATTATTTTTATTATTATTATTATTGTTATTCTTTTTAACATTATTATTTTGACCAGACAGCTGGAGTCCGGACTCATCGCAACAAAGACTTAAACATATTATCTATAAACCCTGCTAAAACTATAGGTTATATAATTAAATTCAAGTGTAAAAAAGTTCATTCCATATGGAACCGTGTGTTAGTAAAGGCCGGTTGATTACACCGATATCTATCACCATTGTCTAGCAGGCTCACTTTGGTGCAGACGATATTAAGCACGCTGAGATTCAGTTAGAATTCGTGGTCTTAATTCAGACATTTAGCATGGTTCTTTTTCTGCCAGTATTTGAACATTCACATTGAGCGAACCTTAAATAACGCACCGCCTCCCGCGTATACTCCTTAGATTACATCGTACCCAGGAACTGTAGCATTGCTTCATCACATGGCGCAGTCTTGCAGACCTTTTATTGGAGAAAAGCTCTCATAGGACATGGAAACAAATGGAAAAGAAATTCCCCAAGCAAACAAAAATAGATACCGGAATAAAGTCAACTATATAAGACTGAACAAAAAACACCTAATGCAACAACACTCCACACCCAAGACAGGAAAATCAGAACCCTGTTGGAATTATAAAAATACAACGATTCCTAACCATCTACAAAATAACAGCCCAATAACAGCAAAAGACGTAACTGACCTAAAGTCAACCCAATACTCAAAAATAAACTACGCACAAGGAACGCAATATCAAAACCAACAAAAGAAAAACGGGAGAAGTCTGGGTAGCAACTGAATTTAATAACGAATTATTCCACTGGCTTGCAGACACGGGCTCAACAAGATCATTTATGAACATCTCCATAGCACATCAATTGACCAACAACACAAAGAAAGCAAAGATCATACCATACAAAAATTTGGAGAAATATCGATCCTTCAACAACACCCAAATCAACATCATTAGCATCCTCCAAATGGACTTAAAATCGGGATCATGGAACGCATCAAATTGCCAAGTTCTCCTGGTGGAGAAAAAAACGCAAAACACAATGGGCCGTGACATCTTACAAAAACATGGCATAACACTCACAGCAAGTAGAAACTCGAGAGAAAGATTACTACATATGATAGAAACAAATAACGTAAAATGGATTATCCAAAAATTCCCCCAACTTTGCACACGACTCGGAAGGTCAAAGCATCACATCGCAAAACCAACAACGAAAAAAAATTTTACCCCCGTCCAACAAAAGGCAGGAGAGTTCCTCTACACCTTCAAGAAAAATTCGAAAACGAACTCAAAAAACGGATCAACGACAAACAAATAATAAAATTAGACAAATGCTCGTACAAATATTTCATAAGCCCGGTCGTTATCACAGTAAAGCAAAAGCGTAAAAATAACTCTAGATCCCAAAAAATTAAACGACGCAATCCATAAGAACAAATACCAAATGCAAAGCATAGATCAACTAATAGACGAAGTATCTTATCTGTACATATCTGAACGAAAAAAAAGACAAAAGCCAATTCGATTTCTCAAAAATTGACCTCAAATACGCTTATAGCCGAATCCCATTGGATAACAAAATCCAAAAACACTGTAATCTCAGTATCCTGGGTGGAAAAGCAACAGGAAGGTACCGCTTTATCAACGGATTTTATGGACTAAAGGACATGCCCGCAACATTCCAAAAAACCATAGATAAAACTCTCGAAAGTGTGAATTCAAAATTTGCTTTTCTCGACGATATACTAATAATCACAAAAGTATTTCTAAGCCAGCATGAGAGAGAAATAGACAAAGTCCTAAACCTTATAGATAAAGAGAATCTGGCTATTAAACTCCAAAAATGCGAGTTCGCCAAAACAGAACCAACGTGGTTAGGTTTCAAAAAGCACCCAAATGGAATTAGTCCAACACACAAAAATGCGATTCCACCACTAATCTAGACATTCCAAAAACGCTTAGGCAACTACGTTCGTTCATGGGGTGTCTCCATCACCTAATAAATTTCATACCCAACTTAGCAACTCTTTCCAAACCACTCCGATCACTACTTTCAAAAAGTATCCTAAAACCACAAAACAAACCAGATTTTAACCAACTGCACACGGAGTCGTTCACAAAGATAAAAGAAGCAATCAAAGCAATGACAGAAAACAGACTATTCAACGTGAACTGCCCAACAAGATTGCGTTGCGACGCCAGTAAAAAAGGACTGGGCGCATGCTTAGAACAACTATTCGATTCCAATTGGCACCCAATAGCATACGCCAGCCAATAACCTAGAAATAACCTAGAAGAGCGATAGAGTACAAACGAGCTAAAACTCCTAGCGGTGGTATGGGCTTTAGAGCACTTCAAACATTACCTGTATGGATCTCAATTTACACTCCAAGTGGACCATCAAGCCCTCCTATGTGCGCTAAAAGAAAACAGAGGAAATATAACCTATCAGAGTCGCCTAACACTCTGGGTAGACCGATTACTCACATTCCACTTTAAAGTAGAACATATCCCAGGCAAAAACATGGGGTTTGTTGAGTACCTCAGCCGAAATCCACATAGATCACCAATTCTCCCTTCAGATAGAAACAAACTTCTTGATCAATACAATAAATGATATTCAACACGCACTACTACAACATAACTTAACTCCACATGGAGCATTCAGTAATAAAGCGAACAAAAGTGACGACACAAATTATGACGTCAATGATACTAAACACGGACACACAATTAAAACCCGCTTTTCGCCCCTTAGCACTCACTAATCAGTTGCATTTTTCGAGCGCAAATTATTCCAATTCAATCTACATTCCAAATTCAAACATTGTAGCCATTACAACACGCTCCAACCTACTCAAAGATATTTACCAAATCCCCATAAAGAAGTGATTTAGAGCGAAAAACAAAAATTAAAACCACAAATGGAGCAACCACCCATTCCAACAAGATCTTTCTGTTCCATAGCAACACAAACGGACATATCAAGCAAAAAAGGCAGGGGGCTCTCAGTGTTAGACCCAGATAGACTGTTCGAAGCCCACGACGACACCCCAACCCCTGAGTACAGAGAAAACTTCAACAGAGTATTTAAAGAGGAATTTTTGGCACAAGATTCCAAAAAAGACCTTACGCCAATTGTGTAAAAGCGCAAGAAAGAGACAAACTTAAAGCGATTAATCCAATTTACTATAGAATTAGAAGAGAGCTGTCATTAACACCGACGAATTGTTTGTTATACGATAATAAACTTGTCATTCCAGACAAACGGAAAACGACGGTGTTGGACACAATCCAAAACAAGCACCCCGGAAATACTTGCCTTAGCAAATCTGGTGTGGTACCCACACATACGCTCCGAGATAGTGGCACAAGCTCAGGGTTGCAGACACTGCGTTGAAACAATTAAAAACCTAAAACCCTTGATTCCACGAAAAGATCTTGGCATCCTACCACCCCTCTCGGAGCCTAATGAAGAAGTCCAAATGAACTTCGCAGGACCAATCCTATTCAAAAACAACGTCCAATCCCATTAGATACTAGTCACTGTAGACCGCTTATCTAGATACCCACACGCTGAAACATATAACAATTGCAACACAAAAACCGCAATAGAATAGCTAGATAGCTACTGCAAGGTACAGAGCATAACAAGATCAATAAGATGCGACCAAGCCCAAGCATTTTAGGCTAGGGAATTCAAAATATTTCGTAAATACAAAAAAATTTAAAAATGATATTGGCTCCAACCGGAGACCACCGCGGCACAGGCATGGTAGAACGACCAATCCAAACTATTAAACGCCGCTTAGCAGTCTCC
>NC_134472.1:33418846-33451572 GCF_964194025.1 Convolutriloba macropyga
GCAATGAAATTTTTCTTCAGCCTTCTCAACGCATTCACCGCGGTTTTTACATCTTTTTGCAATATTTTTTGCGGTGAAGATGTATTTGGAAAAATTGAAAGTGAATTTTGTAGTAAGATTCTTTGCCAGCGCTCTCAACGCAATCACCGCATTTCTTACCTTTTTGTTTGCAAAATTGTCTAAAATGAAGATATTTGGTAAACTTAGCTCTGAATTTTTGTAAGATTCTTAGCGGTGAACTTTTTTTTGCGGCTCATTAAACGCTTAGAATCGCACTTCTTACAATTCGTAGCAGTTCTCAGTATTGAGGCCTCAACTCGGAATCAACTTAAATAGAAAAAACCTCAATCAGGTATATTTTCGGAGGTGGTTACCTGAGAGCGTGGTTAGAGACATAGAGCGCGAGCAAAATTATGGATTAAAAGAATCGATGCGTTGAAATAATCATCAGAATGGTTGAAACCATTTTGCAACTCTTAATGTTTTGAAAAAGGTAATTGCTGTGAAAAGGTAAATTTGCGGTTTTTTGTCTAGAAGTTGTTTTTTCACGGCATTCACGGGAAATCTTATAAAACGAAACTCAATTTCACGGTTTCGAACAATCTGCCACTTACTTCTATGACTTTTATTTTAAAATTAAACCAGACTCAGTAAACTTTATAGAAAACATATGCAATAAAAGTTTGTATTTTTTGCGGTTTTAATTGTGCGTTTGTTAGTGGTTCACCAACAAGAAGCAGTGAAAAACACTAACCTTTCAATAATCCAAAAACACCTAATCTTACAAATAACCGCCTCAACAAACTTTCAGTAATTTTTGCACGTGAATCGACGTAAAATGTGCGGTTTAGCAATATTTTCTTAGCAATATCTTTCTTGCATAATTTACAGTGGGTGAGATATATGGTAGCGTTAGTGTTCATTTTGTGTCAGATTTTTGTTTCATGACACCGAATTTTTATTCACAACTCTCAGCGCATTAACCGCTATTGTTCTATCTTTTTTGCAATATTTTTTGTGGTTCAGATATTTGCTAAATTTAGGGTTAACTATTGTAGGATTTTCAAATTTTAATGGTTTTTTTACAACATTCAATGCTAAACATTTCACAGCATTCAAAATTAGATTGTACGAATAGCCCCACATTCAACGCATTCACCATATTGACCGCAACTTACATTTCTAGCAATTTCTAGCGTTGACACCTCAACCTGGCAACTCGTCAAGTTAAAAACTCAGTTTTTTTGAAAAAAATTTTAAGCTCTAAGGAGAAACCGGTGTTCATGATGTCTGTGTTCGGAGATATCTGCTACTGGTCGAGAGAAATGCTGAATTCTATCGCGGCAATTTTGCTCCAAGGCAAAATTACTCTCCCCTGAGTACCCCCAAATTGAGGTAAGAGTAGGGGGCAATTGTCTATGGGGGTAAAAACGATGAAAGATTAGGGGATAATGAGGGATAACGTGGGCAACGGGGGGATTTTTAGACTTTACCCCCAAAATAACTCGCCCAAAAAGTCGTAAGATTAGGGAGTAATTTTAGGGGGATAAAAAGATGTAAGGTTAAGGAGGTATTGTAATGCGGGGGAATTTTTAAATTTTATCACACCACAACCCCCCCCCCCCTCCACCCCACCACAAAACAATTACATCGCAAAAGATGTACAATTATGGGGGTAATTTTTTGGAGTGGGGATGAAACTGTGTAGGATTAGGGTGGGGTTCAAGGGGATGAAAAGATCTAAGAGTAGGGAGTAACTAAGGTACTTTTAACTTTCATGTTAACCAGTAAGACGTTTTTTGGTAAAACCCGGAGAGAAAATCTGAATAAATACCGTTCCCCGTATTTCCCCTTAATTTTGCCAATTACTACACCCCATTTTGCCCCTTATCTTGCTTTGCTTTACCCCCATTATTGTTTAATCGTGTTTCGTTTTACCCCCCACCCACCCACCCCCTATCATTTATCGTTTCACCCCCCTTAAACTCTTGCATCGTTTTACACTCAATACTACTACTCGTGCATCGTTTTAACCCCATTACCCTCATTTTTTGCATCGTTTTACATCCCCTCAACCCTTCCATTACATTCTACTCTTGCATCGTTTTACCCTCATTACCTCAGGCTCTTGCATCGTTTTACCCACATTACTCAATACACTTGCATCATTTTACGCCCATACCCCCACCTCTTGCATCGTTTTACCCCGTCACATTACCTCTTTACTCTTGCAACGTTTTTCTCCTTCCACTCACCCCTCTGCTCCTGCAACGCTTTACCCGCATCCACCCCTATTCTTGAATCGTTTTACCACACGAATACCCCCTAAATCTGCATCCTTTTACCCCAATTAACACTGCTCTTACATTGTTTTACCCTCATTACCACCTACTCATGCATCCTTTTACCCAAATAACCCCCCACCTCTTGCATCGTTCTTCCCCTCAATTATCCACCACTCTTGAATCCAATTGCCCCCCTTACCCCTCAAAAGATGTAAAATATGTTTGAGAGGAAGTTGCTAAAAATATCCCCGATTACACCCTCAACCGTGCATTTTACATTTGGGGTAAAAATTCAAAACGGGAGGAACTCACAATTCTGAACCATCACAACTTTTCATCATTCAGCCAATTTTGGCTTCTCAATTTTCTTGCGCTATAAATTAGAAAAATTTTCTTGATATACTAGAAAACTAGAAAAAGCTGAGGAGAGAGCTCTTAGGAATATAATTTTTTCCCCGGCCCCTCACTTAATCAAAAAGACAAAAGTGCTACATCTGATGCTTCTAAGACATTAAATAATCTAATTTCTTATTAATACATTGGGTTTAGAACAAAAAATGAGCTAAAATACCTTAACAATTTGATAAAATTTGATGATCTAAATTTCTTTATACGCCATTTACTTATGCTCAAAATATGACTGATATGCAGTTGAGACTTTAACGATAAGAATTAATTTTGGTTTAAACTTCGGTTTTTTAGGAGGTTATATATCACTTTTCACTTAATTGACGCCAAAAATTTTAATTGAACTTCTTCTTTTATAGTGTTGTTAAGAAAGTGTTCGGAATTTGATATTATTTTCGTTTGTAAAAATCAAGTAAAAATCAGGAAACTAAAGGTCAAAGAAAAGTTTTAAAAATATCCTTACTGTGACCTTACAAGCATTCCGAGCAAATGTATACATTGTTTAGTTAATAGTTTTTTTTCGTTCTTATGTTTGAAATCTCTTCTTTTTCCAATGATTAGACATTTTCGAAGGCTCATAACGGATACTATATCTACTCTACATCGTGGCATTAATTAGAGAAAAGCTCTTATTCTGTTTTGTTCTTTCTTATCGGTGAACTGACAAAACATTCCCAGACACAAATTCCGAACAAAACGGTCCTGAATAGCAAAACATTCCCAGACGAAACAAATCCTGACAAAATAGTCCCAAGAAAGCAGACAAACCAGTGCCAGACAAAATAGTCCGATCAAGATAGAGTTAAACATATGCACACAAATTAACAAGGAAGTCCTTTAAATTAATCATATGATTGTATTTCATTGCAGAAATTGTGTGATAATTGCCTCATAATTTTTGCTAATGAAGTTTAATTTGAGAGTTTTGGTTTACTCCTACTTCATTTCATTTGAAATCAACAATCAACGCATAAAATAACTTGACTCATAGATTATGTTTGATATCTGTTTGTAGATTATATTTACAACTACTTCAATATTTATTCGGGTCAATTTTCTTAGAGACCATTTCGCCAGCTTCTATTGGACTATTTTGTCTCGATTTTTTTCAATTTGGGACTGTTTTTCCTGGATACATTCTGATCTACGACTGACTCAATTAACCTATTATTTTTTCGTAAAATGTATCAGACGAAAAACAATGATCTATGATATCCATAGAAAATCAGAAAATTTGCTTTCTCATCTCTGTAAAAATTTTGATACGGCTCTTTTTTGGTTATGGTCTTTTATAATTTTGTTCCGACCCCACTTGTGGGGGGGGGGGGGAGGAACTATATACTCAAATGGGTTTTTTTGTTCAGTCAATTTTGGCCAATCGATATATTCATCGTAGAGAATTGTGAGTGGTATCATTAAGAAGCTCGTCCAGCATAGAATTCTAAATTAAAAAGATTTTTTTTAATTTCGTTTTTTCGAGGAGTTATCGAGGATTGAAGTTTTGTGCGAACACGTGATATTTTGTTCACTTTTAGTGTAATTTATGTGTAATTTAGTGTAATTCTTCAAATTAAGATACTTTTTATAAAAAATTTTGATTTAAAATTACCTTTCAAGCAACAAAAAGAATCAATACTGAGTTCCAAATAGACGAAAGGCGATAAAAAAGACTAGTTCTGGTCTCATAGGGAAGTTTACTATCAAAAAATTATCGAATTCTATTTTAGAGCTTTTTTTGGTTTCTCAAGTCACATAGAAAATAGTCACTTTTCATCCCAAGGTTCCGTTGAAAAACCTGATTCACAGTCTAATGAGGCCTAATGAACAAAAAATTCATTTTCAAAGAATCGCTCGTATTTTTTTGGCTACGACTCTGAATTTTACATGAAATTTTGATTTTTTGAGGTTTTACTAAATTTCTGGAGTCCTATGGCATTAACTCGTTGCTTAATAGTGCAATAGATTTTATGATGAACATTAGGGGAACCTATCTAGAGCTTTGAGTGGACAGCTAAAGGCGGTTTTATCTTCTTATTATTTGTTATATGACTTCAATGATACAAAGTTTTGAAAAAAAAAAGAATTTGAATTTTTTCGTTTTATTGGTCCCTCTTGAAATCTTATCACACTATCTTGATGTTATTTTCAATGGATTTTCGACAAAGTTATCAGAGAAAAAATTATGGTTTAAATGGCTTCGACACTTTCTTCGCGCACTTTTCCGCTGATTTTTTTTTGTTTTGCATGTATTTGTTGTTGTTTCCATAATCATAAGCATTATTGTGATGTCTTATCGGTTACCTATGCATGAGAAATATCCTTTTTGTCCAATCGAGGGATAACTGAGCGTATTTATTGACTTCTGTTGAAAACTATTAAATTTAATGGGTGTTAAGACTTTAAAAATGATTTTCCGAGAAATTTTTTTAACATTAAACGATCTTAACCCTTAGTTCATGGACTTTAAGTCAGTCTCAGCAATGACCGGATCGTTCTTTTCTAATTCAACCAAAATTAAATTATTTAGCGCTTTTGTGTTCTAACTATTGGTGTTATGACTTCGATGCACGAGTTTTCATAGCTTTTTTTGAAAACTTTTGGATCTCTTTTTCTTATTTCTGGTTCCCTTTAGAATCTTAACACATTATCATAATATTGATAGTTTCATTGGCTTAGAAAAGTTTTCAGACAAAAGCTTATGGTTTAAAGGGCTTCGACACTCTTCTCGCACTTTTCAACCATTTTTTTCGATTTTGCCTGTGTTTTTTGTTGTTTTCATGGTCAAGGACTTTTTGTAATGTCTTTTTGATGAGTTATGGATGCCAAACATCCCATCTTTGTTGTCTCACCGAGGCATAACTTAGCGTATTAATTAGCTTCCGATGATCAATAGCCTTCAACGGAAGCTAATTAAAACGCTAAGTTATGCCTCGGTGCGACAACAAAGATGGGATGTTTGGCATCCATAACTCATTTAATGGCGTTGATACTACGGCTTCTCTCAAAAAAATTTCGTTGTTTTAAAACATTTGTTCAGGTTGAAATTAGAAAAGTTTTAACTGAAAAGTTCGTTTTTCAATGGCTTCGACACTTTCCTCGCTCAATTTTTTTTGAATCTGCTGTGGTAGCCTGTTTTTTTATTCTTTAGGGAGGCCTAAAATGCTGCGCTCTGCCACAAGTTTGTAAGTGAGGATTGATTGAAATTGTTCCCCGAAGAAGACTGCTTACGGCGATTAGTCTTCAAGTTTATAATATTTGACATTTTCGAGATTGTAAGGATTTTTCGATTTTTTAACATTTGTTGTTTTTGTTTACTTGTAACATATTGTAACTTCTCATCATTGAGAGGTTCCACGTATTTTAAAAATTAACATCTTTACTGATATTATGACGTAACTACTAATTTGTTTGTTGGACAATATGTGTTTTCATAAAAAGTTATGTGAGTGGTGTATCTGTGTGTCTTTTTCCTTTAGCACAATCGCGTAATAACAGATCCCAAAGATTTTCAAATGTGGCCTAATTGAACTTATTTATTCATTCAGCATATATTTAGCTGAATTAGTATAATTGGAAATTGTAATAAAATAGATAATACTCAGATAATAGCTAATGATTTTAATGGCTTCACTTATTTGTGTTTTTGCAATGTTTTTCTGCATCTATAGTTGATTTCTTTTGGCTTAGTCTAACCACAGACAGGTCCTAGTGGCCTCATTATGACTCTTTAGTAAGTTTACAAAGAATTAATCCGTTAAAAACTATTGATTTTTAATTAGCTTTTACGACATGAAATTATTCGGTTTAAAAAATGTTGATTGATTTTTGAATTTTTTCTCATTTTTTTTTTGTATAATTGTTACCTGATCTCATTAAGGAAAAATCCCATCTGCTGTGTAGTTAAGAAACATTAATTCGTGTAGTTAGGGTTTTGTCTAATTGTAATCTGATATTCTTACTAAGTGCTTTCAAGATTAGATATTGATTTTTTGACGTGAAACTTTTCTTTTTGCTTTTTTGTATTTGTTTATTTCTCGAAGTCTTTTCAATGCAGATCTCGTTGTAATGAGGCATGGCATTATTTAATTCAATTATTAATTTGGTTGTGTAACGGTTTTTTTGAAACTCAAGCATCTATTCTTGATTATCTCTTTGTCAAAAATGTAAGTCAAAAGACAGTTAATTCAAAAATGTAGATAAGCGCGGGTGGGAACATCAAGTGCAAACGCACATTAACGGGCCTCCTTGTAGTTTTATGAAATCGAAAACTTTAGAACCCCTAAGTAATGAAAAACGCAAAAAGATTAAAGACATTTAAGATATAGATTTAATGGAATTAATGCTGGTAGCAGTTTAGCGGGCCGTATCATTATGCAAATTCAATTGGCTATAAGCGTACTGCAAATCTAGTGTCGTTAAATAGGCCGTTTCTTGCGGTGCGTTTGATAGTGTTTCCGAAAAGGTTTGAATCAAAGAATTAATATTTGGCTTCTGATACTCATTTTTTTGAATTGCTTGGTTCCAAATCTTTGAATCTAAAGCTATTCTGATTGAATGGTCTTTTTTGACTGTGATAACAATTGGGGAAAAGAGAATTTGGTCGGAACAATTTGATAATTTTTCAATATGTCCTTCGTTTAATAATTTGTCCAGTTCGATTTTTACTTTTGGTTGAAGGTGGATCGGTATTTTTCTCCCTTTTTGATGTGTGACACAATAAATTCTTTGAAGTTTTGAGTTGACAGTATGATGTTTTTATTTTCCAATTCTCAAAATTAATTCCGCGAATTCTTTAGCTAGAGATTTTTTTATTGCACAAGGTGTTTCGACTCTATTTACTTCTGTTTTTGGGCGAGGCCTTGGTGAAATAGTTATTCCTAATTGGTCAAAGAGATCACGTCCAAGAATAGGTAGAAAACCGTCTGCGACCACCGTGGTTTTTTCTTTTTGAATTTTCCAATCATTACAGCTAACTGGTGTTTTCAATGTTCCGAGTGTTTCAACTATATCGTTAAAGAAAAATTTTGGTTCAAGTGGTTTTTTCTCTGACCATTGAGCTTGCATGCAGTTAAACATTATCTCCTTGGGAAGTGACATATTTATGATAGTGCACCCACTACCAGAATCGAGGAGCAAGTGGCAATCTGTTTTTCCAATTTTTATTGTCACATTTTGCAAAGCGATCGGAGGTGTATTAAGATTTTCCACCATCGTAACATAATTATCGTCAGAAGAGTCTTATTCGGAATTATACTGTTCATTGTAGTTTATATAATTTAGATTTTGACTCTCCGATTGCTCCGTATTTTCAGTATTTTCTACATTATTGATGCGAGTATCTTGACGAAAAACTTTTATGTTATTTAATTTTTTCCGACATACCTTTGCGAAATGATTGAGCAGACCACAATGATTACAATTATTACCCAGAGCAGGGCAAACCTGACGATGCGTTGAACTCCAATTTTGGCAACAACCTTTACGCTGGCCATTTGCTGCTCGCTTGAATAAAATTCTGCCTGACTGATTTATACGAGCATTCGCGCCTATTGAATGATTGTATAGCATTGATTGCGGTGCCATTTGCGTTGTTGTTGTTGGAAGATATTTGTTGCTGATTTTGATGTTCAATCTCAAAATTGACAGCTATTCTGAGGGCTCTATCTGGGTCTACTGTATCACGAAGAAGTTCTCGTTTAATATCGTCATCCAGCAATTTGGTGATGCAGATGTCTCTGATTATCACTTCCTCTTGACTTTCGAAATCACAACTTTCCAAAATTCTTTCAAAATTTTGTAGAATTGTCCTACAGTTTCACTCTTCTTTTGTTTCCTCGAGAAGAACACATAGCGATTAAAAAGTGATGTTTCTGGGTAGAATGAAAGCTATTTCCATCATTCCCAAGGTTTGAGAGTGGAGAGGTCGTAGATGTTATCATGGGGAAATTTTTGCGTTAAAAGATGTCTTCCTTCCGTCCCAATACTGAGGTAGCGAAGTGAGACGCACTTCTGATCGCATAGAGATCCTGGTCTTTCGCCACACAAAACACCTGCCTCCGTGATTTTCTGGCATTTCAATTCCCATTGGAGCTTCAACTGACTATTGCGGATTTGACGATCCCATTCTGTTTGCTCTGTTGCATCCTCGATGGTCATTTTGTATTTTGGCTCCGCCGGTAGGCGTACGTGTGTTGGCTTTGGCTGAAGTAGTGTGTCCAACGTTATGTTCTCTCTTGCGAGAATTGCTAGTTTCACTTGGATTCGCCACTTCTCTCATCTTATTGTAGGGTCCGATGTAGCCCGTTCTCAAAACGGTTCAATTGAAAGTGGGGGCTTGCGTGATTCGCGAGCTGACTGCGCCATCTCGTACAGAGATCTTTTTCTGTAGTCGGGTGTGTTTGCTGAGCGATTTTTCAATTTTAATTGATGCGAAATTATTAGTCATTTCGCGGAGCGTTTCTACTACTAAATTTGTATTTAGTATTCTAAATTTGCTGAGCCTCACTTTTATGTGGTATTCGCGTCACGATTACAGCGTGAGCTTTCAGACTATTATTTCGCTCAGCGAAATTATGGTTTTATTAGTTATTTTAAATTGAGCGATCCGCGAAGCAAAATTCGAAATAAAGAGAGTCAACTGAAAATTGAATTGAATTTAGATTCAAGAGAATGAGTAAAAAATAACTACAGAAATTTGATCAGCAATTTGATCATAACATATCATAACTTAAAAAGAAAAATTTCGGCAAAAGAAAATTGAGCAGACAGTATGATCAGACAATTAAATCACGACATTAAAATAAACAATTTAACAGACATGAACAAGGAAGATTTGATCTTCAAATCAAGACTGAACAAAATTAAAGTAAAATGAATAAACTAAACTAATTCTAAGATTAAATGAACTTAGGGGGTTTAGCACTACAATAGACAATGACCATTGCACAACTATATCACAAATTTTATCCTCAATTTCTCCCAACAGAGGGTCGGACCTGATGTTGCCTTTCCCCAAAAATGGTTGATTTGAGAGGGGCGTTTTTTTCTACTTAGTTTTGACTGCACCACATCATACGCAATTAATTTTATTTTCTTTTGGATTGATTCGCGGTGCGATAAACTTTATTTGAAGTTACAAGTATAATGTAGTCTTGCGATAGTTCAAAATCAAATCAAATTTGATTTCCGCCTGGCATTTGACTAAGGCATGTAATTGAAATAAGATTATGAAAGATAAAATTAACGACCGACTAGTAGCGATCAAATTCAGTGAATAAGTAATAATGGGAATCAGAATCCGGACGTAAGAACAACATCTTCTTTGCTTACAAGCTTTTAAGAACGAAATGCTTACAAGCTTTTAAGATGAATGCATGAAATAATTTTATGGATTGAACGAATATGAAAAAATAAACGAATTACCTTCACAAAAGTGATGACCATATATGGTGTATTGGGGGTTATTGCACCACATAAAGCCAGGCAGTTTCTTGTTTTTGTATCAGGTTATATGGGTTGGCAAATGACGCTTGGGAAAATTATGCGAAATGCATTTCCTTAATTAATCCACCCTGTCACTGTTTAAATTTTTAGTCAACTTTTTGAATACGTATCGAATACGCAAACAATGGACAATTATGTCATTATTTATTTTAAAAATTGAATAATTTGTGAAACGAGTTGTTATTTTCAAACAATTTTTCTCTATATAAACTTGTGCAATCAATTTGTTAAACAAGGCCAAAAGGTGCAAAATAGAGAGCCGTTGAGATGCATAGCAAGATAGAGCTGCTCAGTTAGTGAAACGCAAAAAAAAACAAGAAGGAATAATTGTTCTTTCGCTTTTTTTTCGCTGTTCCTGGTATTCCTTGAACATGCTTTCAAACAACCTATTCAAACCAGACGAAAAATTGTACACTCTAAGTTGACTTCAAATTGTTCCTATGTGCCCTCAATCTGGTTTTGTTGTTCTATTATGATGTTCATTTTAATTCCTATTCGAACCTAAGATACAACCCGGGTGGAGGTGTCACCGCTAAAAATCGCTAAAAGGTGTAGGGTAGGATTTGCGGTGAATTTGAAAAAAGGTGTAAGAATTGCGCTCAATGCGATGAATGCGGTGAAAAAAATTTAAGCGGTGTAAATTTTTTTTTACCGCATAAGCGAAGAAAGAAAATTTTTCACCGCAACCAGCAGAATGCGTTGAAAAAAAATTATTCACCGCTACCAGTAGAATGCGGTGAAAAAAAATTTCACCGCTACCAGCAGAACGCGATGAAAAAAAATTTTCACCGCTAAAATCCCAAACCTTACAAATATTCACCGCTGAATTCAACGCTTAACTTAAATTCACATGAAATATAATTTATTTAAGTGACAGATGGCGCAGTGGAATAAGAAGTTGGTGCAATGCAGTAGGTGAGTGGTTCGAACCTCTGTACGGCAGTTTCTTTTTTGTAAGAAATCCGGTGAATGCGGTGAAAAAAATTTTTCACCGCTAAATTCAACGCAAGTCTTACAAAAATTCACCGCATTCATCGCTGAAAAATGCGCGCGCTTTTCGGTGAAAAATTTTTTTCACCGCTATTCACCGCTAATCTTACATTATTTTTTCATAAAACCTCGAACCGGGAAGCTCAACTCCATTGATTTTAAAAAAAAATTATGTCAGTTTTTTTAGTTATATTGATATTACTATTTCTTGCGTTAATATAAGTTAGCAGAGTTCCGATGGACAAGTGTTCATTGAGTAAGTCATCCAAAAGCTATATGCATTTAAATGAAGACATAAATGGTTCTTGGATACGATTCCTGTTTTCGACCCGTTGTAACCATTTTTTGATGGCAACTTTTAGATACGCCACGTTTGGACAGTCATTTTTATGTATGATCGTTTGTTGCAGCTTGGAAAAATCCCTACACGACAACAAATTGCCAAGTTGTTGTCGTGGAGGGATTTTACCAAGGTGCACAAACTCTCATATACAAAAATGACTGTCCAAACATATGGCGTACCTAAAACCTGCCATCAAAAATTGTCACAAAAGTTCAAAAACAGTTAAAACAACCGTTCAAATTCTGTTCAAAAACGACCATCTTCTACGTTTTAAAAGCCACCAAAGCCGTCATTTTCTAAAAAAGATTGCTCAGAAGGAATCATTTTCGGGAGACCCGGGTCAAGGTTTGGCGGTGAATTTTCGAAATAAATGCGGTGAAATGCGGTGAAAAAGAATAATATTCTCCGCGAATTTCTTCATCTTTTTGCGGTGATTGCGGTAAATCGCAATGAATTATTTATTTTCACCACGCTCTGAGTATTCGTACACACAAAGAATCATCCATACAAGGGTTCGAACCTCTGATTTCCTGCATTCCCTCAACTGCGTATTCCACTGCGCCAACTTTCACGTTCTGCTGGAAATTTCTTGTGAATTTCAATCAGATTGAGTAAACGTTGGAAAGCAAATGCGGTGAATTTTTGTAAAAAATGGGGTGAGTTTCGCGGTGAATTTTTGTAATAAATGCGGTGAAATGTGGTGAAATATTTTTCTTTTTCACCTCATTCATCGCTTTCACCGCATTTCTTACAAAAAGTCACCGCATTCAACGCATTTCTTACAAAAATTTACTCAAAAACCTCGACCCGGGGAGGTGTTGCCAAGACAACTGATCTCTCCCGCTGAAGAGCCCATGAATGCCGTTTCAATCTATAACCTACATTTAAAGAAATTTGGCGATGTGAACTATTGGATTGAATGTGTGTTAAATTTATAAACAAAGGCTTTAACCTGATAGCTCGCAAGTCAATGGAAAAAGTTATTTGAGCAAATTGTAACCCCGTATAGTGATTATGTGAGTTTAATAAGAAATTGTGCGACTAATAAAGTTGTCTGCCAAGTTTTGTTCAGAGCAAACTTAAAATGGAATGAAAAAATGGTTGTCAAAGTCTCAATTTTTTATCAGAATTTAAATCAAACTGAAAGTTTTTCCTGAGCATGTTAATTATATCATCATCAAAACAAAAATTTACATTTGAGCTTTGCTGCTCTGTTCTCGTGGAATCTGACAAAAAGACAGCTGTTAATTATTCTTCCTAATTGGGTAGTATTTGTTTTGGTTTTGATAATTGCCGAATTTGCTTTCGTAGATGTCTCAAGGCTATAAAACGCCAAAATGTTATATGTAGTGATATAAGCAAGACTTGCGATGAAAAGCAATGATTGCTGTGTTAAACATATTCACAATTAAAACTGTAACTCTACAAAAAATCTTCACTAACTTCTTGGATTTTCAACCGAAAACACAGTTTACAAGAAGCTATGGTAGAATAAGAATTGGTGCAGAGGTGGTGGAATAAAATTGTGGTTGTAACCGCAATTCGTACAAGAAGTCTCCGCTACATTTTTTAATGTTAAAAAATTAAATGTTTTTAAATCAGATATGCAGAGAATGTTTCACCTCTAGTGACACATTCAATGCCTTTATTTCAAAACAGTCTATTGCAATGAGAATAGATGAAAAATTTCACAAATAATTTTTTACCAAAATTACTGGTTGGAAAGGAACTGTCATGGATATAGCAGTTACACAACAAAAAGGTCGGTATGTTTGAATTGAAAAAATGAAATTAAGTTTGTTTTTATTTTTGAAATAATGACAGCATGTCAGTACCGATATGAGGTTTTATTCGAAAACAAAAATTAAATTAATCATTTTTTAAAAAATAACCTTAGTGTCAGTTAGCTAGTTATACGGCTTCTTGGATCACTCCGTTAGAGAGAACGCCGGCAGAGCCGCGAGGGTGCCAAAAACAGATTGCCATAAAATGAGAGTTAAAATCGAATACTTCCCGTGGTTTGATTGGTTGATGTTAAACTCAATCTCATTACTTTGCAGGTATTTGTTGAAAAAAAGAATACCAAATTAACTTAACGTGGTCTCAACTCCTTACCCCCGTCGAGGGGTTTGCGGCTACGAGGAGGTAGAGTGGATTGCAACCCAAGCGCACACGATAGATAATCAAGCGACGACCACAAAACATTTAGATATTTTTTGTATTTGATGCAATTTAATATGGCCAATTCAGTCTAAGTGGCCAATCAAATTTAAAAATTCTCATTTATTCGACTCTCTTCCCGTTCAGCTTTGATGCCTGATACTCAGAATTCATTTTGCCAGTAGCCCACTGCACTTTTTGTTGAGAAGAACTTATGATTGTTTTAAAATTTAAAATAGCACATGTTATTTGTCCCCTTAATTCACACCAAAATTCTTCCCATTTTGATCTAATAGTGAGGGGATATTTTTAGAGGAGGGTAAATGATGTCAAAAGAAGCTGCCTCCGCCAAGAGTTTCTGTAATGTAAGAGGTGTTGCAAAAGGAGTCCTGTTATTACGTCATTAATTTGCTCTGAGGACCAGTACGAGCTTTGAGCTGCATTTTCTGAAAAAGTCATTAAGTGCAGCGCCTTTCGTATTCGTTTCCGGATAAAAATTGCCTTGGATGTTATCGATAACTTCTTGTGTATCACGGAAAGGTAGACAACGTTTTGACCGTGCGGTACACAAGTTGGCATCATCTCCTTATGCCTTTATTTTCATTTTGGTTATTGTATTTGTAGTCGAATTTGCCCTTAAAATTTATTCTTCAGTTAATATTCTATAATTGCTATCCCAATTTTTGGATCCTAATTGCATTCCATGTCTGTTCAACCCGTCTGTAAATTTGTTTACCAATTTCAACAGCTCATACGTGATATAATCAGTTTTACAGATTTTGTTCAATGCTTTAATTTGCCATATAACTCAGTCTTCCTCTCCAAAAATCAATCTTCAATTATTCTCTCTTAAACTTAGCTTTGGCTGAGCCAGAACAAAGACTAATCCACAAAAGTTGAAAGCAGTGATTTGCCAAAATCATCTTTTGCTAAGAGCCTTATTTTTTCAACGCAAAAAAGACAGAAGTCTAATGTCACTCGATTAGTGAAGCCAAAATACTTGAAAACTACCGGTAAATTCGCGACGCGAATCAGAATCCAAATCTATAGCAAGTGTTTGCCTAGCCAAAACACTATATGTACCGTGACGCACATGCCGCCGTCAGCAGGTACCAGCCGTGACTCTCTCAAGACGCCCCTCTCAATCATAACATTTTGGGAGATACTAGCCTCCAAGCCACAAATCAGATGACCCCTTTTTTTTAAATAAAAACCGTTCTTGACACAATTTTGGCTTATAAAACATCAGATGCGAAATTTACAGGAGAAGCAGCATACGAGGGCCCAATTGACAATCCAACCAAACAACAAGAGAGCGAACGTCAACTCCGAAACATTCGTGTAAAACTCAGTGGGATTTAAAATGCATACTGATAATTGAAACCGGAATACTAAGCGGCGACCGTCCATGAAATCTCTGTTTTCTCAAAAGTATCACTACAGTACCTAAAAATTGGAACTGATGGTAGGCGGATGCTTCCGCAAAATTTTCCTCATAAGGACATCAATGATCTGTCCACCAAAGAACATTGGGCAATGTTGGAAAACTCGCTCATATGCCCCAGAAAAAAATTTCAATCGTTATATCTTTTTTTTTCTCGCAGAAACATGGAGAGACAATTGAACAACTCTACAGTCTCCTGGAAAAATTAACAGTGAACTGCAACTTCGAAATACAAGAAAATGCAACAATAATCGATATCCCAACGAAAAATATGTCAGACACAGAAGTACATGCGACTCTTTAGGGATACGTTGGATCAAAGCAACCGGATAACAACCGCCGCAACAAAAACAAATGACGCAATTGTTTTCAGACTTTGAACGCAATCCATCGTCAGTTATGCCACGTTGTTGGTAACAAACGCAACCATTATTGTCTCAAAATATCTTTGCCACTGTATGTAGAGAAAAAAATGACAGACAAGACAACATCACATCAACAAAACGAGTTAGTAATATTGAAAACTCCACTGACAAAATGGAACAGTTAATAATGTCCAAAATCACCATGAAAATGTGGATTTCAATACTAATTCGCTTGCTGAAAACTACGCAGCACTGATTGCTTCAAACGATCGAAATATTATTTTCCCCCAGAATCTGAGTATAAAAATTGCAAATACAAACTGCTCTCTGCTTCTTGATTCCGGTAGTGCATACTCAATATGGAATATATTACCTGCTAATAACATTTTGTTCAATAGCGAAAACGCGAAATTGTCTGAAAGGAGAGTTAACAACTTACGGACGTTTCGTAATGAAAAATTGGTGACATTAGGAAGTCTGAAAACTCCAGTTCAATAAAAAGATTGGAAAATTGGCAAAGCACGATTCATTATATTGGCGGCTGGATTTAATTGGGGATTTATCGAGTCCAATTTTCAAAGGAAAAAATTGCAAACATAAACAGTCAATAGCATCACAATTCAACACAGAGAATTAGTTATGGAATTTCCAGCACTAGACGTATTGGTAAATCAAAAAATCATGTAACATAGTCGAAATTTCAAAAAAAACCAGCAAAACCTTAAAAGAGAACAAAAGTTCTGATTCAGCTACAACAAATGGTATAAAAAGAACTCTAAAAAGTTTTTATGAAGAACATATTCAAAAAATCGCCAATTATTCCACAAATAATCAGAGAATCACTTCTTAAAAAACAAGTATCAAACATTGTTTCGCTGACTCAAAATATTTCACAACTTAGTTTAAAAGCATTGCATGATGCTTCTTAGCTTTCATACATTAATTTGCAGTACACATACAATCGATTGATTTTACATCTGGATATGGTCCGCCATTGTAGGTTCAATTTTTTCATTGGTGATCAAAGAGGTTAGTGTTTTAAAACGTGGTTCTACGGCTTAACAGATATTTTAGCTGAATTCCATAAAGCAATTCGTTGTACTCTAATTGGACTACAAAATACGTCGTGTTATTTTGGATTGTATACTAATAGTAAGCATGGGAAGTGACGTTCACCACATTGAGTTGGTATAAAACTCCCTCAAAAATTTGAATGTCGAAAATCTACAAATTGAAAATAGCAAGAGTCATTTTTCTAAACAGATGCAGTGTTTAGGACATAAAATAATTGAAACTGCAATCATGCCATTATCCAACAATAGTGACGCGATTCTTTCATTGAATGCACCAACAAAACTGAAAAAACTAAGATTCACGGGCTCTGTTCATTATCTAAAAAATTCATCCCGCATCTCTCACAATTTTGCTTTCCCACAAATACCGCTACTGAAAACAAACAATAAATTGATTTGGACTATTGATCGTGAAAATAAATTTAATGCAATACAAACAAAAATTGTGGAAGAAAAATAAAACAAACACTTAAATCCCGAACTGAAAAAAGAGTAAGATGCGACGCATCTAGATAAGAGTTAGAAGCAGCCCCTGAACAGCTAACTTCTATGGGCTGTCAAATAATTGAGTATGCGCCGCGGTTTTCGATTTCCGTCGAAAGAAGTATAGCGTTAACGAACTAGATTTGTTGACAGTCGTTGGTCTGACTAAGAATTTAAATACTATCTTTTTTGAAACCCATTCTGAATAATCACAGACCACAGAGCATTGTTTTCAAAAAAGGGCATTTTATATATAAATTACTAAAAAAAGACGATTAACAACACAGATAGGTTGTCTACTTCAATTTGATTTTACAATTAATCAATATCTTTCAAAATTGGAATTGGTAGATTACAATTCCCGCAAACCACAATCACAAGTTGTTAAAATATCAACACATTTTGAGCAGTTCTGTTTGTTCTAAATTATACTCAATTACAGCACCTGCAAACCGCTATTAATAAACCAAACTACCATGATTTCGCATCGTCAAAGCAAGCTTTTTTAAATAATAAAACCAAACGTGATAAGGAAAGCTTTGTATTTGCGGAGCAAATACACGACTCAATTAACGAACGCGTGAATGACGCAACCAAATCTATAAATTCCAAAAACACCATGCGCTATTCTGCAAGTCCAATACCACACAATAATTACTCGCTTTTTGCCCAATTATACAATCCAAATCAGTCGATTCCCGTCTCTTCTAACATTAGATCCGTTGCTAAGAAGTTTATAGCAGTATTAGCCCTGCCAAATAAGACGATGAGGCGCTTCAAAACATTGAGCAAAATAATCCTTCAAAAGTGCGCTTTCAAGATGTGGCAGAACCATCCACCCGACCCTCCTAACCAGAAACGCTAACACCGTCTAACCCCAACAACAGACATGACCCGATCCGCGCATGCAGCCCCCAAAAAATGACCTGCATAGAGACGCCTTCAACTTTGCAATTTCCAAAATCTTAGCTTCTACACTACTGGCAAGCCTGAAAAAGAGGTCAGACGCAAGCAAATATCAGCATACATACACTCTTTTTAGAAAGAACTATATGCGCGGAATGGATGTTTGTGTGAATATGACACAATTTTCAAACCAAAATTACAAACGCCATCAAAAACGCGAATGTAGAAAGAATCCACAACAATCATCCTGGCAGTTGGGGAATTGCGAATCTGGCAAAGCACGCATCCTGGTCCTATATGTGTAGATACCTCATTTCCATGGCCGCTATGTGCAGCCTTTCTGTCAAATTAGAGAAAAAAATTCAAAAAAAATTAAAACCATAATTTCCTACCGCAATTGGGAACCTATAAATATTAGCAAAGTCCCAAATGAAGAAAATTAAATAGATTTCGTTGGCCAAAAAATTAAGGAGAAAAATCAAAAAATGTATATCCTTTCATGCGCTGACGATTTTTAAAAAAATTTCAACCGCAGTGGAATTTGATAGAGCTAACCCAATTAATGTAAATAAGTTTCTACAGAGATATACTTTACTTCATGCCGTACGAAGAGCAAATAGATTGGATCAAGCCAAATGTCGAATCGGGCTGCAAAACAAAAAATTTTGCAAACAATATAATAGTGAGTTATTTAAGGCGCCAATATATGATCATACATCAATCGGATGTGTTGAAAGGCCAATACAAATGTTAATGAGAAGACATTCATAAATCAAAATTCGCAATTCAAACTCAAAGCATCAGTTAACTCTATAGTATACTAAATACGTGTATGTAGACACAAAATAATCAATATGTCTCTTTTCGAAGCACATTCTGTCAGAAAAGCAAACACCGGTATACCTGTATGTTCAATCACTGATCAAAAATCTATCACGTATACTTATTTTAGATATACATTTAGATTTGGAAACCATTGGATGGGACCGATTATTCAGAGACAACAAATAGGATGACAATGACAGACCGGATACAGAAGTGGAACAAAAGATTGTACGAGCCACTCATAACGCTCTCCAACGGTTCAAAGTCGACCCGCAGGTGGCAACCAATTTTGATCAAAATGCTGGAAACTTTGGACTTAGGAGACCGGCTAACCAGATGTGAGATATCTTTGGCCTTTAAATTGGCCAAAAAAAGATACCACGATCCAAAATACCAAAAAAGAGTATCGAGTGGTTACATTAAGTCCTCGCTCCCAGCTGCTTAGTTGTCAAAACCGACAGCTTCACGCCCGTCATTAAGGAACCCGGAAAAATTGCAGTAACCATACGCAATTCTGATTTAGCTAAATTGAGAACTAAAACCAAAAGAAGTAGTGATCTAGTAGAATTCGCAAAACGACGAGAAGTGAAACCCACAGGCTAAACCACTGACTACTCTAGATAAAGATATATATATATATATAAAGATATATATAAACGCATTCAAAAATTTGCAGGGTGGAACACATGAAAACGAAGCGAAATAAAAACGATGTGAGCTGCACACCTTCAATACATTCTAACATGATGTATGCAATGCAAGTCAAGCGTCCAATCAAAGAACTAGAGATTAATGGATTAATGAACCAGCGCTGCAAATTACCACTCAACCAGCCATGAGCACAGAGCGGGATATTGCAACATCACCAAGTCAATCTATTAAAGCAAAAGGTAACCAAATCAAGAACACCAAGGGCTCAAACCAAACGAAAATAAACATCACCCGAAAATAGGGATTCTGATGTCTCAAAAGTTTCCATTGATACATGCGAACCTGCCCTTCAAAAATCGCCAGCTCCATCTAGACAAAAAATAATGAAGGGGAAACAACGACGTACCAAAAGATCTGTTGTGGCTAAAACCCAGCAACTAAAACGAAAACAACAACCAGCACCAACAGAGACCTTTTTTTAAGCAGAATATTGTTCAGCAATGCCAGCATACCCAATGCAATGATACATATCTTCAAAGTGTGAAGAGTCCTCAAATACCGTTCTTCGAGCAGAAGAGGCTGATTAGAAACAGCTATAAAACGAAAACTTATTTAAAAATTTCGCCACTATAATAGTACAATATTCACTGTGATATATTTCCAAATAAACAAATTATTAATTTGTTTACACACAAAATGGCACCATCTATTTAATTTAGTTCAAACGCACCTGTTTTAAATAAATCGTTTTTGCTCTTCATATTTTTTTCTCAGTTAAAATTTCTATTTTGGTATCCAAAGCTCGCATCCTAAAGTTCTGTCATGCCTTATGCTTCTGCCTGTGAATCTGTTTACAAATTCGCCCATACGTGAACAAATCAATTTTCCAGTTTTTGTTCAATTCTTTAGTTTGTCATATAAATCATTTTTCATCTTAAAACTCATTTTTCAGTTCTCTCTTAAACCCTACTTTGGTTGAGCCAAAACAAAGCTAATCAATAACAGTTGAAAGCAGTGATTCGCTCCGCCAAATAATCTTTTGCTAAGGGCTTTGTTTCCTTAACTCAAAACATAAGTCTAATTTCATTCGATTAATTAAGCCAAAGTAATTGAATACCACTTGTGGATTCGGGATGCGAATAACAAGTCGAAATTAAAGCAAGTGTTTGTCCCGCCACTGACCAATCTCTACTGCCACGTATGACAGAGCTTCAACAAAAATATAGAAAAAATTTCATCAATAGTAAGAGATATTTTAATTCCGCAGTTGTGACTTCTCAATTGAAAACTTTTCAAATCACATGAGAACTGCAGTAATTATCAACTTGCGCTGCAAAAGCGTGCCAAATACCCGAAAAAGCGCAAATCAACCACCCATTAAAAACAGTTTTTTGACAGGTGAGTTCTGTTAGTCAATTGGTAGAACCAAGCTGACGGCTCAAAATTTTTGTTTATTTGTCACGTAAACGGGCGTCCGCCAACGTTCAGAAATCACATGTAGAGGACAAGATAAGCATTTTTTCCGAACATAATCTGTGTTTTTAGTTATCCATAAAAAATAAGCCGTGTTTTTAATGTTCCATCTAAAGTTACCAGGAAATCCTTTTCAGCATTGACACACTTTAAACACAAAATGACTCTAGTTGCTGAAACAATTTAAATGAGGTAGATAATTTTCATAGAAATCAGTTGTATAGTGCCATATCTGACTTTGATCAGGCTAATTTGAAAACTTGTAACGCAGAAACCTTTTTTAAAAAAAATAATGCTCAGAAATTTATCACTTTTGTCTCAGAGGAACAATTTTAAAATCAGTTTTGACTATCTACGCTCAGAAAAAGAAGAATCCTGAATAAAATTGATATTTGTATAGTCTTTAATATTGTTCACTTAGTTTTCATCAATTTCTCCCAGGTCTAGGATTTCGTCACAATTTGTGTACGAAATACGCTGACAACCGCTGAAATAAATTCAATGGAGGAGTCTTACATAATAATCCGCCTATCCTGCTGACTTTTCCAAATATCTTTCTTTAAAAATTCCAGCACTTTTCAGCTTATTGAGTGCAGAAGCAGCACCTGATCAAGACTAAAAAGCATTGCATTAGAGCAGTCCAACTTAAAAACAGTTGGAAAGCTGCCAAAAGACTTAAGAATTTTCTCAATCTTACGATTAAGCAGGCATTGCATAAAGAGGAGATTAATAATGAGGAGATAAAAAAACATTCAAAAATTCGTATATTATTCGAAAGTAATTGGTGTATCCATTTGAAAAAATGCTTTAGGGTCAAACTACTATACAAACTGAAAAATGCCTCTTGAAAGGCTGTTGATATCGACTATTAACGAGACAACGAGAAACAACAAACAACAAAACAAGCCTTTCCTACGACTAAAACTCAACAGTGAATTTTGCTTTATAAAAACTTAAATATAGAGTCAAATTAAGCGAAAAAATGTTGGACTTGTCTTTGTTGAAATTAATTGACAGTTAAAAAAACAATGGGCAAAGTCGCAAAGTCAATTAAAGCCGAAAGAAGTAGTGATCTATCTGAATACGCAAAATGACGAGAAGTGATACCCACAGTTAAAACCACTGAATTCAAGATAAACATATATGCAAGAGATGCGTTCAAAAAGTTGCAGTGCGGAACACTCATGAAGAGAAACAAATTAAAACAACAAGTTGGGCTGCACATCATCAATACAATCTAACATAATGTTTGCACTGCAAGTCATACGTCCAGCCAAGCCATTAAGGATTAATGAAGCCACGCTCCACACTACCACTCAACCACCCATAATCGCTTAGCGGGATATTGCAACGTCACCAAATCGATGTATGAAAGCGAAAGCAACCAGATAACCAAATTGACAACAGCCAAAGCTCAAACCAAACAAAACACACACATCACTCGAAATTAAGTGTTCTGACGTCTGAAGTGATTCCATTGTTACTTGCACAACTGCCGTTCAAAAATCGCCAGCTCCATCTGAACAAATGCGTGAACAAATAATGAGGGAGAAACAACGACGTAACAGAAGATCTGTTGTGGCTAATATCCAGCAATTACAACGACAACAACAACCAGCAGAACTGGAGACGAATAAAGAAGCAGTTTATTGTTCACCAATAGAAGCATACCCAATGCAATTATACATGTCTTCAAAGTGTGAAGAGCACTCAAATACCGTCCTTCAAGCAGAAGAGACTGAGTAGAACAGTTATAAAGCTAAAACTTATCTAAAAATTTCGCTACTATACACACTAAAAAAAGTTCAGGTAAATTTACCTGAACCAAGTTCAGGTAACTAGCAGTTCAGGTGAAGTTCAGGTGTAAAAGCACCTGAAATACACCTGAACTGAATTTCAGGTAAATTTTCACCTGAACTAGTTCAGGTGTGGTTACCTGAAAATAACTTTTATTGCATTCGGCAGTGAAACAACAAAAGTTTAGCAGAAACTAAAACACAACACAAATACAAACTTTAGGAGAAACATCAACACATTTATTAGGCAGCGTCCAGCATTTTTTCAAAGTGTTTCAATTTTAAATTTTGCAAAGTTACTCTAAAGTTTAGCATCAATTTTTCCCGCTCTTCAGCTCTACTGATTTTTCTAGATCGAACAAGTAATATGGGAGCCATTTGGGTTGTCTGAATTTTATATCAATCCTGAAGTTTCAGAAAAACGGTTTTAAGCGACTTTAATTTCTTTAAATCATAACAACAGGAAACGCAGTGGTTTTAAAGTGGATCAATTTGAATACAATCACTCTTCCCTATATAATAAGTCAAAAACTATTATTCCTGCATAATGTAGATCTCTGGAAAACGGGATTATACGTATATAGAACCGGTAACGACATATGGTCCTCATTTAGCTTCCATTTGTTTACAGTCTTTCAGAATTAGATTGTTATTCTTCTTAATTCGAACTAATTCCATTTTCCAACATAAGCACTGCTTCAAAACCCTGTCCGTCGAACTAAAGTTTGCCTGTTAATTTTAGGTGCATCTTTACAATACAATATTCACTGTGATAACGAGTACATAATTTTTTAATTTTCTGATATATTTCCAAATAAACAATTTATAAATTTGTTTATACTCAAAATGGTACCATCTCTTTAAATTAGTTCAAATGCCTCTGTTTTAATTAAATCATAGTTGCCCTTCACTTTTTTTCTCAGTTAAAATTTCTTTATTGGTATCCAAAACTTGCATCCTAATGTTCTGTCATGTCTGTTGGTTCCGTCTGTAAATCTGTTTAACAATTTTATCAGCGCATACGAGATATAATCAATTCTCCAGTTTTTGTTCGTCTTTAATTTTTCATGTATATCATTTTTCTTCTTAAAATCCATTTTCAGTTGTTGTCTCTTAAACCCTACTTTGGTTGAGCCAAAACAAAAACTAATCAATAATAAATGAAAGCAGTGATTGGCTCCGCCAATTAATCTCTTGCTAAGGGCCTTCTTTTTGCAACGCAAAACAGAGGTCTAATTTCCTTCGAATAATTAATTCAAAAAAATTGGAAACCACTTGTGGATTGGCGACGCGAATCACAACTCAAAATAAAGCAAACTTTTGCCCTGTCAATGCACAACCTACACCGTCACGTACAAATTTTGTCACCAAAAGAATAGAAAAAATTTCCATCAATAGTAGGAGAAATTTTAATTCTGCAGTTGTGACTTATAAATTGAAAACTACTTATATTACATGAGAACTGCAGTATTTATCAACTTGCGTTGCAAAAGCATGCCAAATGCCCAAAAAACGCAAATAAACCACACAATTAGAAACGGCTTTTTTTGACAGGTGATATTTGTTAATCAATTGGTAGAACCAAGCTGACGGCTCAAGTTTGCATTGTATTCGTCACGTAAATGCGTGTCCGCCTATGCTTAGAACTCACAGGTATAGATCAAACATTTTTGATCTGAATTGGCTTTCCCTCTTTAGCAGAAGCAGCATCAGATGAAGACTAAAATGCATTGCATTAGAGAAGTCCAACTTAAACTCAGTTTGAAAGCTGCCAAAAGACTTAAGTTTTTTGTCAACTCTTACAATAAAACAGTTATCGCAGCTGGAGCAAAAAATCAAAACAGTTCATTGATTGGAACCTGGTGGTTTAAGTATAGTTGTCTTCCTCCCGTTAGATAAGTTGAAATTGTGGCGTTTTTCAATTGTTCTGTTTTTCGAAAAAAAGAACTATAATTAGAAAAACAATGAAGAATTTTGATTGATTAAAGACTCTACAGAAATGCAAAATATGAAAAACCGTAAATGCTGACTACGTTGTAAGTCACAGTTGGCAATAAAATTTAATGTAACATTTGTAAGAAAAGCGCTGAATCCCTTGAATTTGAATTTTTTACAAACGCTTAAAATATGTAGGAAAGGTGCTGAGAAGCTGCTGAAGTTATGAAAGGGAAATGTTGAAATTATGTAAGAAAGGCGCTGCATCCACTGAACTTGAAACTTTCACAAGTACTGAAGATATTTAAGAAAAGTGCAGATTCAAAGGCTGATTTTATGTAAAAAATATGCGGAATTATTAAATATGTGCTGAAATATTTTATTTCGGCGGACGGAGCACCTATTTTTCATTTTTCAGCGAAGTCTGCACAAACATTTCCGCATTTTCAGCAAATTTCTTTCAAAAATATCCACTTACAGCTGCTTGCCCCCGACCCTGTCTGGTACTCTTTGTTGCCCTTTTTGATCCGCATACAAAAAATTATGAGTTATCGTTTCTTTTCAATTGTATTTGTCCATGATGTCCTTCTCTGTCGCTATAATTAATAAACTTGCGTTTCTCAGAAACTCTGATGGAAAACTTACTCAAATAAGGAGGTTCGTTAATATGCGTTCGCACATAATATTTGTACCCCGTTCAACCACGTTTTTCCCTTAACTGACTATCAAATGAGGAGGAGATAAAAAAAACTTTCAAAAGTTCTTATGAACTTCAACGTCATAAAGATAATTTAGCTATAAACTGAAACAATAAAATGATTCAAATTTTACCTCCATACAAAGCCAATGAAATCTTTCATTACCCAGAACACGATACATAACTGGAAATGAAGAAATGCAAACTGAAAACTGGAAATTCAATTAAATTTTCAAAAAGTAAGTTGTCAAACCTAAAAAAATCTTAACTTTTCGTAAAAACAATTACAATTGATCAATTGCTCCGGCCTTCAACGCCAATAATGTTATACAGGGTTTCAAATTACAATGTTATGAAATTGAAGACCGGACGAAATAGCAAAAAAACCCTAAAATTGAAAAAATGTCTATAATAAAAGAGTACTGACAACTCATAGAGTGAACGCCAAAAATGTATTCAATTGATAAAACAGCAATGAAGGCCACAATCGAATACACATGTAAGAGAATTTCAAATAACTTTGTGCTGAAACATTGCTAAAACTTGGCACAGAAATGAATTAGAAGCCCATTGGACATGTCATTAATTTGACTAAGGCAAAAAACTGTAAAATAACTACGAAACTTGGCAGAAATTAAACTTTCACGAGTAATTTTAAGCTGACGTTTTAGAAGCGAATTAACAAGATGATTTCCGTTTGAATAATCATGTATGTTTACTGGTCCTGATTTTCACGCTTATTTGATCTGTGAATAATTGAGCTTTGACTTTACATCATTTCGGTCAGTAATAAGCAATAAGAAGGAAGCTCAGTTTGGAGGCCACAAAAAAGACATCAAATGCTTGCCAAACTCAAGAGTTCTTTTAAATCGAAACTCTACATTTGAATAGCTTTTCAATGATACCACTAGCAACACGACAATGTGTATCGATCGGCTAGAATTTACTGCGTTAAAAAACATGAGGCTTACTCAGAAAAGTTAATATTTTGTCACTGGGCCTCATTAAGTTTAAATTGAACTCATCAGTAGCCGATTTCTTAAACTAAAACTGATTTTTCGGAACCTGGGCTGAAAACAATGCAACAAATTTTTTTCCAGAGGACAATCCGATTCGTTTTTAATGCAAAATGTAACGGTGAGAGCAAACTGGCCTCAGTATCGCTGCGCGGCTGCTAAAATGGTCATTGTTTTCAATAATTGCGTATAAAATTTTTAGAAAAGAGACATCTTAATATATCGAAAATTGATGCAATTTTCATAGATATCGATTCAATTTAACGAAAGGCCGCTCAAATCTTAGTTCCAGAACAGTTTCCGAGGAACCGGAGGTACAAATAGCCATTATCTAATTAACCGAATGTGTTGTTTGCGTTTTTATTATTCGCAGTACCGGTCAGTTTGTACAAACTGGGCTAAACAAGCAATTTTAATGCATTTTAATGAAAAAAAAGCAAATTAAAAAAGCTAAATTACGAAATATGAGCCATAAACTTAGCCTAAACTGATGTTTCATACATTTCAGAAGCCCTTTTCTATCGTTAATCGTTAAATCAATAAATCTATCCTTATCGGTTTATGATATATAGCAAAGTTCATCAAAGTTTTGTCAAAAGTTACGAAAAACGTGAACAAAACAACGGTAGCGTTTCAATGGTACCACTCGCAACACGACGATGAATATATCGATCGGCTAAAGTTGACTGTACAAAAAAGCAGTTTAGCATATAGTTCTTCCCCCACTAAAATGAGTCGGAACAAACAAGTAGCGGGCAGCTTTTACTTCAAATGCTTGTATAATTATGACCAGAAAAACCCTTGCACTCAATATACGCAGAAAAGCACGTTGGAATGTTTTGAAATGATCATAGCATGATACAAGACGCATGTCTGAATTGATCCTAAATTCTACTCTGTAATACATCTATGCCTACTAATGAAATACATATGGGGGCAATAAATTCGGACAGTAATTAGCCAGCTTTTACTTTAACACCATCAATCGGCACTATGTTATAGTTCCTTATTTTCCTGTGGACATCAGCATAGTGAAACATAAAAAGGTAGAAGAACTGTCAAGTAAAGGAATGCTAATAAAGTTGGCAAACAAATTACCCTAAAATATATTTGAAAAGCATTTCAGTCCAACCAATTGCACTGAAATTTCAAGCCAGTAGGAAGTGAAAAACAGTTATGAATTTAGTTTATCTCATAGAGCTTATGCAAGCTTCAGTCTTTTTTCTTTTTTAAAAGCAGACTTGTACCAAACTTCACATCTAATTCAAAGCTACGTCATAACAAATCTTTTTGACAAATTGCCTAAGCAAAAGTTTCAAAATAATGCTTTCAAAAATTTTACGGAGAAAACGCCAAGCAAATCGTCTAAAAAAATGTATCAAAAAATTTCAGTTTTTAAAAGATTTCAAGAAAAACTAATGGCACTTGCCTCGGAAGATAGGGAGAAATTTGGACCAAGCCGTGCAGGTTCTTTTGTTTCTTAACACAAGTCTCTCCTGAGTATACCCGAATCAGTAAACAGGTTTGAAGATTGAAACCAGACCAACATGAGAACCATCTGTTGTCATAGAGAATATCCGCAACCTCATTACAATCAGCCTAAATGCATAATCGGTGTGTGTTAAATTGTGTAGACACGGAAATTTCAGGAAAGTTCACCAAAAAGTAGCTCAGACTGAAGTTACTGAGCGCTACACACGACATTCTAAAACAATAATCTTGACGATTAACGTTTATACGTTATCAGTGGAGAATCAAATCCAACAACAGCAGTTTTATGCTCTACTCAACCACAAACAGTTTTCATAGGATTTTCATCATCTCCAAGGTTACAGAAATTGGAACTGTAGGAGTTCAATGGTGAGGCACATGAGTGGTCAGAATGGTCGAATTATTGCAAAAAGATTTTCGATAACGATCGTAAAAATTAAAGTAACAAAAAGCAACTTCTGCAAGCAAATATGATAGGCAGAGCCAGAGCTCTTAAGGCTGGCATGGGTTTTCCGGCGAAATGCGCAGACAGGCGTGGGACCCACTCAAACACCACTTTTTGTCGACCCACTGTCATCGTTAAGGCGCGGATGAGGAAAACTCACACATTGAGCTTCCCCAAAGAGTTACACTCTGTATTATTGCTCTGCCGCAAATGGGCTGCAACAACTATTTGTACGCAGAGTACCTTAAGGAAAGACGTCTAATGTATGCGAACATTCAACTCATTAAACAAGGTAATTTGATTGTATTTGCCCAGTGGCTCTCTAATCTATCTTTTATTCATGAAAATGATAGCTGGCACGAAGTCGCCGAACAACTAAAAGACATTATTTTGGTGACAGAGGATTCAGCCAAACGAAAGCAAAAAATCTGTCAACAATTCCTCCTAAAATCCAACAAAACTTTAAGCCGACATTGCACCGTGAAAAATGGTGTCATTTATTGTGGATCTGTGAGAAGTTCAAGAAATTCCCAGTCAAAGAACTGGCAGAGCAGGCAAAGAGGCTTCAAATTTGCTCCAATTGTCCTGGAGCAGAATGCAGATCAAAGAAATGCGGCATGTATGGCTCTGGACAGGCACATCACAGTATACTTCATCAAACTAACTCCCCGAATCCGCAGCCACGATAAGTCACCACTCAGTAACGTGATGTCTGCATTGGCCGCTGGCGGGATGACAGAAAGCCTACCGATCATTCAAATCAGCCTATTAAGCGGTACTAATTGGACGACCACTTGGGCCCGCAGTGACTCTGATCAACAAAATCAATCATGGATGCGAGCCTGAAGGAAGAGTTGGAGCTGGGTAGTCTAAGTGGAATTGGTAAAATGACATTCAGTGTTTATTTACATGGTACGCATGAAAGGCAAACGGCAATTATCAAAGCCAACGCTTCAGCACCACAGAGAAACGCCAAGCCAATGAGACGATTCCCGATCTTTTCACTTGAAATCACATTGGTTGTATGTAAGCAGTGCAGTCTCACAGAGCTGATGAAGAATTATGCACAACTTTCAGATTTGTCCGAAACAAATATGACCTCGAGAAAGTTAGCGTAGTGTTTGGACGGTATTTGTACGAGTTGCATTGCCCGGGAAAATGTATACGCTCGAATAAACAGTTGCGTCTATGTGCTGTGCCATTTGAACCAGGATTGGTTCCCAGTGGTTTGTTGCCAATTAATTTGTTGGCAACAAACCACTGTTGCCTCACGCTCTTCAGCCTCAACCTCGGTTAGTTCTGCCCATTACGGTTTGGTAGCCCTAGTTAAAAATTGGTGAGATATAGAATGTGACGCATCAAGAGGTAATGCATCAGGTTGATTCACGGACGGCCAAACAGCGATCTGAAAACATGAAGAACTTACGCTTTTCACTGGAGAGCGATATGAAGTTAGTCTGCGTTAGAAAACCGAAGAAGAAAACTTCTCCAACAATTTTATAACAGCTTTGAACCAATTCAAACCGTTCGACAATAGATTCTGACGGGATCCACTGCTCACGGAAGGCTATCGAAAAAACAAAAGATGTCGATATTCAAAATGGCATCGTCAGAAAGCTGAGAAAAATTTGAGTTGTGAGAAACAAAAGACAAACAATGATTTCTTCCCCATCATCTAGTGATTGACTCAAATAAACCCGAAAAAAAATCCTCTAAACCTCGAAGTGTTCAGGGGACTGGCCCTCAATGACCATCTAGCTGCGGGAATTGATAGCCTACAAATCCTGAAAGGAAGAATTTTTGGTCCGGAGAGCACGAATTTTTGGTCTCAGACGACAAGTGCTTACGATGTGCATCAACGGACAAACCTGTTGAAGTACGGCAGATATATTTTGGAAGGCCAAAATTCTCCGACAAGTGCTAACTATGCTCTGAGAAGATTAGCAGATTATCATTGCTCGTCGAAAGGAAAAATTCCATGCCCAATCCACAGTAACTCCTATATGGAAATTTTTTCAAGTCAATTTTCAAGGAAGCAAAACTCTGTCAACATATCTACTCTCAACTCCCAAATATTACTCACCAAATGAAGCTTCGAACTGATGAAGTGGCTAAGCAATGAGATGGAAGTTATGGTTCATCTTCCTTCAAAATACCGCCACAATCAGTAATAACAGGACGCACCTTCGAAACCAAACCCATCTCTTCTTCAGTGCTTGGCCTGAAGTAGGAAGTGGACGGAGACTCAATGGAAGAATTCCTTCAAAAATTAACAGAGCCTGTTTTTTTCATCATTTGTTGCATCAGTGTTTCATCCAATCGCGATCCCTTCACCACCCTTTACCCTATTTGGATGCAACTTTTGTTAAAACAGACTCGTTCGCAGAGAGGTCAAGAATGGGACAAGCAGTTGTCAAATTAACACTCATGCTATTCCTAAACTGGTGTTCAGAACCGTACCAGACACCAACCCTTTAGTTGTCAAGACAATATTGCTCAGAAGAATCAACTGATTACACCCTATATGTCTTGTCAGACGCCACTGAGGAAGCATTTGTATAGTTGCTTATGTGAAGCACCCACAGAAATGCAATGTTACGTTTTTTTATTATGAAGTACAGTGTAGCGCCAATGAGAAATATGATGATTCTCAAGTTCGAACTGCAAGCAGCAGTGTATGGTGCGAGAATCAGACCACTAATCATGACAAAATATTTTGTGATGATAAATAGAGGACTTCTTTGGAAAGATTCGTCAAATTTTTCGACAATGGTTCAGTAATTTGCAAAAAACCAACACGTATTTGTCTCAAACAGAGTGGCAGATATCATGAAAATTACACCCATTGACTAATAGAGGCACATCCAAGACTTCCAGAAACCATCAGTTATTCCTAGAGGAGGAATCACAGTGCATACATTTGCCAATTCTATGTGGTTAAGCGTGCAAGCATGGCTCACCCAGGTTGAATCTAGATGATCGGCACCGTGATTTCATCAAGCAAATGCTATAGGTGAGCAAGAAGACACCATGTTTACATCAAATGACACCAAAATTTTTGAAGCAAAACATTTCCGCAGAATTGACCCTATTTAGTACGTTTGTAAATCTTAGAAACGTTTTGGTTATTGTGAGCGGATGCGGAAAAGAGGTTACGCTGCGTTCTTGTCAAAACAAAGCCTGAAGTCATTTTTTGAAAATTTAGCTGCAAGAAATTTTTCTGAAATTTAATCTCAAAAGCACCATGGATTTGTCGTTCCTGGAAAATGTACTAAGAAGAAGACCTTTGTTCCCTAAGATAGCATGGAACAAACTCCCTGAAAATCAGATATATAGATCTCAATTTCAATAGAAAACATCCCATGCTTTTTCAACAAAACATCTAGATGCTAAATTATTTATGGAGCCCAGCAGCAAACAACATCACCATGACGGCAAGTATCAAAAAAACCTCTGGCACAAAAAAGGATTGTTGGCTCACGCAAGGTTTTACAATCAATCAAAAAGAATGGTGACAAATATCGTAAAAAAGATGCGCCTCTAATTCTATGGCAAACTTAACAGTTTAATGGTTTACAGAAAAAGTGATCTCATTTACGGACAAAAGGATTCAATACTTTGGACCATTTCAAGTCCTATTTATTAGGCGAATGCTGAAGCGTTGATGTTGCTGCTTTACTTGCCTGACAACATGAGCTGTTAATACTGAAAATCAAGAGAGTTTAAACAAGGAGATCTGTTTGGCGGCGGTATCCCGTTTCATCATCAGCAGACGCATGGTTAAAACTTCGGTTTTAAGAGGCACAAAGTTTTTAGGAGCATGTATTGACTTCAAGGGATTCTAGAACAGCTGGGATAAAGAAAAGTTGGTTGATAATATGGCACTCAAGATTACTTGGAAATTCAATCCACCAGATTGACCTCACTTTGGAGGAATCTGGGAACGACTCGTGCGTAGTGCCACGAAACATATGTTTGCCGTCATGGAGACTAGGGCTGCCAGATACAATCCTCTGTACCAAGAGCAAACTATCACGCCCGTTTAGAGCACTGTCATAAGGTCCCGACAATCTAGAAATTTTGAAACCCAATCAATTCTTCCCAGAAAGAGCCAACACATTGTTTCTAATCATCTCCAAAATTTAAAGTTATTTCGACTTACGACAATTGTTTAGATGTGCAAAAAACTTTGGAGTTATGATAAGGAAACAAGGATCCAACTAAAATTTGCCTCACTGGAAACAGCGATGAAAGTGGACTGAAAAAGCTTATCAGAATGTTCCCAGTGATTTTTTCGGATCATCTTTGAAGACGATAAAAAGTCAGAATAAGCAATGAAGCGAGTGGAAGAAACATTTCTTGGTAGAAACGGAGTTATGAGATTAATTCTTGTCAGAATATCAACAGGAGAACTGAAACGACCACCCGGACCGTAGT